>NW_027187460.1:19177421-19293633 GCF_028583685.1 Petaurus breviceps papuanus | reverse complement strand
CACACACACACACACACACACACACACACACACACACACACACACACCAGTATGTCCAAAATGAAATACACTGAGGCTTCTATTCAAAGGGTCCTTGTTGTAACTGGAACAGTCCCCAATACAGATGGGTCAGAGCTGTTTGGTTTCTCTTTTAAGAGAAAAAGCTCAGGAATCTTAAAACACACAGGGAGGACAGCTCAGGCTTTTGAACATGTGGTAGTAAATGGGTCTTAGTTGAAGTATAGGGACAATGGAGGTGTGCAGGCAGGAACAAATTAAACCAAACATCAATAAACCAATTGAGCAACTAAATAGTGCAGCAGATAGAGCATTGGGCTTAGAATCAAGAGGATCTGGGTTCGGGGCAGCTAGGTGGTGCAGTGAATAGAGCACTGGACATGGAGTCAGGAGAACCTGAGTTCAAATCTGGCCTCAGACACTTGACACACTTACTAGCCATGTAACTTTGGACAAGTCACTTAACCACAATTGTCCTCCATAAAGAAAAAAAAAAGATGATCTGGGTTCAAATCTGCCCTTAGACACTTTCTAGCAGTGTGAACCTGGACAATTTACTTAACCTCTCTGTGCCTCAGCTTCCCCATCTTTAAAATGGTAATAATAGCATCTACCTCCCAAGATTGCTGTGAGGATCAAATAAAAGAATATTTGTAAAGTGCTTAGCACAGTGCCTGGCAAATAGTAAGTACTATATAAATGTTAGCAAGGATGAGGTTAATGATGATAATATTGATGATACCGTTAAATGGACATTCAACTTGGGCCAAGTCACTGGGCTTCTCTCTGAGCTACAGTTCCCTCATCAGCAAAATGGTGATAATAACCCTAGCACTACTTAAATCCCAAAGGAGTAGTGAGGGAAGTGTTTGGTCAAGTGTCAAGATATATGTATATTTTTATATAGGGGAGGTGGGGGAGCATTGTATTATTGTTGTTATAAGCACATTTGTTTTTCTTCCAAAGTTCTAAGCTGGTGATACATTATGATGCCAAGCTGATTCTGACTTCTTTAGGGTTTGTGCCCTGGCAAGTCCTATACCAAGCTAGGAAGGCTTCAAATGTGAACCCAGGGCTGAACTGTGGATAGGCTTTGCTAAATTCAGAGAGACTTTTCATTAGAAATTGAACCATCTGTTGATTAAATTATTTTTGACCCCAGCACTCCCATAGGATCATTGATTTAGAGTTAGAAAGGATCTTGGATTCCATCATTCCAAACCTTTCATTTTGCAAATGAAGAAACTGAGGCCCAGAAAGGCTAAGTGGTTTTGCATAGGTCCTAACTTCTCTGTCCAAAAAAAGTAAATAGAAGAAGAGAAGACTTAGTAAAAGTTATGTTTTCTACAAGTGTCTCATTCCATTCCTATCTAACACCTGACCCATTGGACTATTCTGAGTCAGACCTGGTCCAGAATAATTGCACAACATTTTCCATTAAGACATGAAGGATTGAGATCTACATCAGTGGAGGGGGTGACCCCAGAAAAGAAATCTCAAGTTCTTGAAGCCAATTTCTACTATAATTGCTATTATCATTTTTTGCTGTTGTTTATACAGCTCTCCTCTCATTCTTTTCCCCCTCCCTTTATAGCACATAGCTGTATAGATTTGGCTGCCTTTTGAGGAGGAAGACAGCAGCTAGACAAGTTGAAATGATGAGATATGACAGCCAGAGAGAGGTATCTTGGACAAAATCTGGCCATGTAGCATGTGTCAGCTACCAGAAACTAGAACAGAAGGACTCAAGGTCCTGGATGCCTGGACAGAATGGCAATAGCAGGCTTCTCCTTTCTGGTGCCTGCCACTGAGTCCATTCCTTCTGTTCTATGAGTGATGATCCAGCTATATCCAGATGTTAATGAGAGGACATAGAACTGAAAAGCAACAAGCCCAGAGTCCATGTCCAATGTGCTGAGGATGTGGATTGTTATGGCATCATAGATGTAGCATTGGAAGAGACCTTAGAAGCTAGCTAATCCAACCCCCTCTTTTCTGCAGATGAGCAAACTGAGGAGAAATGATTTACCCAGAGTCATTTAGTCAGCATCACAGGCAGACTCTAAAGCCAAATCTTCTGACTCCAGAATCATTATCTTTCCTCTGTACAACAAAGTCAGGTCATAGTTCCCCAGTTTCTGAATCTATCTAATGACTAAACTAGACTGGTTTGAATTGATTCCACTCTCCCTCATCCTTATCTCTTCAGCCACTCCCCCTCCCAAGGCCTCTCCAATTTTATCTTCCTCTTCCATTGTGCCCTCTGAAACTTCCTAATCCTATCATTAGCAAACTTCTCTTCATCTTAAACTTTTTCTTCTTGAGTTCTTTCATCTTCTGGCATTCACTGAGACTAAGCCCTCCCCAAAAGATATTGCTTCTTTGGGTTCTGTCCCAGGTCCTGAATGTGACTTTTTTCACACTGGGGCAGAGAGGGGAGTAAACGCATATCTTCCTCCTCAGTAATATTTCCATATGCTTCATCTGCTTCCATCTTTCAGCAATCCCTCCTTCTGTGAGATTCATTACATCCAGATCTATGTCCCAATCCAGATTCTTCTGAGTCATCTACTGTTCTCCAAGTCAGTCTACCTCCCGTCTCAAGAAATGTTAGAAGGAGGTTATTTATACAAAAATTTGTCTTGTCTAGTGCTTAGCACAGTGCCTGGCACATAGTAGATTCTTAATAAATGTTAATCAACTGGTTTATTGACACACAAGGGTCTCATAGATGCTAGCAAGTTTTTCCTTCTAGCCTCATCTAGCAGCCTCTTTCTGGAAAATTTTCCTTCCCTTTACCACCTTCCTTAGTCTCAAAAGAATTCACAAGACAGGAGACAGCCAAAGGTGTTTGCTTTTGAACAAAGGACAAAGCTTTTTTTTTTAAGGTAATTGGGGTTAAATGACTTGCCCAAGATCATGTAATAGTCAAGTGTCTGAGGCCAGATTTGAACTCAGGTCCTCCTGGTTGGTGCTCTATTCACTATCTACCCCAAGAACAAAGCTTTAAGTTTGAAAAAAAAATGCACACTTAATTATGAAAATATAAGTTATTCTTTTGCAACCAGTTACTTAGTCAACAAGAATTTATTAAGTGCCTTTTATATGCCAGGTGATGAAGTAAATAAAGTAAGGCTTGCAGTCAGGAAGACTCATCTTCCGGAGTTCAAATCCAATCTCAGGCACTGACTAGCTGTGTGATCCTAAGCAAGTCACTTAACCCTGTTGCCTAAGTTTGTCATCTGTAAAATGAGTTAGAGAAGAAAATGTCAAACCATTCCAATGTTTCTGCCAAGAAAACCCCAAATGGGGTCAAGAAGAGTCAGGCACAACTGAAAAACAGCTGGATATATATCCCAGGTCCTGTGCTAAGCACTGAGGATACAAAAAAGGCAAGAGCAATCCTACCCTCATGGAGCTCACCGTTTAAGTAGAATGGCAACATAAAAAGAACTATGTACATACAAGATAGATATAGTGGAAGGTACAGTAATAGGGAGTCTAAGAGGTATATGAGAGGCAGCAAAGTATCATAAAGAATGAAACTTAGCAAAGCTCCAACATCATATAAGAAATTAAATATTTGGACAAGTTATTTAATACCCAATCTATCTTAGATATTATTTAATTGCCTTAACCTAATATATCTTAGATATTATTACATATTTGATTTATTAAATATTATTTCATATCTAATGTAATATTTAATATTGGACAAATAATCTAGGACACATTTTCCTCATCTATTGAATGAGGATGATAACCTCTCCATTATCTATCTTCCTACTTTGAAAGGTTTTTGTGATGAAAATATTTTGTAAACCTTAAAGAATGATGTAAAGTTGAACCATTACTACTATTAGGGATAGAAGAGCTGCCCAATGTCCCTAGTTTTGGGGGTCACCTTTAGTGAATTACTAGTAATTATTATATATTAAATTATCTGAATGGGAAATTCCATTTGAAAGCAGGGTGCTAGCTGGCATGCATTTATAGTCTCAGAATATGATGTCAGTCTTGGATCCTATGTTATAGAACTATCTTAAGCATTTTGAGACCCAGCCTGCCCCTGTCAACAACATTATTTCAAGAATCAGGGCTTCCAGAAAGAGAAAGAGGCTAAGCTCAGGAAAGGATTCCATCTGGGAAAGTTTTAGAGGCAAGGGAGACACCTACAGCATCAGCAATATCATTTCAGTCAATACAGAAAAAGTTTTGTTTTGTTTTTTCCTGGGAATCATATCCAGATTACTACACTAGCTTCTCTTCTGCTCATTCTTAGTCAGACAACCAGGCTTAGAAGACTCTGTGAACAGGAGTAAGGTCAGTGTTAATGGAGCTGAGCATTACATTCAGAGGTATGGCAAAGATGACGTCTCAAAGGGAGCTTCCCTTGTTGCTTAGATACATATCTAAAATCAAAGTTTAGCTCAACTATTGTTGTTGTTGTTGCTGCTGCTGCTGCTGCTGCTGCTGTTGTTTGTCCTTCATTCTCAAAAAGTACCAATGGCATCGCAGGTTGATATCTTAACTTGATTGTGAATTGGATTTAAGTATGGTAGAATTGCCCATAGTCATCAGTCTCACTCTCTCAGTCATCCTGACAAAAGTCAGGATGACTGATGATAAGTCACAATTGATTTAAAAATTCTTCATGGAGATCTTGAGAGTGTCCTTATATTGCTTCTACTGGCCTCTGTGTAAGTGCTTGCCTTATGTGAGTTCTCTATAAAATAGCCTTTTAGGGCAAACACATGTTGGGCATTTGGATGACTTAGCCATTCCATTGAAATTGCACTCTCTGCAGTAGAGTTTGAGTGCTTGGCAGTTAGTTCCACTGGAGAAAACCTCAACATCTGGTACCCTATCTTTCTAGGTCATCATTAGAACCTTCCTAACATAATTCAAATGCAAGTTATTCTGTTTCCTGGCATGGTGCTGGTAGACTGTGCACATTTCACAG
This sequence comes from Petaurus breviceps papuanus, assembly GCF_028583685.1. Lineage (NCBI taxonomy): Eukaryota > Metazoa > Chordata > Mammalia > Diprotodontia > Petauridae > Petaurus > Petaurus breviceps. The sequence continues at coordinate 19,288,652 of NW_027187460.1, read as the reverse complement.
AAATAAAATAATGAGGTCAGCACAATGGCTCTGCAGAACTTCAGTTTGGTATTCAGTCAAATACCTCTTCTCTCCCACTCTTTCCTTTGGACCCTCCCAAACACTGAGTTGATTCTGGCAATGTGTGCATAAACTTTATCATTTATGTGGATATCACTGGAAAGTATACTGCAAAGGTAAGTGAACAACTACAGCATTCAAAATTTTCCATTTTCTGTAACCAGTGGTTCCACATATGGATGGTGTGGTGCTAACTGGTGGAGCACCTATGTCTTCTTGGTGTTAATTGTTAAGCCAAAATTGGCACAATATTAGTAGAGAATCTATCTATTCTTTGTTGCATCTCAGCCTACAATACAATTGTGTACAGATCTCTCTTCTGATTCTGGCATTTCTCCAGGAGTTGTTGAGCAGAAAACCCATATTAGCCATTCTTTGGCCCTTTCTGAAGTCACACTGGCTCTCAAGGAGATGACCATATTTCCGCTGAAGGATCAACCTATTAAGAAGGACCATGACAAGAATCTTGCCAGCAATGACTAAGAGAGTGACCCTTCCCTTGTAATTGTAATAGGGAAACCTATTTCCCTTTCCTTTACAGAAAAGGACAATGGGGGCATCCTTTAATTCCTGGGGAATAACCACCTTTTGCCAAATAATCTGGAAAATTTCAGTTAGCTTTTTTCATGAGCAGTGGACCCCCTGCGTTGTAAATCTCAGCTAGAATATAATCAACACCAAGTGCTTTGCCACATGAGAGAAGCCTAATGGCATTCAAAACTTCTTCTTCAGTTGGAAGTTTGGTTAGAGAGGAATTGACTTCAACCTGAGGTATATGGTCAATGATTTCAGCACTGATTGACGATAGTCTGTTGAGAACACTGTGAAAGTGTTTGGCTCATCTATCCAGGATCATGTCCTTATCATTAATCAATGTGGTTCCATCAGCACTGAGTAGTTGAGGTACATCATAGGTCTTTGGCCCATAAATAGCCTTCAGGACAACATAAAGGCACTTTGGATTGTTACCATCGATATAAAGTTGAATTTTATCTGCTTTCTTACTAAGCCAAGAATCCTACATCTCTCTAAGCTTGGTTTGCCCTTTACTTTTGATGGAGTTAAATACTGCCTTCTTAGAGACAGATGAACTAGCCTGCTGGTAAACTCTGTGGAATTCTTATCTCTCATTTAACCACTTCTGAATTTCCTCATCATTTTCCTTAAGCCAATCTTGATATTTGCCAGTGTTCTGGCCCTTATAAGTAAATGTAGTGCTATACGTCAAATCTCTGAAAGCTGCCCACTCCTTTTTTCCTCCACTATTGCTGACTGTGTGTTGACTTAGCTTTCCTTCTAAGTTAGCAATGAACTATTCACCTTCAAAGAAACACTCTACTCTCTCGACATTAAGTCTTCTGGTAGTCATCTTGACTTGGGCCACTGCTATTGTTGAACACAAATGTTTAGCTTGGACATTATAAATCTATGATTGATCCAACACTGCACCATACATCTCCTTCATCACTCTCACATCCTCTCTGTCTCCTCTCCTTTTAATTAAATAGTCTATTAAATGCCAATGTTTGCTGCAAGGGTATATCCATGAAGTTTTATTGAATTTAGGGAAATGGAAGACTGTGTTGGTGATGAGAAGGTCGTGAGATACAAGTCTTCAATAGTAAATGACCTTTGTTGTTGCTTTTTCCTACTCCATTCTTTACATGACTCCCTGCAATGTCTGATAGTCTGTGCTTACTCTGGTGTTTGTCATCCAAAATTATAAGCTTGTCCTTTTTCAGCACATTGATGATGAAGTTCTCCAGGTCTTCATAAATTTTTTTCTTTAACCACATCAGGGTTCATCATGGTGGGAGAATATGCACCAATGATGATGGTGTTGCACTTCTCTGCAGGGGCAATCGCATTGTCATGAGTCTGTCTTTCACTCTTTTTTAAGAGACATATAAATAAGCTTATTGACTAGATTAGTTTTGATGTCTCAGAGTCATTAGCTTCAACTTGCCCAATTCTAATTTTTAAGGAATTATTTTCTTCATTTAGTTTTTGTACCCCATTTGCCATTTGGTCAATTCTACTTTTAAATGAGCTGTTTTCTTCAGTCAATTTTTGTGCTTTCTTTTCCAAGTTGCTGATTATTTTTTCATAATTTTCTTGCGTAACTGATTTTTTTCCCAGATTTTTCTCCTACTGCTCCTACTTGATTTTTAAAATCCTTTTTGAGCTCATCCAAGAGTACTTTTGGGCTTGAGACCAATTCATATTCTCCTTTGAGACTTTGCATGTAGGCATCTTGACACTGTTGCCCTTTTCTGAGTTTGTGTTTGGATCTTCCCTGTTGCCCTAGTAGCTTTCTATGGTCAGCGATTTTTCTAGTTTTTTCTCATTTTTTAAAGTTGAGCTTTGTTTCTAGGGCACAGGGGGCACTGTCACACACACATCTTCCACTGGGTACCAGGAGCCTGGTCACTGTCTTTCTGCACAGGGGCTTCTGAGGCTGGCAGTTTGCCCACTGTTCTAGGGTGACCCAACCTAGACATCCCTGTTATTCCCTGGGTTACAGGGCTGAAAGTTTTCCTGCTGTGCTGGAGCTGGAGCTCTCACAGCTGGCCTGCTGTGCCACCGGCCTCCTAAGCCAGGACCACAGGGCCTTGGGTGCTGATCTGTTCTGTGACTAAGAGCCTCCCACTGACTTGCCTGAATATCACCCACACTGGGCTTTTGCCCCTTTTATCTAAGTGAGACAGTCCTTTCCTGAAGTCCTTCTAAGTTATCTTGGGCTGGAAAATTGTTTCACTCTGTCTTTTTGTGGATTCTATCACTCCAGAATTCTTTTAGAGGTTTGATTTAATTTTGTTTCCAAGGGAAACTGGGGAGAGCTCAGGCAACTTCCTGGCTTCTCACTGCCATCTTGGCTCCACCCCCTAGATTAGTTTTGATTGCAAAACCTATGCCAGCTTCACAGTGCTCTTCACCACTGCAGCCACTCCAGAAAAACATATATATAGCTCCAACTTCAGTAAGCTGGCCTTCATTTGCCAACCTTCTTTCACTTAGGGCTGCTATTTGGATGTAATACCTGCTGAGTTCTCTCACAACAAGAGCTGTTCATCTTTAGGATCCACTGGATTTTGTGTTGTCCACAAGTGTGCATATATTATATGTACTGATGATAACTGGAATCATCTTTGCAAAAGTTTTTGTACTTTTTTATGTTTCAACCTCAGGATGAGATCCCCACTTGCCATTGCAAGCAGACCAGGGTTGAATAAAGTAGACAATTTTTAGGGTACCTTTTCTAGTCCCCTTCCTCATTCCACAAAGTAAGCAGTGTTATCCTTCAAAAAGGCTTCCTTGACTAGCAGTGGGGCTGCTGAATCCCACAGATGCTTCAGTCTAGTGAGAAGATGACTATACAGTCTGGGCCACCTGCATGCTGGGTTGTGACTACAGATCCCAATGTATCCACACCTCCTGCTTCATCACTTGCCTGTCACCATGGGATTTTGAGGTAGGTAAAAATGTTAAAATGGTATGGGTGATGTCTTTTGACCCATACATAAATTGGATTTAAGTGAGACTGAGTTGTATAAAGTCATCAGCCTCATTCTCTGTTCCAGAGCATCTGAATCCAGTGGCAAGACAAAAGTCAAGACAACTAGCAATGTCTCTAGAAGCAGTGGATGATGTTGGTGTCTTCATTGTCTAACTAGGTTCTTAGCATTCCATAGCACTTAGCTCATCTACCTTCATGGCTGTTGGAACAAACTGTTCACATCCACCCTTTCTGCCAGGGAAAGTCTTCATGTGGCTAGGGTGGACACCCCCCTCACTCACTGACTGGTTGGAGACCCCTCAATTATACTCAGCCTGGTTTAGCCTGCCTGCCAAAATGTGTGTGTATTATATATATTATGCAATATATATGCATGTGCATATATATACACACACATATATGTCACAAAACAATCCACTTGAACTCTGAGACTACCGTGTTTCCCCGATAATAACACCTATCCCAAAAATAAGCCCTCCCCTTACTGTGTAAGATTCCTGTAAAATAAGCCCTCCCCGAAAATAAGCCCTATTGAGATTGCTACGGTAGTGAAGGTGATCCCCTGCGCTACACGCTACATTACGGTACCCTCTGTATGCACTGCCCCCCCCCGTGAAACGCACGCCAAAAATAACAAGATGCCCTGGACACAACTGGCATAGGTTCAAGGACACAAATCCTGATAATGCATCTAGAAGTTTGAGAGGAGCCTTAAGAACTGTTTGTCCATTTCCTCCCCAACTCTTACCTTGTAAGGGACACAGAAACATCTTTAAGAATTATTACCAGTTGTAGAGAGATTGGAATAGACTGGAGAGGGGAAGGAAAGAGGAAATAAAGAAGAATTATAGCTGCTGCTAAAAGATAAAAAGAAGATGGAATCCAAAGGGAGAAGGTGCTAACTTCAAAATATAGTCACCTTAAGGCTTGATGTGTCTAATAATTGTGGGGGGGGTGGCATTGCACCTACATCATGGTGGAAATCTTCAAGCACAAAATTTGGAGGAGAAGGGAGGAAGTCTAATGCAAATAAGCATTAGATGAGATTATGCTTGTATGAATCATGCCTCTATAAGGTATAACAATTCCTATATCGCATCTAGGGAATTATGTTGGACTGTGTTCAGCCCTCCTTACTCTCATAACAAAGCTAAGTCACAGAGGACAATAATTCTTCTTAGCTGTGTCTTTGAAAGTTTCATTCTTTACTTTAACCTGCACACACCCCCCCCCAAATGTCTATAGGAAGTAATTAAAGAAGGTCACAAATGGGAGAGACAGAGAAGGAGGGAAAGAGAGAGGAAGGGAGGGAGTGAGGGAGGGAGAGAGAGAGGGGGAAGAGAGGGAGAGAGAGGGGGAGGGAGGGAGAGGAGGGAGGGAGAGGGGGGAGGGAGGGAGAGAGAGGAAGATAGAGAAGTAGAGGGAGGGAGAGAGAGGGAGAGAAGGAGAGGAAAAGAAGGAGAGGGAAAGAGGGGATAGAGGGGAGAAATGGAGAGAGGGGACAAGGGGACAGGGGGACAGGGGGAGGGAGAGGATGGAGGCTGCTGTAATTTGGAGGGTCCTGGACTTTTGCCTCTTCTGAATTCATTGTAGTGAGCATAGAGTGATGTACTAGTGAGGGTCTAGGGTCATGGTCTGTGCTTCCCTATAGACCTAAGGTGCACATAAAATGGAAGTGAGCTATGGTGGAGCTGAGGTCCAGATTCAGCTTAGAGATGCCGAGTGCTCCAGCTGAGCATGTGTTCCTCTTCCCCTGTAACCAGACCTATTATATGGCACTTGGAGAGTAGTTTCCCAGGCATGGGGGATTGAGTATAGGGAGAAGAAGGAGAATAGTAAGGACCCTGGCCAGGTACTTGTGCTGGAAAGAGGCAGAATTGGCTATGTGGGCTAGCCAGAGCATTTCCCTCAGTATAGCCTCAACCTAGAGCAAAGCCAGAGTTAGGGGGAATGCAAATATATCCCCCAAACACTAAAACAGAGGATTTGCTTAAGAAAAGTAGAACTATATTGTGCTGAGGAGAAGGGTCTGAGATAGAGATTCAAGGCTAAAGAATCTATAACCCGATTAAGTTGATAATCAGAACCACTTCAAGTTAACTTGAAATTCTATATCCATGGACAATTAAAGTAAGGTGCCTACAAGAGCCTGGTGTTTGTAACAGTTTTATCATTTCATAATATGAGTTTCTTCTACTTCTACTCCCTGGTTAGAAAGTATATCCCTATGGCAGCATCCTTTCAGCAACCATTTATTAAGGACTTATTCTGTGACATAGCAATTTCAGTAGGAGATAGAATGACTCCTCAATGCTCACTAAATATAGTCTAAATCCCTTAATCTTTTTCAAGTTCTTCTTAGTAAAGTGCTACATTCTACTTCCAACTTTCTCATAGCTACCCTCCCCATACTCTATGTTTCAGACAAATTGAATATGTTAAACTATCCTTTGGATAAATCGCAAGTTCTCCTACTCCTGCACCTATACAAATGATATTCCATAAGGAATGTCTTTCCCTCTAAACTTATTGACATCCTAGCCATTCTTAAAGGGATCCCCAGCTCAAACAATATCTGTCTTGAAATACAAGGGACAAAAGATTCTTGAGAAGAATCCAAAATGATTGGATTGAACTATTTCTCCTAAGAGCTCCTCTGGGTCACAGAGGGGGAGAATCCTCTGAAAACCTTGTTCTCTTGGGTCTCGTTCAATCAATCAAAAGGAGGTAGTTCCACTCATTTGCCCCAATTAGAACGGCCCATGTGTCATCCTTCCCACAAGGCACATACCCTTTAGCAAGAGATCAACCGTGCATGTTCAACTCCATTGGAAGTACTCCAGTATAGCAAAGGTCAACACCTTGTAATATCATCAAATGAATGGAGCATCTCATACTTTTGGTGAATGGGAGACCCACCAAATTAATAAGGGGTTCCCCTATCTCCAGTGCTACAAAGATAAAGATGAATTTGTGATGAAGGAAAAGAAGGTCAGGAATAGTCTGGCATGCACCATAGACTTGGGGAAAACAGAGGGAGAATAGTTAAGATCCCATACCCTAAAATGCTACAGGGACAGTCAGCTAAAGAGGGATAAGAAATTCTCAGTAATGAAATTCTAAAGACACAAAATGGAACAAATCCAATGAAGAGGAAAATGGAAATCTGTCTGAAGAACCTGGAGTGGATGCACAGGGATGCATCAACTAACCTAGATTTTTTTAAAAGTCATGTACAGAAGATGGAAGTAAGGATATATGACAGAAGGTAGATACAAGGGGATGACATGGTCCAGTAAATATAGTGTCAAAAGTGCTAAATAAAGGTAGAATTAGCTGAGATTGGTAATAAATGCCAAGCACAAAAAGAGTCATTTTGTTTATATTGGGAAAATGGAAAATCAAAAGAGAAATAAGACTGCTGCTCAGGACAGATGGAAAGACAATGGATGGTTGAGGAAAAACAGAATTCCTTAATTTATTTTCTTTCCGTTTACTTTGCAAATCTTTGGACCAGAAAAGATAGTAGAAAAATGGTCATTTGTGAATTGACATAAAAAGTTAATTGAATTCCAAGATAAGGAAGGAGATAATAAGAGAGCACCTAGGTACCCTCAGTGTGTTTAAGTCCCTAGGCCTGGGCAAAAAACAACCTTGGATGCTAACAGAACCTGCAGGTCTGTTTGCTGAGTCCCTTTCCATGATCTTTCCATGATCTGTGGAGATACCAGGAAAACATTTTACACAGTAACAGCAACATTGTACAACGATCAGCTATGATTGACTTAGCTCTTCTGAGCAATACAATGAATCCCAAAGACTCATGATGGAAAAGATGTCCACATCCAGAGAAAGAACTAAGGAATCTGAATACAGATCTAAGCATATTGTTTTCACTGTTTTGTTTTGTTTTTTATTTCTTGTGGTTTTTTCATCTTGTTCTGATTCTTCTTTCACAACATGACTAATGTGGAAATATGTCCAATATGATTGTATATGTATAGCCTACATCATATTGCTTGCTGTCTTGGGGGAAGAGAGAGAAGAGGGGGGGAGAGGAAGGGAGAAAAAATTTTGAACTCAAATATTGTAAAAGTGAATGTTGGAAACTATCTTTACATGTAATTGGAAAAAATAAAATACTATTAATTGGAAAAACTGTGGAGATTAGGAGAGGAACTACAGGATTTAGAGATGTACAGATATGGCCCTATTTTTGGTTTTTGTTTTGTTTTTAAGGAAAGAGTCTTCAGACTGAGTTAATGAGCTTGATTTTTATTCCCAGAAAATTATAGAACATATAAAGAGATGGTTTATGAGCATTTAGAAAGGGAACTATGATCACTAGGTCTGCACAGCTTTATCAAGAACAGATTAGATGGTACCAATTCATGCCAACTAACTTCAACTGCTTTTTTACTAGCGTAATTAGACAGGTAAATCTAGAGAAGGCTATAGTTATAGAATACCCAGATCTTAGCAAAGTCTTAGACAAACTTTGTCATGCCATACTTGCAGTAAAGGTGGAGCATTATAGTTAAGATGTTAGGTAGATTAAAAGATTAATAATCCCCAAAAAGAAGAAATTCATGAAGCAATGTAAATTTGGAGGGAGATATCTGCTAAAATATTCCAGGAATCTGCCTTTGTCCCAATGCTAATTAACATTTTTACCAATAGCTTCAATGAAAGCATAATGTTCTCTGCCATCACTGGAAAAGTCCTTTTTATCTCATTTATATGTATTTTGAATTTACTTATCTGTGCCAATGTTGTTGTCCCCCACCCCTAGTAAAAGGGGCTTCTTGAAAACACAGACTGTTTCATTTTCATTTTTCTATTCCCACATTCTAATATAGCACATGGCACACAGCAGACACTTGATAGGTGTATATTGAGTCAAATTGATAGAATACAATAGATGGCACATTTCTCAAATTTGTAGGTAGCACAAAACCTGATAGACTGAAGGATAGAATCAGGCAGCCTCCAAAAACAATGAAGAACCATGACCCAAGTCTGATCAGATGAACTTTACTGGGGACAAAGGGATGTATGGGGTGTTCAGGGAGTATTAGCACCTGTGGTGTGATGGTTTGCTGAGCCTTTTTCAGGGCTGCTCATCTACCTTTAGTATTCACCTTCACCCAACTTTCACCTGTGATTCCAAGAAGCTATATGTACAGAGGCCACACCCCAGCAAACTATCAAGGCATATGGGCTAAATCAAGTTGAGAGTAACTGATGGACTTCCAACCTTTAGTTGAGTTAGAAGGATGTCTACTCCAAGCACATGAAGACTTTTCCCAATGAAATGGGTGAATGAGAACAATTTGTTCCAATGGCAATGAAAGTGGCTGAAGCAGATAGATGTTGTGGAGTGCTTAGAACTTGGTCAAGTATCAAACACCAGTGTCAGCCACTGTATCACTAGTCATCTTGACTTTTATTCTGACATTGCACTTCAATGACTCAGGAAGAGAGAATGAGGCTGACAACTTTGTGCAATTCTGCCTTACTTAAGTTCAATTCCCAAGCAAGTCAAGACATCACCAGTGATGTCTTTGGTCTTCTTTGAAAATGGGCAAATTACAACATACCATAAATAGCACTCATCTCACAGTGTTGTTGTAAGTATAAAATGAGATGAAATTTGTAAAGCACTTTGTAAACCACAAAGTACTATATAAATGTTAGTTATTATTAGCTATTATAGATAAAAAGCATTTTTAGCACTTATGTTCCTAACGCTGTGAAACATTAAGGATACAAATACAACCAAACGAGACAGTCCTTACCCTCAAGGAGCTTATGCTCTGATGGAAAGGCAACACATAAAGTTGGAACAAGGACACTGGCAAAGAGATAGAGACAAAGTCTAGAGTTAGTTGAGGCCAGAGTAAAGTAAGCATGATTGGAGCCCCTATTGAAATGGCAGTCTAACCTAGAGACTCACCAAATCAAGAGAGCAGAGCCTCAGGACAGGGAATTATTCAGGATTTGAAAGATTCCTGACAAGGAAGTAGAGAAGGTACAAGTTCTAGGTTTAACATAGGCTAAGCATAAGTGGGTATATGAGTTAATATACTATTCCTCCTAGGAAACAAATACAATTTCCAAAAGGGAATTTTTGAAAATAAAAGAATGTTTCCAATACTAGGAGTTTCAGGACACAAAGTTCTTCTGGGTATAGGTAGCTATTTAGTGGCACATTGGATCTTTTAGCAAACCTCAAATGAAACCTCCAAAATAGGTATCCACACCACTCATGCTCAGGAATAACCCTGACTAAGCAAATTGCAATGCTCAGTTCATAAAATCACAGTCTCTAAGATGAAAGAGGTCCCTAAAGATGACTGGTCCAACCAACCATCATTGCAAGAATCCTGTCAGCAGTATCTCTGGCCAGTGGTCATCCAGCCTCTGCTCAAATATACCTGATCATAAGGGACTCACTACTTATCAAGGTATTGAATTCCATTTTTTATGTAGCTTTAATTTATAAGTTCTCCCTTAAAATGAGCTCAAATATGCCTCTCTATAATATTTTGCCTTCACAGGACTTTAAAATAAGTTCCCTGAACATCTCAAAAAAGTGATCTGGTATCTTCCCCAGCCCCCATAAAAGCTATGCATAAATATTCAGTGTTAATACCAATGTCAGTGACTGCAGTTAGAGTTGGGTATTACAGAGGCCTGATGTACCCATGATGTATCCAACCCCAAAAAGTTCTAAAGTAACTCAGTTTGTAGAATGTGTTCTATTGTTTTTCTAGAACACAAGTTCTCATTCCTGTTGACCCAACACCACTCCAAAAACAACACACCTGGAGGCCAACAGAGACCATTTTGCACATGAAGATATCAGGATGAAGAAAGGAATGACATAGTCAAGTTCTACCTAGATTGTAGCAAATCATTTGACAAAGTCTCTTGTAAAAATCTGGGGACTAGAAGAATGAGAGCTAAATGACAATACAATTGAGTGAATTGGGCATCTATTGAATGGTTACTAAAATGATGTCTGCATCATGCTGAAAGGTACATATATGCATACATACATATGTATATGTATAAAGAGTCAAGAGAAAAGAAAGAGGAGGAGGAGGATCTGGGTGGGACACTCTATATATAGGACTGAGTATATATACTTAACATATATGTGTATATTTATGTATATGTATATACTATACACTTTGTTTCAAAAATTACCTATTTTCATATAGGATGTGTGACACATGGGCTTGACAATAATTCATTATGCAAAGAATGTTGCAAAAAGGGACTGCTTTTCAGGTAGTGTTAGTCTACATTCTCTATGAAATCCCTTCTATCTCTTTGGTCATATAAAATTTCATATTATAGAGGGGATAGTTAAGATATAATGTTAGGTTAGATGTCCTCTGAGATGCCTTCCGATTCTGGGAACTCATAATCTAGTCCAAGATAACCATATTAATGATGAGAAAACTGAGCCCCAGAAAGATGCTTGAATTGCCAAAGATCACATAGCTAGTCAGTGACTAAAAGAGGACTTGAATCCAATCTCCTCCTTTCTGATAGAGTTGCCCTTTTTGCTAATAACTCAGAGACTGCTATGTGACTAACACTATGGTCTATCCCCTTAGATCTGACATCTCAATTCCCACCATGTTATTTGCACTGGGCAAAATCACTCAATATCACTGAATACTATTGGCTTTTATATGTCTTGTTTGTGCATAGTTGTTTTTATGTTGTCTTTCTCATTAGAGTATAAGTTCATTGGGGGCAGGGACTGTCTTTTGCCTTTTTTTGTATCTCCAGAACTCATCATAGGTGCCTGGCACATAATAGAGATTTACTTAATATTTGTTGACTGACTGTTGTCCTTATCATTATCTTACACCAACCCAGCCTCTCATCAGATACTGTCTCTGTTAGATTTTATAATAGACAAGACTGACCCTTCACTTCACAAAGCTCTATGAACATCTCTGAGAGTTTTCTCTGCATCTCTGGATCTAGGGATTGATGCAGCTCCTCCCCAGCAAGCAAACACACACACACACACATATACACTTGCACAATGTTTGGGGTTGACTATATCAAGGGACTGATTGAGTCTTCTGAGACCTTGAAAACTTCATTTTAGGAAGATTATTTTGATGCATAATAAAATTGCAATTTCAAATTCTAATTAACCATAAGATTTCCTAATTATCTAAAATCTAACAGATGAAGAACCATTGCTTTCCACAGTACACTATTCTGAGATAGCAATCAAGAATCCAGAGTATTTACTCTGTAGAATAATTATCTATTAATGTAATTTAGAATAGGAATAAAGTGAGTCAACTACCTGCTGCCCTTACAGAAGTAAGACTCTAGGGTAACAAGAAAAAGGCACAGTTATCTGGGATCATAAAACATACTGAGTTATTTTGAAATTTTACAATGATACCTAAAAACTGCTTTTCTATCATGCCAGATTCTTTGAAAACAAAGGACAAACAACCTGTGAGTAGACTGAGCCATCTGAATGGGGATCCATCTACTTGGATAACAGCTCATCCTCTCCCTCTCCTTCTCCTCTCCAAAGGAACACAAATTTTGATGGCAGGAAGCTGCCCACTCAACTTGGGGTTTACTGGATAGATTCCTTCCTTCCTTTCTTTCCTTCTTTCACAAAACCTTAAAGCCAGTTCACTCTGAAGCTCATAGATTGCACCACAATAGGTCCCTGCCCAAGCTCCACTTAATAGCTGTATTTTGGGCCTTCCTGGCTTAGAGTAAATGTCAATGTTTTCTCTTTGGAACAGCAACCCTGAGGGTCTTCCCCTCCCATCTTTATATATATATATTTTTCTAATTAAAGGGGCCATCCCTTGACTCACCTCTTAGAGAGGCCTATTCACTGAATGGACCATACCTCACTCTAAGTGAGTATCTGAAAAGGCCTTAGCCTAAAATGGCCAGGGCCTCCCATTGCATCCTGGGCCATCTCCAGTAATCCCGAAGAATATGTGGTCACTGGATTCAGATGGCTCTGAGGAAAAAGTGAGGCTGGTGACCTTGCACAGCCCTCCCTCACTCAAATAAAAGTTAACTAAAAGTCATGTGATCATTTCTCTGATGCCACAGTCCTCTTCAAAAATGAAGGATAAACACAATTACAATCCCCTTATTAATTGCTCTTAAGACTCATCTGCTGCTGAGTGAGGTCATTGCAAAAGGAAAGCTGTGATTTTGCAAGCAGCATGCTTATGTAGAGACAAGTAGGTGGTTCAGTGCATGGTGTACTGGGCCTGGAATCAGGAAGACCTGAGCTCAACTCTAGCCTCAACCACTTACTAGCTGTATGACCCTGGGCAAATCAATTGGCTTTTATCTGCCTCAGTTTCCTCACCTGTAAAATAAGAATAACAATAAAGCCTGCCTCAGAGAGTTGCTATGAGGACTAAATAAGATAATACATGTAAAGTACTTTGCAAACCATAAAGAACTACATAAAATAAATAAAAATGTAAATAAAATAGCTATTATCCAATTCAATCAACATTTATTAAGAGTTTGCTATCTGCCTGGCACTGGGATAAGTGCTGGGGATACGATTAATAAAAAAAATAAAATAAAATAAAAAAATACAATTAATAAAAGAATAAAAAAAATAAAAGATAATTCATACCCTCAAAGAGCTTACACTATACAAAGAGCTTACACTCTACAAAGAAGGCATTGGAAGTAGTACTCTGTCCTCCAGCTCTCCAGTTAGAAGGATGAGAGACTAAGTGAGATGGTGTCAATCATTGAGTTAACAGCATGGTATTGGATTTTTAAGTAATGGGTTTATCCTAGCAGGGGCATCTTGTTCTACCATATTGGAACCAGGTAGAGCAGCAGATGCAAAGTGGAGCATTATTACTACTAGGGTAGGACTCTATATATACACCTATATTGTCAACAAGGTCATTATATTCAGTGATTCTCCTTTATTGTTTTTCCTTGTTATGAGTTTAATCACCAGGTATCACTTTCAAACATCAGAGACCAAGTTGTCCACTGAGCCCCCTCTGAAAAACTAGTTTCCCCCCTCCCTTTGTGTAGAATAGATGCAGCTTCCCTTCTTTCCCCTTCATGGCTGTGGCTTCCCTTTCAAACCCAATGTACAGAATGCCTGCCTATGTGACTCCTACCCTAGGAGCTTATACTGGCTCCATTTTAACAAGGGCCATTTTCCCAGGCAACTTTATAAACTCATCTCTCTACTAAATGTGTGGCTCTTGAATCCCCCCATCAGATACATTGGCATGGTGAAAGTGTATTTTCAAAATCTCAGTCATTTAGATCTCTCCTGTACTCATCTTTCTTCCCTCCTCTACAATGTTTCCACATGTATTCAAGTAATTAGAATTCAAACAGATTAGATAGCTATTTTATTTTTGGCTTGTTTGTTAGTTTAAACAAACAAACAAAAACACCAAGAAATACTGCATAAAGGTATAACAATATTAAAGGGGTTGAATGCTCCCACAGCAACCAGTAGGGAAGAAGGAAAAAATATAGCTCCCTTCCACTTCATCCTGCTCCCTGTTGGGGCTGGAAAACACAAAAGAGGACAATAAATGAGAGCAGGTAAGTAGTGGATGAAAACCTGCTTCCATAAAAGCACGGAGTAGAATCTCTAAAGTTAGACTCACACACAAAAAAATACTTTTTCCTACATGTATAGACTTTGTAGGATCTGTGTTCTGTACTGCAGCATCCCCAGTTTTTAGCCTCTTTGTCTCCCATTCATAGAGAGGTCATTTGGTTCAAAGTTCAAACCATGTTGGAAAAATTTAGCTTAAGGGGCCAGGCTAAGATGATGTCCTGGCTTTAGCCTTTACCATTCTCCATCCTTCTCAAGGTCAAAGCTTTCATCTTCTCTCCCTCCTAGTGAGGAATTTTGTCACTATCCCAAAGGCAATCCAGGCTGGAAAGCAGCCCAGACTAAACATCCTCATTTGTCTATCTCCTGGACCTTTAACATTCTCTCTGGTCCCTGGAAAGAATGCTACATAAGGAAGAGTTCAATTTGGAGGGGAGGAGAGAGTGTATTTCCAGAAAGGACTAAGATATAATAACAGAAGGCATGAAAAAAAAATGTATTTTAATGTATAAGCAACAGAAGGCATGCATGGTATTCCCCCATACTGAGTATGTTCAGCAGGTTAAGAGCAACTCCTCTTATAAGCACACATATCACAGAATAAATGTTTATTGAAAAAATCATGGAAAACAAACTAGGAAAACAAATTTTATAACTTTCCACATTTTCATATACAATCATCTCTTTTGTCCTTCATCTATTGAAATATTTGCATTTGTTTACAATTAAACCCAAGACAAAAAAGAAAATTTTAAAGCAAAATAAAACTAATCGCATAGTAAAAATAGAAAAGAAACTCAATGTTGACTCAGGGGACCCAGATTCAAATTTCTGCTCTAATACTCACTACATATGTGGCCTTCAGAAAGCCACTTAATCTCTGTCTCAGTTTCCTCCTCGGTAAAATATGGATACTATACTTGATAGTCTCGAATGACTCTTCTAGCTCTAAATCTATGATTCTATAATCTTTGAAAATAAAGACACCTTGGGGTGGCCAGGTAGCACATCAAGTAAGAGCACCAGCTCCAGTGTCAGGATGACCTGGAGATTGAATCCCAGGCTCAGGCACTTAGCACCAACCCAGAAACATCTGGCCGTGTAACCTTGAGCAAGTTACTTAACCCCAATTGCTTAGGGGCGGCCAGGTGGCTCAGTAAGTAAGAACACCGGCTCCAGGGTCGGGATGACCTGGGGATCAAATCCGGGCTCAGATACTTAGCACCACACCCAGAAATAACTGGCAGTGTAACCTTGAGCAAGTTACTTAGCCCTGATTGCTTAAAAAAAAAAAAAAGAAAGAAAATAAAGATACCTTCAGGGAATGGTCTTTTTCCAAAGACTTGTATGGTAATGTATAGTCATAGCCAGGCAGTGCTTCCCTGACAGAAAGCGTCTCCTCCTGCAGTTCTGAGTAGCTCCCAGCAAGCCCTAGGTTAGTTGCAGGTCTCTATTGCTCCTCTGAAGGTAGCTTCAAGTGATGTTCTTTGCCATGACTCCCAAAAGGCAGCAATCCCCAATCAAGGCTCCTCCTCAGATCCCAGCAGCCAGTATAAGGAATTGCTGCTCAGGGTTAGTCCACCACTGCAGAGGAGAAGACCTCCAGAGTGTATCCAATCTAGTAAGAAGCACAATTCTCCCTAAAAGACTCCTAGAAAAAATTATTTGTTGTTTTTTTGTTTTAAATAGTTAAAAATTATATTATAAGTTAAATGAGAAGGCTGGGCAAAAAAAAGTAGAAAAGAAATGAGAACTATAAAAAAATTAACCGGAGTTATAAAATTTTATCCAGGTAAAACAGACCAAACAGTAGCTGATTCCATAAAATAACATACACACACACACACACACACACACACACACACACACACACACACACACATTTTAAAAAGTCAAAATATTGAAAAATATAAGGTATTTCACATAAAAAATAACTGACCTGGAAGACAGACCAAGGAGCAATAACTTAAGAATCACTAGACTATCTGAACATAATAAGTAATATCATATTTCAAGAAATCATAAAGAAAAACTGCCCAGACATACTAGAACAAGAGAACAACGTCAAAATAGAAAGAGACTCCCTAAAAGAAATCCCCAAGTGAGAACTATCAGAACATCATAGTCTAAGTCCAGAGCCTTCAAATCAAAGATAAAATATTGTGACACAATATCTGGGGACATCAAGGGAGTCAAACAAGACAGAAGGCCTGGGAGTGGCTTTCCTCTGTTTTAATTAAAAACAAAAAAAGAAAGGATAGGGAGGAAGAAGAGGATACACAAGGGTAAAAGTCGGAGGAAAGGGAGAGGGAACTTATCTCACATAATCAATGTATGCAAGTATCTGCTTCGAGTGCTTCCCTACTCTAATCCATTCTCCACAAAGCTGTCATAGTGCTTTTCCCAAAAAAAGGTCCAACCATGATACCTCCATACTCAGTAAATTCCAGTGGCTCTCAAACAACTCCAGAATCAAATACAAAATCCTCTGTCTGATGTTCACAGCACTTCATAATTTAGTACTCCCCTCTACTTGGCTTCCTGTACCTCACTCCTTGCCATTCACTCTTTGATCCAATGACATTGGTCTCTTTGCTGTTCCTTAAACAAGACACTCCTCTACCATATCCTGGCATTTTCTCTGCCTGATTGTTTCTAGGAAGCACAATGGTGGGGGGATCGCTAATAAGAGTACTGGAAATCTAGTCCCTCAGAATTATCTCTAGAACTGGGACAGATGAGAGAGTAAAGAAAGAGTAGCAGTCAACCTTTCTGGATTTGGGTAGCCAAAATGAGTGGGAGCTGGAGAAAAAACCCAAGAGTGAATTTTACACAATCTTATTACATGTCATTCCACTTACTGCACTCTTCCATCCAAATAAACTTTCCTTCTTGATTTTCCTCTATCTCCCATTTCTGTGCTTTTGTAAGGGCTATGCCCCATGCCTGGAATGTCCTCCCTTCGATACTTCTATCTTTTAGAATTCCTTGTTTTCTTTAACACTCAGCTCAAAGACCATCTTCTATGTGAAGTATTTCCTGATCTCCAGTTGCTTATCCTGCTTGATCTACTTTTCTAAAGGAGAGACAACTTTAAAGGGGTCAACAATCTTCTTTTAATTACATTCACTAGTTCAGGGGAAGGTTAGTACCCTAAACGTGGAGAAAATACAAGCAAAAGAATTACCACAAAAAGGGTCCTTGAAACATTTTTTTGCAGAATGGAAGCCAAAAAGAATCACAGAGAAGCATAACAGCTTGGAAAGTTATATGTTAAATGTATGTATACATCTATATCCTAATTAGTACAAATAATGAATCTCCCAAAGTGGTCACATTATTTAAATTTGTACTGTAAATTTCTACTGGACTGGAACCAATGACCACATTTTACATAATTGTAAAGAAAAAAATACTTTTACAAAAACTTAAGAACTCAGATTTTTTAATAGGTCAGAGATTTATTAGAGTAGGTCTAATTAGATCAAAGTTAGATTAACTAAATTTGAATTGTGTATATTTGAATATAGGAAAACACTTTGGGGATTCATTATTTGACCTAATTGTGACCTACCTATATTTGGAAGGGAGGGAATTAGTACTTATATAACTCCTTCCCTGTGCCAGACACAATGCTAAGTGCTTTACAAATATCTCATTTGATGTCACAACAACCCTGTGAAAAAAGGAAAAAAAAGAAAAGCAAATTATACATAATAGAGAGACACAGTTTCATAAATAATTTTGTTTTTATTCTAAAAAAAAAAAGAATTACCACAGAGATTCAACAGACAGGCTTCCTACTGTCTGAACGAAGTAATACAACTACCTACATACATCACTGGAATGGCGGAGCACAAACATCTGAGTAATGGGGGGTGGGGCTCTTAACAAATGGCTACTCAGAGTTCTATCCAGGAAATCAAAAAGCCCTTCTCATAAACAAACCCCCCAAAGCAAAATGCCAACCTCCCAGAATATATAACAAAGACTCGACCCCTGATTGGCTCAGAACCAGAAGGCATGAAACCTACTTGACTCCGAACAGCTGTGATTTATCAGAGTTCAAAGGAGATTAATCCTTCAGATGTTTACAATTTAGTCTGAGCCTAGGAAACTGAACTCCAGAAAGAAAACAACAACAAAAAACCCCACTTTGCTTATTCTTACACACTCCTTGAAGCTTCCTCTCCCCAAGTGATTATAACTCCTAACCAAATGTTTCTCCTACTATCCCCTATTAGGTTTCATGGAAAATAGAGCACTGCCCCTGGAATCAGGAAGACCTGATTCCAAGACTTATAGCTTTGCTAAAAAGGTTTGTGGCAGCAGAGAGGATACAGTTGCTGAAAAGGATTAAATCTGGCTGATTGTTTCTAGGAAACACAATGGTGAGAAGATTGCCAATAATAGTACTGGAAATCTAGTCCTCAGAGTTATCTCTAGAACCCTGACAGTTGACAGAGTAAAGAAATAGTAGCAGTCAAATCTTGTCTCTGCCCCTAGCTATATGATGTTGGCCAACAACCTCTCACTCTCACTTTCCTCTTCTGTAAAATGAGGATATTGAAAGCATCTACCTCAAAGGGTTGTTGTGAGGATCAAATGAAATAAAATATGTAAAGAACATTGTGAACCTTAAAATGTTATATAAATACTAATTATTCTTATCATTTCAATCAAACAATAACCGTTTGTTAAGTACTTTGTGTGATGGATTCACTGTTTTATCATTACTACTGCTACTACTACTTCTACTACAATCTCTGTGATCGAAGTTAGACGCACTGTCTGCTACTGGTCCAGTATTTCCAATGGCATTGTAAATTAGAAGTTGGTAAGAAGAGAAAAAGAGAAAGAAAAACTATCCTCCCTTCCCTCAGATCAGTTCCTCTCAGAGATTTGGCTTTGCCTCATGAAATGGAATCTTCCACACTGGAACTCATCCCTTGCTAGACTGATGGGTTCATTGTTTTACTGAGCTCATAGCTGGAGTGAGAACTTTTTTTAACATAGGCCCAAAGGTATACCTGATTCTTTCATCAAAACTCCAGATATTTCCTGTATAACCTCATTTGCCCTTATCTAATGTTCAAAACACCGTAATCCTCTCAAATTGATTACAGATCATTCATACCCAATTTAGAACTTTGATTAAGTCATTTGAGATGTTTGAACTTTCTATAATTACATTCATTGGGGTAACAAAGGAAACTTGGCCTTATAGCTGGAAATCTGGAAATTGATTCAGTTAAGTGTGTGTGCGTACATATATGAAAGTACATCTGTTTACAGGTAGCATATAAAAGCAAGATGGATCACTTGTCTTTTGTTTCTTCCCCTCTCTAGTTACTTTCTCTCCATACCAGATTACATTTACTCATATACTTGAGGCACTCTTGGTTTCTCCACAAAACCAAAGAAATATGTAAGAAGTAAGGCCTGACAGCAGGGTGCCTAGGCATCTCTCCTCACTCAGACACAGACTGGTCTTACAAGTAGCAGTAATATACAGGGATAATTATTCTGCAGGAGCTGAAGCAGAAAATGAAAGAAGAGCTACCAAGCATGAACACACAATAACCAAAGTATTTCTCTGCACTAAACTCAGCATAGGAGAATGTTTGCCTCAGAAAGAAGGAATGAGTGCTATTTATAACTGAAGGGATAGTTACTGCAGGAAAATGAAAACTGAAAAACCATCGTCTTAAAGGATGTAAACAACACATTCATTGAAACTAGAGTTGGACAGTTGTACCACACAGGGTACTTCCTGCCCCACTGCAAGAAGCCATTCTATAGTACTCCTAACAATAGAACTATGTA
The DNA here is from genome assembly GCF_028583685.1 of Petaurus breviceps papuanus. NCBI lineage: Eukaryota > Metazoa > Chordata > Mammalia > Diprotodontia > Petauridae > Petaurus > Petaurus breviceps. The sequence goes on along the minus strand of NW_027187460.1, from coordinate 19,268,619 downwards.
GGAAATTTTGCCCCAGGACAGTTATATAACTAAGAGCCATTCCAGTGGTCAATAGGATAACAGAACTTCTGGAAAACCCATTTAGCAATAGCAAGGCAGCTATGACATAATGGAAAGGACACTGAATTGAGAGTCTGGACACTAAATTTCTTTTTGTTTTTTTGCTTTTTGGAGGGCAATTTGGGGTTAAGTGACTTGCCCGAGGTCACACGGCTAGTTTGTGTGTGTGTGTGTGTGTGTGTTAAAGGTCTGAGGACGGATTTCAACTCAGGTCCTCCTGACTCCAGGGCCGGTGCTCTATTCACTGTGCCACCTAGCCACCCCCTGGACACTAAGATTCTGCCCCAGATCTGTGACAAATTTTTTCTTCCATTGTAGGTTACTCTTCTCCCTTCTTTGTGTCTTAGGTCTTTCTCCTATGAGACAAATGGGCTAGACTAGGTGATTGTGAGTTTGGGGGTTTGTGGTTTTTCACCAGATTTAACACACTATAACTCAGTCTTTGATTACTGGGTAGCTGTAAGATTAGGGAGGAAAATCTTTATTGGAATGACAACTCTATCAGAATGTTGAGTTCCATGATTCTCATGGGTCCTGTGGTTCATGTGGTTTCACAAACTCTGAAAAGCCAGGAGAGAAGAATTAAGCTTAAATTTCTTAAGACTATGAACAAGATCTGGCTTTATACCATATTCCTTCTCTCCTTGACCAAGAACTGAAATCAGAAGCATAAGAATTTTAACCCTTTTGCTTAATATTTGCCTGCCCTTAGAATGTAAATCCCACTAGAAGGCATATCATTATCAGCCACCTGTAATCTTTCACACTGTAATAAATTTTAATAAACACTAAAATTTCTGTTATTATTTAGAAAGGGAAAAGCAGTTCTGCCAGGAGAAATATAACCCCATGAAGTAGAGGAAAGCTGCCTCTTCTAGCTGGTCAATCAGTCAACAAGCATCTATTTAGTGCCTACTATATAACAAACACTATTCTAAGCTTTGGGGTTGCAAAGGAAGGTAAAAGTTCCTATTCTCAAGGACCTCACCGTCTAATTGGGGAAACAATATGCAAACAACTATGTACAAAAAAAGATACAAACAGCATAAATTGGAGATAATCAACAGAGGAAAAGCACTAGAGTTAAAGAGAATCTAGGTCATACAATACTTTTGAAACCTCATTCTGAATCAAGAGGATTCTTCTATATCTCTATGTTAGGAAGTCTTCCCCTCAATCCCATAACTCTTTGGGGAGCTTTTCCATGCTGGCAGGAACTAAATGGAGGATAGATTGTGTCCTACAGCTCTCCCCCATTAAAACAACTATATTGGCAAGAGATAGAAGATAAGCACTGCTACCACTCCTTTCTTAACTATAAACTGTGTAGGAGATCTGAAAAGGCCCTAATGGCATCGAAACTCCACTACCAGAGTTTTATGCCTTGAGGTTTTAATATTTATTAAAATATCATAGGTGATACGCATTCTAATGTTTTAAGTCAGGAGTTCTCAACTTGGATCTGGAAATAGATTGCATGAAGTCCATGAACTTGGATTTGAGGAGGAAGGAAGAAATTACATCTTCATTTTCCCTAACCTATAACTGAAATTTAGCATTTCCTTGCATTTTAAATATTAATAAAAAATATAGACACTAATATTAGTGGTTCTTGTTACTTTATCACCAATAGAAATTAGAGATATTTTCATATCACATTGCATTTGTTGCATGTATCTTCAAATATTGTTCATGCTCATTGTTCCTATGAAATTGCTACAATCAGTCAAACATTAGTAATATGAGTTTCAAAGTCTCTTGGTATAACCCAGTTTGTTACATTAGAAACTTCAGAGCATTTCTTCTTGGATGAGCTCTGTCACCCTTGGTTGAGCTGAGTTACCACACTCTCAAAGGGAGACTTCCTTTACTCTATTGCCTGTTATATGTTCTTCTATGTGTAGTTTCTCTGACTTCTTTTTTGTGAATGAATTGGATAAATGGGTTTCTTTGATAATTGCTTCATATGTTCATTATAAAATTAGAATTTGGTGTAAAAGGTGTCAAACCTTAGATATAAAACAGGTGGTCTTCTTTTCCCTCCATTAATGAAATATGAGTAAGAAATAAGCTTGAACCTGAAAACCACATCCCCTAAACTAATAATAATTAAGGGAACAAATAGACTCTAGCCTCTACCCTCTCTCTGAGGAAATCAGAGTGATGAAGCATCTGGCTCCAACCTCTTGCCTCCTTTCTGGGTATGAATTAAAGTCTTCCTAGGAGAAGAGTAAGGGTTAGAGGGAGGAGGGGAGGCTAGAGGTGTTTATTTCACATCACTTTAAGCCACACAAAGACACTCCCATGCAGTATTTATAACTTTGTCACCAATAGGAATTTCTGTAATCAGTAAATAAAAATTTATCAGGAGCCTACTCTGTGCCAGGTACTATGCTAAATAATGGGGATACAAAAAAAAAAAGCAAAAAACTGTCCCTATTCTCAAGGAGCTTACATTCTAATTAGGGAGACAACATGGAAACAACTATGTGCAAACAAGTTCTCTATTGACTCAAATACAAGATCCTCTGTTTAGTATTCAAAATCCTTTATAATCTAATCCCTTTCTTCCTTTCCAGTTGTAATGGGAATGTAAATTTGTAAGATCTTCCCTGCCCCTAGGCTAAAGTGCACCTGGAGCCTGGGGTGGGAGGCTTGTTTTTCAGTAGATACTTCTTGATTGGCCAGTGGGTCAATAAGGTTGTTACATTCTCTGAGCCAGGAGAAGGCTATATAAGCCCTGATGTGTAAGCTTTGTTTTGGGGCTCACTTTGAGAAGTGTTCTGTGATTTGATCAGATGAAACAATGGAAAGCCATTGTCCAGAGGGGCCCCCCCCTTTGAAACCCAGATGTTGTTTGGTATGGATGTAATGGTTGGACAGTTTGGAAATCTGTCTACTTGATCTGTTTTTGTCTTGATAATTCTGTCTGTATACTTTGAAGTTCGGGGTGCTGACCTTTTTCCCCTGAACTAGGTAAATGATACATATTTGACTGATTAAGCTTGTTAACCCATTTTGAGTTGCTTTCCTTTAACAAAGCAGATCTAAGAACCTGTGTTGGCAGCCACCCTGGGGATGCTTGGGGTGCTTGCCGCTACACCAGTCTTCTTACTCATTACTCAACACATTCTCATCAACCTAGTGTCATTGACCTCCTTGCTGTTCAATTACCAAGATTCTCCCTCTCTTGGCTTGAGGAATTTTCTTTATCCCACACCACTGAAATGCTCTCTGTTATCTCTACCTATTGGTTTCCCTGGCTTTCTTTAAGTCCCAACTAAAATTACATACTCTACAGGAAGTCTTTCTCCCTTTTAATTCTAATGGTAGTGATGGTGGAGGTGATAGTGGTAGTAGTAGTATTTGTTGCTGTTGTTGTTGAAGATGAGTCTCCTTGACTCCAGGCCCAACAATCTATCCACTGCATCACCACTGTCCACTGTGTTAAATGAGGAGGTTAGACTCAGTGGCTTCTGAGACCCATATTACCTCTAGATATTATTTTTTTTTCAATCTTTTTTGTCATGCCCAACTCTTCATGACTCCTTTGGGGTTTTCTTGACAAAGACACTGGAGTAGTTTCCTATTTCCCTCTCCAGCTCATTTTACAGATGAGAAAACGGAGGCAAATAGGCTTAAGTGACTTGCTCAGGGTCACACAACTAGTAAGTGTTTGAGGCCTGATTTGAACTCAGGAACAGGGCCCTCCTGATTCCAAGGCCAGTGTTTCTGTCCATTGTGCAACCTAGTTGCCTCCTTAATTCTAGTACCTTCCTTCCATTAATTATTTTCTGTTTATCCTATATATAGCTCATCTGATCATATTTGCTCATTGTCTTTTTCCATTAGATTGTGAGTTCCTGGAGGTAGGGATTGTCTTTTGGGTCTTTTTTTATACCTAGTGCTTAGCATGGTGCCTGGTACATAGTAAGCATTTAATAAACGTTTATTGACTGACTGACTACATATAGGATAAATGGAAACTTTCAACATAGGAAGGCACTATAATTAAGGGGGATCATGAAATATTTCATATAGAAGTTAGGATTTTAGCTGGGAACTTAAGGAAACAAAAGAAGCCAAAAGGCAGAGATGAGGAAGAAGAGCATCCCCATGCATGATGGGTAGAATGTTGTGCTTGAGAAACAGAAAGACTAATGTCAATTGATCATAGAGAATATGATAGGTTATACTGCATGTAAGAAACTAGAAAAAGTTGTTGATTTTAGTCTCCCTGTCTTCTTATTGAGTTGTTTCAGTCATGTCCAACTCTTTGTGAACTTATTGGGGTTTTCTTGACAAAGAGACTGGGGTGTTTTGCTATTTCCTTCTCCAAATCATTTTACAAATGGAGAACTTAGGTAAATGATTAAGTGACTTGACCAGGGTCACACATCTTGTAAGTGTCTGAGGTCAGATTTGAATTCATGAAGATGAATCTTCCTGATTCCAAGGCTCCATCCATATGCCACCTCACTTTTCCATCTTCCTATCTATAGACTATATATATATATATATATATATATATATGTGTGTGTGTGTGTGTGTGTGTGTGTGTGTGTGTATATACATATATATATGTGTGTGTGTGTGTGTGTGTATATATATATATATCAATATAATTAATTTCCTTTGTAATAATAAGTACTTTGTTTAATATATTTAAAAACATTTTGAGAAGGAGTGCATAGACTCACCAGACCAACAAAGGAGTCCATGACCCAAACAAGTCTAATGTGATGAGGGCCTGCACTAGAGAGGTAGCAGTGTCAGAGGAGGGTGCGGTGACTAGTCAACATTTCTAAGGTGAAACTGACAGGCTTTGGCAACAGCTTGAATATTGGGGGTGAAAGACAATGAAGAGACCAGGATGACTCCTAGGTTGTAAACATGGGGGTCTGGGCAAATGGTGTTACTCTCTACAGTAATCAGGAAAGTAGCAAGGGGGAGGATATCAGGGGGAAATAATGAGTTTTGTTTTTGACATATTGGGTTTGAGATATCTGAAAAGCAGTTGAAGATTAGAGATTTGAGGTGAGTTAGAAGGTTGTGGCAGGAGAGATAGATTTGAGAATCATCAGCATGATGGGAATGGGATGGGTAGGGCCTGGAGTCAAGAATACTAATCTTCAGCAACAAACACTACCACCACCACCACTACTAGAGTTAAAAGAAATGGGGAAAGATGTCCTGTAGATACATATAAGATGATATTTAAACTCATGCGAGCTGATGAGATCACCACATGAAGTCATAGAGATGAAAAAAAGAAGCCCCAGGACAAAATTGTGAGGGACATCTACAATTAGAGGGCACAATCCAGAAGAGAACCCAGCAAAGGAGACAAAGAAAGAGTGGTATGATAGGCAGGATGAGAACCAAGAGAGAGTGGTATCCTAAAAACCTTGAGAGGAGAGAGTGGAAAGGAGGAGAGAGTGATCAACAGTATCAAAGGCCGGAGGGAGGTCAAGGAGAATGAGAATTGAGGATAGGCAACTAAGAGATCATTTGTAACTTTAGAGAGAACAGTTTGGCAGGACAATAAGGTCAAAAGCTAGTTTGTAAGGGGTTAAGTATCCTATATTTGGGCTTGTCCATAGGGAGCAGAGAGGTTTGGTGGAAAGGCCTGATCTGCTAGATAAACAATTTATTCAGATCCACAAATTCTGGGTCTGTCTTGACTATGATCCTTGAAAAGTTCCAATGGAAAGAAAAGATGAATTACCCAGAAAGAGGAAGATACCACAAAGAAAAACACATCTTTCCAAGCCACAAGGAGGAAAGAGGATGAGGAATAGAGAGATGTGGCCATCTCTGGGTACCCCATACCTTTCATTCCCTTCAACTCCAGGACTGAGTTGGCCAGCTATTGATACCGGCATCGGAGAGAACAAGAGCTAAATGATCAGTCATAAAAGCATTTGTTAAGCATCTACCATATGCCAAGCATTGTTCTATATGCTAGGGGCACTAAAAAGAGGCAACAGATAATCCCTGTGCTCAAAGAGCTCACAATCTAATGGAGGAGAAGACAAACAAATATGTACAAATAAGATATATACAAGAAAAAGTGGAAGTAATGAAGGAGGGGAAGGTACTAGAATTAAAAGCAGTTAGGAAAAGCTTCCTGTGGAAGATGAGATCTTAGTTGAGACTAAAAGGAAGTCAGAGAAGCCAGTAGGTAGAAATGAAGGGCATTCCAGGCATGGGGAAAAAGACATGAAATATCTTGTTCATACAACAGCAAGGTGGCCTGTGTCACTGTAATGAAAAGAATGCATTGGGATACAAGGTGTAAGAAGACTGGGAAGATGGAGAGGGCTAGGTTATGAAGGGATTTGAGTGTCAGAGGATTTTGCGTTTGCAAACCTGTAATTGGGAGCCACTGGAATTTATTGATTATGAGAGTGACATGGTCAGACCAATGTTTTAGGAAAGCTACTTTGGTGTCTGAAAGAAGAATGTATTGAAGTAGGAAGAGATTTAAGGCAGGCAGACCCACCATCAGGCTACATCAATAAATCCAAGTGTAAGGTGATGAGAACCTGTATCAGAGTGGTGGCAGTGTCAGAGAAGAGAAGGGGGCACATTCAAGAGATATCACAAAATTTTGCAAAATGGGATTGGTGCCCATAGCAGGAGACATACCCTACCCACAACACTCCTAGTTCTGCTCTTCCCAGTAGACTTAGCAAGATGGGAGTATCTCTATAGTACCTCCCTTCTTCTCTGGATGTTATCTTCTCTTTTCCACAAGCTCCTTAAAGGATCAAAGTCACTGTGACCCAGAAACTTTGAGACCAGGATTATATCCCCTATCCAGAAGGTCAATCTCCTTCCCAAATCTCTCTACTTTCTGTGGTCATAGCCAAAAGTAGTTACACGATTTAGCCTAAAATGTCTAAAGTCCTGTCCAGTTCTAAAATGATATAATTCTTAAGATCTGAGAATAGGTTTTGATTGTGGCAGAACATTAAAGTAAGAGTTCCTAAGGCTGAAGAAATAGATATGTATATTCCACATTGGAAGGGTATTTGATACATAACTTGCCAACAAATCCTATAAAGTCTGAGATTCCATGCTCCTCAACAATGTTATTTGGGGAAGAGATTTTTAAGAGCATCATCGACAGGTCTGTATTAGGTTATAATAGGATGCCAAGCAAATTAAAGTGAAGTATACCACTTGTATCTATACATAGTATACCAGTTTCTATATAGCAAAGATTTGATCATCAAATGTTTGTTTAATTGAATTGTCAGATTCTAGGACTGTGAGGCTATTAAGGAGACACCTGAAGGGAAGAGTTATTAAAACCACATTTTCGTGGAGCTTTAAGATTTACAAACTATTTTCTTCATAATAACCCTGTAAGGCAGGTAGTAGCAATGAGTAGTATTGTTACCACTTTATAAACAAAGAATCTGAGATTTAGAGAAATAAAGCTTCTTGTCTAGAGTCACATAACTAGTTAGTGTCAGAACCAGAAATGAAATCTAGGTCTCCTGACTCCATATGCAGCATTCCTGCCACCAAGCCATGATACTATAATGGGTAGGGAGGCAGAAGGAAAAGTTCAAATACCACAGGCAGGCTACCAAAAGGCAAAGGACACCTTATCCATTCAGGTTCTGTTAATTGAGCACAAAGTTTGAAGTAGACAGCTTTGTCTGTCCAGAGGGTCAGATTTAGAACTAGAGTCCAACTGCCTTATTTTACACATGAGGAAACTGAGGCTCAGGGACACAGACAGAAAATAGCAGAGCTGGGAGCAGAACACAGGTCTTAACTCCAAGTATGGTAAGTTTTCCACTGAAGCATGCTTTGCCAAGTTATGAACGTAAGATCATAGAATTACGGAATTTCAAAGTTGAAAACGGTTTCGGTGATTGTCCAGTCCAAGAAATCCTGGGAGAGATTTCAGTAGGTCCATGAATTTGGATGAGAAAACAAGTAAATCCTTATTTTCATTATAATTGAAATATAACATTTCTTGCAATTATTTGAAAGTATTATTCTGAGAAAAAAGTCTATAGGTTTCACCACACCACCAAAACTTCCATGACACGAAATTTTTAAAAGGTTAAGAACCCTTTGTCCTGTTCAATATATAAGTGTAAAAATAGAATTCTTTCTACAGTATGCCCAGCAAGAGGTCATCCTTCCTTTGTATAAAGGTTTAGAATGAGGTGGAACCTATTACTTCCTAAGGCAGCCCACTTTTGTTTAACACTAATTTTTGTAAAATTTTTTTCCTGAATTAACCTCTTGGAAAATTCAGTTCATTGTTCTTGGATCTGCCCTCTGGGAGAATGGGGCTATGCTCTGTCCCACTTGGTCTTCCTGGGTACCAGTAAAATGTAAACTGGGAAACAAAGAGGGACATGCCAAGCCAAAGACCATAGAGTCCTAGTAGAAGGTCATAATTTGGAGCAGAATCAAATTTAGAGGTCTAGCCCAGCTCCTCTTATTTTACAAATGAAGAAATTGAGGCCCAGAAATATGTAGTATTTGAGTAGTAGAATTGAACCCAGGTCCTCTGACTCTGAATCACCATACAGGACTGTTTAGTTCAGTATTCCACTCATCTAGGACTTAATATCTGAGGGCAGGCTTGTGGAAAAGGGGCAAAAGGCTTACAAAGAGATCAAAACAGAATATGAAAAGGCCAGGGCTTTAAAAAGATAAAAGCACACAGTCTGTATTGCTCCAATAACCACAGCTGAGTACCTTTTCTGGAGAAGAGAAATAGATACTAAACTCAACTAACATCATTCGGAGGTACCTTTAGGTAAGAGGATAAATGACCACAGCATTCATCACTACTTCCTCTCCCAATTTGGGGGCTTGCTCTATGTGGTCTGTGGAGTATGATGAGGCAAAACCCTGGACAGACTCAGCAGGACAGTAGCAGTCCATTTCAGAATTTTGTCTAGAACTGAGATCTAGGGTCTCTACCTCATTCTCACTCTTATGATCTCAAATTTCCTTAGAGCATCATTTTTCTTGTACTTCCTAATTGTCCCCCTCACATCCTATGTATAAGTATTATTCATTTCTGTATGTGCCTTCTTGTCCTAATTTTCTAGTAGTTTGTAATCTCTTTGAAGGAAGGAACTATGTCCTATGCTGTCTTGATAAATAGAGGTAGTATGGTTTTGAGAAGCAGCATGGTAGGATGATGGCTTAGTGTTCATGTTGGAGGCAGGAAGGCGTGATTTCAATATCCTCAGATACCTGCTAGTTATGAGGTTCCAGTCAAGTCATTTCATTTCTCTGAATATTTCTCAGTTTCCAAAATGTGTAAAAACAGAACTAATAATAGCACCTACCTCACAGGAAAGGAAATAATAATAATTAGCATTTATTTTGCTGTAAGGTTTACAAAAGGACAATTAGGTGGTTTAGTGGATAGAGCACTGGTCTTGGAATCAGGAAGACTCATTTTCATGAGTTCCAATCTGGCCTCAGACATTTACTAGTTGTGTTACCCTGGGCAAGTCACTTAACTCTGTTTGCCTCAATTTCCTCATCTGTAAAATGGAGAAGGAAATGAAAACCCACTACAGTATCTCTGTCAAGAAACCCACAAATGGAGTCATGAAGAATCAGAAACATCGGAAACAACTCAACAACAAAAAGATCTGTAAAAGCACTTTACAGATATTATCTCATCTGATCACCACAACAACTCTATGAATTAGATGCTATGATTATCACAATTTTGGCATTGAGGAAATTCATACTCAGAGACTTCTATGGGTTTTGCCATGGTCATTGAACCAGTACTTATCAGAGCGGAGATATGAATCTAAGTTATACTGACTCTGAGGCCAGCTCTCTCTCCACCACAATGTTCTCCTTCTCTGCCTTGCACCTAGTAAGTTTCTGAATTCCTATCCTTTTCTCTGAAGGTAGGACTGTACCAACAACATGCTAAATTTGTTAGTGTAATGAGCTTTCAGAAGCAAAGTTTCCTTGAGGGTTTCTCACACTCATAAAAAGACTGGTGGCCAAAAGAAGTTGGAAGAATAAGATGAGTTGAAACATTGAAAATTCAGCTCAAGATACACAGGGTCCTGACCCAAGGCAGCAAGGAGAATCTTGGTCTCTTCTGCAACCAGTTATTGGAAGTGCAGGTCAGAACTCTATTGCTTTTGACCGAAGGCAATCGCAAAATTCACAGAGCTCAGAAAAGTGATGGATGTGTCAGCTTAGAGAATTTAGCTTCCAAATGAGATTTAACAGAAGGTTCTGGAATTATTTCATCCTTGACACAGCAACACCATTAAAAAATAAAATAAAATAAAAACCTTTTCCCAGTGTTTGTTCCAAACAGGATATCTAACTGCTGAGAGTTGCACCCGAAATATTATGATCAATAACCACATTTCTATAAAGGTGAAATCAGGACAAAACTCACATGGCAGGAATAAATTCCATAAAGTCAGAGAAGACAAAAACAAAATTTTTTATTCAAAATGAGTACACTTATATTACCAGGTAGAATCATGAAGTAGATGAGAACTATTCCTGGAGTCAGGTTTCCTGTCCTGACTCTATCTCCTACTTGTTGTGTGACCTTGGGAAAAATCACTTGACCCCTCTGTGCCTCAGTTTTCTTATCTATAAGATAAAAATAATAATACTTGTACTTACCTCTATGAGGATAAAATGAGATAATGTACGGAAAGCAGTTTGTAACCATTAAATGCTATATAAACTTTAGCTATTGGCACATTGTTTTATAAAGAAACCACTACTCAAAGGACAAATCTATCATATATAACAGGGAGAGAAAAGTAACTTAATCATAATCAGTTGAGGAGGGGTTTGAACTAGATCAATTATTCACAAACTTTTTGGTCTCAGGATCTTTTTAATAAAAAATTATTACTGAGCACCTTCCCCCAAGAACGTTTTTATGTGTGAGTTATATCTCTTTTGATATTTACCATATTAGAAGTTAAAGTATGATGATGATGATGATGATGATTGATGATGATGATGATGATGAAGAAAAATAGTTTAGACCTCCAGGACCCTCTAAATAAATCTTGGGGACCCCCACAGTTCTAGGACCGTACTTCAAGAATCACTGGTCTAGTTTTTTCTCCTCTCTGTCTGTTTGTCAGTAGAACATTCCACCACCTAGTCAGATCACCTTGTGACTGTTGGGGGAAGATAATTTAGGGTCAAGATGGCAGTCCTATCAAAGGAATATGGTTTTGTGATTCTCACTGGTGCTGCCAGTTTCATATTGGTCACTCATCTTCCCATCAATGTAGGCAAGGCTCAAGAAGAAGTACAAGGTGGAGTATCCCACTATGTACAATACTGATCCTGAAAATGGGCACCTTTTCAACTGCATTCAGAGAGCCCACCAGAATACATTGGAAGTGTATCCTTCCTTTCTATTCTTTCTAGCTGTTGGAGGTGTTTACCATCCTCGCTTAGTTTCTGGTTTGGAGATTGCATAGATAATTGGATGCGTACTTTATGCTTATGGCTATTACACAGGAAAGCCAAGCAAGTGGAATCGAGGGTTGGTAGGTTCCATTGCTCTCCTGGGACTGATGGGGACAACTGTGTGCTCTGCTTTCTAGCATCTTGGTTGGATGACCCAAGGCTTGGGCCAAGGGCCTAGGAGTTGTCATTGAAGAAACAAAGGCTTAACTATCTCCTTCTTTTGGATGATAAATCTTTAACATTCAAGCATGCTTTTTTCTTTTTCTAAATACAATAAACCTATTTGGCATTAGCCTCATACCTATATCCCAAGAAATACCAATTTGGTTTCTCTTTTTAAATATCTGCCTTGAATAAATCTGCTACTTATACCGGTGAAAAGTAGGTATGGAGCTTTTTTTTTTTTTTTTCCCCAGGATTTCCGAAAGCTATCTCTGCCCGCGCAACGCCACAGCTGTGACCGTCGCCGCCTGGACTAGCTAGCAGCGCAGGGCGCATCATCGGCACCATGACGGACCGCTACACCATCCACAGCCAGCTGGAGCATCTGCAGTCCAAATACATCGGCACGGGCCACGCCGACACCACCAAGTGGGAATGGCTGGTGAACCAGCACCGCGACTCGTACTGCTCCTACATGGGCCACTTCGACCTCCTCAACTACTTCGCCATCGCCAAGAACGAGAGCAAAGCGCGCGTGCGCTTCAACCTGATGGACAAGCCCGAGGAGAACTGAGCCCCCCCCCCGAGCCCTCCGTCCGGGCCCCGACGCAGGTGACCGCCCTTTCTGACTTTCCGCTCCTCGAGGCCTGAGCCCTCCCCGGCCTACCCCGGCCTCCCTCGGTCTCTGACGCCCGAGGGAAGTCAGCGTCGTCCTGCTGCCTCCTCGGTGCCTCGGCCCGGCCGGACTTTCTGTTAAGAAGAGTCCAGAGCCCGCGATCATGAGGGCCTCAGCGCTGACGAATGCCCGGGCAACGACTCCGGAGAGGGAGAGATTACCTCGGAACCTTGTGTTTGACTTTTGGTGTTCGTTTTTCACCCCCTCCCCATAAAGCTAAAAAGTCTTATGAGCAAAAAAAAAAAAAAAGAAAAGTAGGTACAGAGAAAACTAATTCCCCAATGAACCCAGAAAATTATTAGCCACCTCTTAGAATTCAAAATTGCAAAAGATTAAACTTTCTGTCTTCTTACTATAAATACAAAAAGTGAATAAATATTGTTTTGGGAAAAAAAAGAATCACTGGTCTACATGATCTCTAAGGACTTTTCAAGTATTAATAGGATATGAATTTAAATAGTACAATTTATCCTGAGAACCTCAGATGAGGAGTGCTTTAGTAGCATTTAGGTATTGCAGCACCTAGCACAGTGCCTCAACCACAGAAGGCACTTAATAAACACTTGTTGAAATAAATCAAATGGGGGCAGCCAGGTAGCACAGCGAGTAAGAGCACCAGCCACAGAGTCAGGCATGACCTGGGATTGAACCTGAGCTCAGACACTTAGCACCCACCCAGAAAGACCTGGCTGTGTAACCTTGAGCAAGTTACTTAACCCCAATTGCTTTAGGGGCAGCCAGGTGGCTCAGCGAGTAAGAGCACCTGCTCCAGTGGCGGGATGACCTGGATCAAATACAGGCTCAGATACTCAGCATCACACCCAGAAATAACTGGCCGTGTAACCTTGAGCAAGTTACTTAACCCCGACTGCTTAAAAAGAAAGAAATCAAATGGAATAAATTTTAGCACTTCTCTACCAATGGCGAGGAAAGTTTATTCTGTTTTTTAAAAGAACTCTATTAATGTTCACTGAATACAACTAAAAGGTATGCACTTGACTGAGTTGAAAAAGAAAGTAAGAAAGAAAAAGAGAGAAAGAAAGAAAGAGAGAGAAAGAAAGAAAGGAAGGAAGGAAGAAAGAAAGAGAAAGAAGAGGAAGGAAGGAAGGAAGGAAGGAAGGAAGGAAGGAAGGAAGGAAGGAAAATCCTTCTAGTTAGAAAAACATCATGGCATAGACAACTAGGTGGCACAGTGGGCAGCACCATGGATAGAGCTCTGGACTTTGGTCAGGAAGATTTGAGTTAAAATCCTACCTCAGACACTTTCTAGATATATAACCCTGGACAAGTCATTTACCCTCTTTCTGCTTCAATTTCTCATCTGCAAAAGCAAGGACAGGGGGCAGCTAGGTGGCACAGTGAACAGAGTACTGACCCTGGAAGTCAGGAGGACCTGAGTTCAAATCCGGCCTCGGACGCTTGACACACTTATTAGCCATATGACTTTGGGCAAGTCACTTAACCCCAATTGCCCTCCAAAAAGCAAAAAAAAAAACAAAAAAATTGAAGATAACAGTGGTACCTATCGCCCAAAGTTACTGTGAGGATCAAATGAGACAGCAGTATACATTCCTCATCTGCAAAATGAGACTGTTGTTCAGTTACGTCCAACTCTACATGACCCCATAGACTTCGTCCATAAGATTTTCTTGGCAAAAATACTGGAGTAGTTTACCATTTCCTTCTCCAATGTGTCCACATTTTACAGGAGAGGAACTGAGGTAAATAGGGGCTAAGTAACATACCCAAGGTCCCATAGCTAATAATTATCTGAGGCCAGATTTGGACTCAGATCTTCCTAACTCCAGGCCCAGGGCTCTATCCGCTGCACCACTTAGTTGCCCCCAAATGAGATTAGATAAGATGGTTTCTAAGGTCATTGGAGCTCTAAATCCTAAATCTATTTACAGGATGAATACATAAGAGAAGAATAACAAAGTGCTATGTGGTCCAATGAAGGAAAGATCATTGTGGGAGTGGGAGCAGATTATGAAAAGCATCATGAAGAAGTTGCATTTGAGTTGGACCTGCAAAGATTTGTGAACTTTTAAGTCAAAGATTGAGGAAGGACAATAAAAGCCTGAGGAAGATATGAGTAAAGGTCCACCGATTAAAAAAAAAAGTTGGGACATCTTACTAACCTTTTTCACCTTTACTAGAATAATGTAAGAATAGGTAAGGGAGAATTGAAGGATTTATGATTTCACTGGTCTAGGGAACTCCCAGGTGAGGAATGCCCTACTACCAGGGCAGGTTAGCAACTTCTCTGCAACTTTCAGGGCTTAAAGCCTTAAAGACTTTATAGTTAAAATTAAATAACTAAAGAACTGTCTAGAACAGAGATGTTAAACATGCCACCCAATTATAGCCTGAAACATGCTGGAGTAGAGCCCAAACAGATTAAAATATAATTGAGAAATATTTAACAAAATAAATACAAATACAACAGAACATAATGTTGTTGTGTGATTTTCTAAGTCAATGTACAACCCACAGGGATTCCTATATATGTTTTGGTGGTCCCTGTTTCTATGTGAGTTCGATACCACTGGCAAGAACACTGAGAGATTAAATTATTTGGCCTGTGTCATCCAGCTAGTATGTGTAAGAGCCAGAATATGCACCCTATTTCCTCTGACTCTGAGCTAACTCTCTTTTCATAGTTCATATTGCTTCTCAACAAATTAGCTAGGCAGTACAGTGGATAGAATACTCTGGGCCTGGAGTCAGGAAGACTTCATGTCCCTGAGTTCAAATCTGGCCTTAGACACTTCCTAGCTATATGACCCTCTGGAAATCATTTAACACTGTTTGCCTCAGTTTCTTCATCTGTAAAATGAGTTAGAGAGGGAAATACAAACCACTCCAGTTTCTTTTCCAAGAAAACTTCAAATGGGTTTCAAACAAGAGTTCAAAATGACCAAACAACAACAATATGATAAAAATCATTTACGTGGCACTTTAAAATGTGATTTATATGATCTAGTTTGACTGTTACAACAGTCCTGTGAGCATAATCTACAGGCATTATTATCCTCATTTTACTGATAAACTTGGGCTCAGAAAAGTTAATAATCTCATAGTTAATAAGTATCAGAAACAAGATTTGAAATTAAATCTTCCTGATTGCAAGACCAACATGCTACCCATTAGGCCAAACTGCCTCTAAGAACAAAAAGTTTTACAAGCTTAAAAAGGTAGGGTGGAGTCAGGGTGAATGAAAGGGGGTCTTGAATGTCAGGTTAAGGAGCCTCAACTTGCTCAGTGGGCAATGGAAGTTTTTAAGTGAAAGAATGATGTGATCACAGCAGTACATTAGGGAGATTAATCTGGCCATAGTGGGAAGGATGAATTGGAGGAGAGAGAGAAATTTACCTACAAAAAATAGTAGTTCTTCCATCTCCAAAATTAGAGGCCTAAAAATAATACCTTATAAAGTTCAGACTTCATACTGGGGAAATGCCAACGCTAAATTTAAAAAGAAAAATCACCAGGTTGTGAAAATGTTAAAAGCCCAGGCTTGCATATTGAGTGCCAAGGGAATCCAAAAGAGACCATTTTTAACATCTGTGAGCAAATGAAGAGAAACTGCAATCCAATTTGGATGTGCAGGGTCATAGTCCTCAGCACCCTTGTTCTAGTTGAGGGTGACATGGGAGGCAGTGAGACTAAGCCAAAGCTGTCTGTCAGAACGTCTAAATCAGCTCCTGACAATGCCATTATTCCAAGTAACATGGCCTCTTCCACTACAACAAGGCTACATCTAAGGGATAAGGTTAAAAACTAGAGCTCTGATTTCTTTGATATAAGGAACTATCAGGTAAGGAAACTCCCTCTCTGAATGAAAGTTAGCCCTTTCTCTCTAACTCATAGTGTTACAGAGTCATTAAACGCATTTGGAAATTAATTGACTTACCCAGAATCATATAGCCAGTACATGTCAGAGTTGAGACTAGAACCTAAGACTTCCTGAATGTATGGCCCACTCTTTATCCACTATGCTATGTAAACTCTCTACATAATCTCACAAAAACATAGAATGTTGGAACTGGAAGGGCCCTTGGAAGATAAAATGTTAGAACATGGAATACTTTGGTGGAATGAAGGACCTCAGAAATCATCTAGTTCATCTAATATCTAAACAAGAATCCCTTTTACAACAATCTTAACAAATGGTCATTCAATTGAAGATTGTTTGGCAATGAAAAACACAGTATGTCCCAAGGAAGTCCATTCCATTAAGGGGCAGTTCAACTTGTCGGAACGTTTTCTTTGTATTGAGCCAATATCTGCCTCCCTGAAATTTCCACCCATTGTTCTGAGTTCCTGTTTCTGGAAATGCGCAGAAGTTCAGTCCATCTTCCCATAATGTCCCTTTAAATACTTAAAGACAATTATAAGGATTCTCTGTCTTTCTTGTATGAGATAGGTATTCCCAGTTCCTTGAACCTGTCCTCTTCTGGCATGATTTATGATTTCCTTACCATCCTGATTACTCTTTTCTGGATATACTCAAATTTGCCAATGTCCTTTCTAAAATGTATGAACAGACAGTGGGCCTAGGAATAGTTTTGTTATTTTTGATTATCATAAAAGAAGAAAGAAAAGAGAGAGAGAAAGGAGTATACTAGGGAGACAAGAAGAGGAAGGGTAGGAGAAAATTTTCTCACATAATCAGTATAAAAGTAGAAAATTATAAAGTTTGTATGAGGAAGAAAGGGTAGAAGGAATGAGTGACACATGAACCTCGCTTTCATCTAAACTGGTCAAAGGATGGAAGAATGCACGCAAAATTGGATGCATAAATACAGTACACTAGACAAAGAAGCAGGAGGGAGAGTGGGAATAAGAGGGTAAGGAATTAGTCATAAGCAAAACCATCTCTTTACTGGAAGTTAGATCAGGGGTTTTAAAAGAAAAGAAATATATTTGCAAGCTTTCAGATATATTTGGTCATTTTTTTCCATTTTACTTTTGCCCAAAATTTCTTAAATTATAAATTAAATTAAGTTGCTACATATAAAAGTATGGATTCACCACATTGAATTTCTGGAATGGTAAATATTTATGATAATGACTTGAGCAAAGGTGAAAATGTAACCAATTATTGCCATCATTTCCTCAAACCTTAACCTAATTCCAAATGTAGATTCTTGATCGTATATTTTGTTACATTAATAAATGAACTAATTAGACTTGTTTTCTAATATATGATTTCATGTTGAGCAAGAATCAAATACAAAATATGAAATCCAGTATATTAAAGGCTTAAAACAGGTCAAACAAAATTATAATTCATAATAACATTCTCTCCCAGATTGCTTTCTTTAATTACTAAGTCTTGTGCTTTATAAATTTTACTTATTTTTTTTACTTATTTACTTATTTATCAATGTGCAACCCTGTACTTGATTTCAGGGATAACTCCTAATTAAAGCAATCTCTTCTAAAAATAAAGCAAACACATGTCCAGAACTGACCACAACATTTTGGTTGTGGTCAGATTAGGGAAGAATACAAGGTGACTATCACTCCCCGCATTCTGAACAGTACACTTCCATGAATTCATCTTAAAAAAACATATTAGCTTATTTTTGGTTGCCATGTCATACTACTGGTCAATTTTGAGACAAAATAAAGAGAATGTAATCTCCATCATGTCTCTAGCCCAGCTTGCTACACTAGAGGCTTTGGGGAACTTCCCCTTGGATGAATTCTGGGATTCTTTTTCAGATGAACTGAGTTATCTTGCTCCTAATGGGGGTGATCCCAGAGTTCCTTCACTTTGTATTATCTGGTATATATTCTCCTATGTGTACTTTCTCTGATTTCTGTTTTACTATTGAATTGAATAACTAGGTTTCTTTGTTACCATCTTTGTTCATTGTAGAACTAGTATTTGATGGAAAAGGAGTGAAACCTTGCAGATAAAGCTTGGAGTCCTGCTTACCCCAATTAATGAAAAGTGATCAGAAGTTTAGCTTAAACCTCAAAATGATATCCCCCATAGATTTAAGGGAGCACACAGATATAATTCAGTCCACTACCTCCCCTCTCTGGCCTCAACATCCTCCTTTTCCCTCCTGACAGGAATTAAAATCTCCTTTGGAAAATGGTGAGAAAAGTCTCAAGATACCTACTCTGTCTCCCTTTGAGCCATACAATGACACACCCATGCTACATGTGTAGCATCATACTTGCTGTATGATGAAGAGATGAGGAGACATCAATGATGAAAAAGTGAGTTGCCCAGAGTCAAACGACTACCAAATATCTGAGTCAGGGTCCAAAATTGGGTCTTCCTGAATATGTCCCACACTCTAGACCCTGAGTCATATAACATAACTAAGCTTTTGGAACTAGAAGGTGTCTTAGGCATCATCTAGCCAACCCCCTTTATTTGACAGATGGAGACTAAGGGCCAGAGAGGTAAATTAACTGTCCATAGTCCCACAGCAGATTAGTTACAAAGCTCAAGTGAAGAATTACTCCATTTTGACACAATGCTACCTCCAGTTCCAGCCTAAAAGTCAAAAGGCCTGAGTTCTTGTCCAGTTTGTTACTGACTATATGTATCTGTGACTTTGGGCAAGTCCCATCAGTCTCTGGGCTTCCAATTACCACCTGCAAAACAGGGCTAGCAAAAGCAGTTCAATTATCTCCAGGGTTCCTGAGGAGAAAAAGTGACAACAGACCTGAAAAAAAAGTGAGCCATTTTGAAAGATCTATAAAGACATAATGTTCATGTTTTGTGCCTATAAATATATCTGGTGACTTGTTTTTGTTTGGGTTTATTTTTAAGCAGCCTTAATGACCATCATTTATTTGCTTGTCCATGTGGTTATGACTGGAATAACCACAACAGTAGCAGCATGATTTGGATATTTGGGAAGAGAGACTCAGATGGAAGCAGTCAGACCTGGGTAAATTCTGCTTTTCTGGTTATTAATTCCATTCAGAGCATTGACATACCACTGAGTGGCAATCCCATCGCATTTTCAGCAAACCCTGTGGTATTGCATTAAGCAGTTAGTTATATCTCAGTAGCAGATTAGATGACTGTGAGTTTGGCTTCAATTTTAAGTTGTGAAATGCACTGGAACCCTGCTTTGATAACCAAGAGGCACTAGCTACACTGGATTTTAGTTGTCTATGCCTAAAAGTAGAGGAAGGAAAAACAAATTAAAAACAGAATATCAAGAATAATAACAAACTTTTTCCAAGGACTCTCTTCCATTCCATAGCCCCCAAGTGAACCCATCCCATAAATGTTGATGATGGGAGTGAAGGGAAGGAAGAGAAGATTTCAGTAGGGGAGTCACTAAGTCTTCCAGAGGTTCATTGAGAAATTCACAAAATCTATGTAAAGGGAGAAACTTAGAGTAATAGAAAGAGTACTTACTATTTGGGCTCTTGGGTCATACATTTACAGTTAGAAGAGACATTAGATGCTATCAAGCCTAATTTCTTATCTTGCAGATGAGGAAACTGAGGCACAGAGAAGTTAAATGGTTTTCCACATCACACAGCTAGGATATTCTGAGGTGAGATTTGAAGCCAAGGTCTTCCTGACTCCAAGTCCAGTGCCTCTCCACTCTACCAGTAGTGTCAAACTTATGGTCATTACAGTAACTAACACTCCCAAGTGCCCCTGAACTAGATTAAGATGTAATTGGGAAATAATTAACAAAATAAATTAAATACAAGAGAACATAGATTTCTACATCAATGTGGGACCCACAGGTTTCTTTATATATAGTTTAGTGGCCCACCTTTCTATTTGAATGTGATACTACTGAGCTACACCATCTAAACAGCAGTGTGATACTAGGTATGCCACTTACCTGCTCTGAGTCTCATGTTACTACTTTGCAAAAGTGAGGATAAAAATGATAAGTTATATAGCACCTAATATGCTCCAGGTACTTGAGAGGAAATTGAGGAAAACAGAGTTAAGTGAGTTGCCCAGGGTCATACTGCTAGTATCTGAAGATAGATTTGAAATCAGACCTTCCTGTTTCCAGGCCCAAAGTTCTATCTGCTGTGCCACCTGGCTGCCCCCACCATCTTCGTAAAGTTTTGGTGAAGAAATCACTTGGTAAAATGTAGCTATTGTCATTCCTCTCAATAGTGAGTTGGATTTCAGAATGATCAGACCCTCAATAAAATCACAAAACAGATAATGTTTTGGGGTTCCCCTTGCCCTGCATTCCAACTCTGTAGCCTTTCTCTCCTATCCCCTCTGCTCCCTACCATCCCCCTGTCCCTGGTGCTTTGCTGCTTTCCTCTGGCCACCTTCCCTTCACTTCCCCATGACCTTCCATGAGAGATAAATGGTCCCATCAACATGGGCACTCCTTCCAGCAACAGCAAACCAGCAATGCCCTCTCAACTTGTGTAACTCTAGTCTATGTTGTTACATAAACCTTTAACAGGGGGTCAGCGCCACATTCTAGGGTCCTTATTCCAGTTTTCTTAATATTGCATTTATAGCAATGCAGAACATGGTATAGCCATTAGTTGTTATCCCACAAGATCACCCACATTATTTTCCTTTTGCTTTAATGATTCTTAGACCCATCCTTGTGCCTCTTAGGATTATAGGTCTAGAGATTGAAAAGATAGTAGAAGATGTAGAGTCTAGTCCAGGGGTGGGGAACCTAAGAACGTGTGTGGTTTTCTAAATCCTTAAATGCAGCCTTTTACAGAATTGATTTCAGTCAAAATGCCACACTTTGCGGTGGCTAGGTGGCACAGTGAATCAAGCACCCGCCCTGGAGTCAGGAGGACCTGAGTTCAAATCCAGCCTCAGACACTTAACATTTACTAGCTGTCTAACCTTGGGCAAGTCACTTAACCCCAACTGCCCCGCATTCCCCCTCAAAAAAACAAAAAGAAAGGCCACACTTAATAATTTAAAAGGTCACATGTGGCCTTAAGGCTGCAGGTTCTCCACCCCTACTCCAGTCTCTTCTTTTAATAATTAAGAAAATGAGGCTTAGAAAGGTTAAATGACTGACCTGGAGCCTCTGTCCTCTGTCCAGTCAGTTTTCAAGCCCTATTAGCTAAATTAATCCTTTAAGACCTAAAATAAAAAAACAAATCCACCAACAAATAAGGCACGCTTTGGGCATTGGGGCTGCCTCCTTAGTGACTCCAACACAAAGTTATAAGGTAAAGAAGAGAAACATAGTTTGGGGAAAATAGCATACTTAACCTTGGAACTGTTCTTGATTATTTAAAGGAAACTAAAATCCAGGAGGTGTGATAGCAAGAACAGAAAACTCAGTTGTGCATCAGCTTCTTACAGAAGATTAGAGAATCATCAGCACTAAAAGGAACCTCAGAGGTCAGCTAATCCACCCCTTTCAAGTTGATAGAGAACTGAAGAAAATGAAGCCCAGCAACTATGACTTGCCCAAGGTCACACAGTTAGTGGGGGGAGAGGTGGGAATCACATAGAAGTGACTGTTACCAAATAGGTGCAGAGCAGGGATTTAGAAAGAATAAAATCCTTCAGAATTTTTCTTCAGTTCTTAAAGGGGTGGTAAAAAAAAAAAAAACGTTTGGTCCAAGTCAGGATTAGATCCTAGGTCTTATCTGGGGTTTATTCAGTAACCTTCAAATAATGTTAGAATTAAATACATGTCAACCAGATAGGAGAGATTATTAATATTTTAGAGTAAATATTGGTCTCAAAAGGAACCTGAGACTGCCAACTCTTCTCTGAAACTCTGGCTTTTTGGTCTCTTAAAACCACATATCCTTAAATAGTTATCATTATTCATCTTCAAATGGAAGTGAGAGCTGAGAGCCTGAAACACATAACAGGGAAAAAATAGAGATTTCTAGCTAGCCTGAACAAATAAATATAAATCTACCAAAATAAAAGGAGAGAGGGGAAGGTTTACATTAGTTTATATAGAATAAACACAAGGCTAAAGTAATTACTGGTGAAAGCAGTGTGGTATAAAATGGAAACATACTGAATTTTGTAATACTAAAAATAACAATATAGTTAATGTTTACAAAGAATTTTAGAATTTGCAAAGTCCTTCACCTACTTTAATCTAGTTTGATCTCACTTGGCATAATAAATTCTGATTGATTGATGAGCAAACCTGAGTTAAAATTTTAGATTCCTTACTTCTTAGCTGCATCAGGAAGAAGCATAATGTAGTGAGGAAGGTGGTAGATCTGGAAACAAAGAACATTGATTCAAATCCAGTCTCTGCCATCTTACCTATGTGGCCTTAGGCAAATCTCTTAAACTCTCTGGGCCTCAGTTTTCTTACCTGTCTCTTTGGAGCAAAGTTTGACTAGGAACATTTTTTAACTCCGTTTTTTTTACTCCTTTCTAACTTTAATT
Source organism: Petaurus breviceps papuanus (assembly GCF_028583685.1). Taxonomy (NCBI): domain Eukaryota; kingdom Metazoa; phylum Chordata; class Mammalia; order Diprotodontia; family Petauridae; genus Petaurus; species Petaurus breviceps. Next base: position 19,245,880 of record NW_027187460.1, on the reverse strand, counting down.
TTTAACTCCTTTCAGATAAAAAGATGATTCCCTTCAGACCATGCTTTCTCCTTCTATTAGGCAGCCTAAGAGCATGATCTTCCCATTGGTCCCACTCTACTCCCTTTCACCCACTCAGAGACTATTTTTAGGGGAGACCTAGGATCTGAGTCACCTGATCTTGTTACAATAATGGGTCACTCTGGTCCAGAGGTGAACTTGTTCTTTCTCTTTTCCCAGAACTACAAGACCATCTCACACATAACAGCATTGGAACCCAAGCAAAAGTGAAAATCCCTAATGTTTTCAGACAGATCATGATCTGGTTCAATTTTGCATATTTTTAACTAGCTCCTGGTATCCTACCATTGTATCTATCCAACATAGAATAAATATATAAACATGCAGCACAGAGTATTCATGATCAATTATGAATTTTTACATGAAATAAAATTTTAAAAATATAAACTATTTAAGGAAAGAGTGGGGGAGGGGTGTGAATCACATAGAAGTGCCGGTTACCAAATAGGTGCAGAACAAGGGAGTTGGGAAGAATAAAATCCTTCAGAACTTTTCTTCAATTCTTAAAGGGCTGGTTGAAGCCATCAGGTCCAAGTCCTATGCTCCATTCAGGGCCTAAAGCTAATCTACTATGCTTATTCCCTATCCCAGGAATCCACACCACAACATGTCTGCAGGGACCTGCACCTACCTTTATCACTCAGCAATAGTTAACACTTCCCTCCACTCTGTTCCTTCTCTCATGCTGCTCTGTCACAGAATATTGACTAATTTGAACTCCTAGAAATGACCAAATTCTGTTCCTCCCATGCTTAACCTCATGATAGTCCAAGGGCATACTATCTCTCCAAGATGGCAAAAGATTTCAAGTTAAGGTTTCAGCATTCTTATCCCATCTAAGTAAAAATTTGAATCCCTGGTAACATACATGTGTAATGGTAATGTAATTTGACCCCTTTTTGTATTGGTAAGTAAGCAGGTATTAGCACTTAGTAACTAACCAAACCTCTCTGAAAGAAACAGAAGGTATGAACCCCTGTTCCTAAGGGACCAGTGAGGGGTTGACTAAAACAGGAAATAGCTAATGCTGTGCATATAAGAAAAGCCCCAGAGAGGCACAATCAGAATTTCTTCAGGCAAGAATCTAGTAGCAGAAGTTGTTTTGCTGGAGAGAAAATTGAGAACTCAGCCAGAATTACCTGTGAACTTGTGGTGGTGAAGCTTCTTCTGAACAGGAGCCCAGGAGCCCAAGTGACAGAGAAGCCCAGGAACCCAGGAACCAGGAAGCAGAAGACAGGAAGCATGACTGAGATACTGAGACTTTCTCTGTTTGTGGCTTCATTGAGCCTTGAATTCCCAGGAGCAGAAATTATGAAGGAGTTGAGAGGGACTGGACCCTGTGAACTTCAGTGTGGAGCAGGACTTACCCAGAAAGCTGGACAAGGAACTGACAGCTGTCTGCCATTGCAGCCAGGTGACAGTCTGGTGAATCCAGGCAGAATCTGGGACCATGGGAGGGGATCCAGGGAATCTGAGAACTGGCCCCAAGTCAGAATGAAAAGGCCTCTCCATGGGTGCTGAGTAATGATGAAATTGTAGTTTACTAGTGACCTAGGAGTGGAGAGTTTGTGTATTTTCTAATGATTGTACTTAGTGATTAATGATACTTAGTAAATGATTGCTGAATAAGTGACTAATTGAGTTAATCTAGTGTGCCCCATAAGTGGAAGACTTTGACTATTTTACTTTGAGATGATTGTTCTTTAATCTAAATATTGTGAACACTTTGGTGAAAACTATGTGGCCATTTTAATGATAAGCTGTTGTGAATGCTGTATTTCAATTATCTGTGATAAGTTATAATATTGTGAATGCTGTACCTTGATATTCTGTGAATGTTCTGCTTTGATTTGTTATGGAATAGTGTTCTCTATACTGTGTAATCAGAACCTTAAAAGCTGTTCACAGTAGCAGTCCTTTGGAAAGCTGCTCGTGCATGGCATTACAATGTATAAACTGAGGATGTTGAAAAATCAGGCCAAGTCAAACCCACAAGCACTTATTAAACACTTGCTATGTGTCAGGCACTGTACCAAGTCCTTGGGATGCAAAGAAAAGAAAAAATAACTCCTGCCATCAAGGAGTTTACACTCTAATGGGGGGAGGTAGCCAGCAAACTGCTGTGCACAAGCAAAGTATAAGCAGGGTAAAATGGAGACAACCTTAAAGGAAAGGAATGAGAATTCAGGGGCTGGAGTGGCTAGGTGGCTCAGTGAATAGAGCACCAGCCCTGGAGTCAGGAGGACCTGAGTTCAAATTTGGCCTCAGACGCTTAACTCTTACTAGCTGTGTGACCTTGGGCAAGTCACTTAACCCCAATTGCCCTGCCTCCCCTCTCCAAAAAGCAAAAAAAAAAAATATATATATATATATATATATTTTTTTTTTTAAGAATTCAGGGGCATCTGGAAAAGCTTATTGCAGAATCCAAAGAAAGCAGGAAGCAGAGACAAGGAGGGACAGCATTCCAGATTGGGGGAGGGGAGAGCTAGTGAAAATGCATGGAGTTGGGAGGTAAAGAACAGCAGAGGCCAGTGTCGATGGATTGCATAGTACTTGGAGGGGAGGGAAGTATAAAAAGACTAGGAAAGCAATGCTTACAGGGGCTTTAAAAACCATTTAGAGGATTTTATATACTAGAAGGGATAGGGAGTCAGTGAATAGCTAGGATGTATATAACACTTTAAGGTTTGCAAAGCACTTTACAAATATTATCTTATTATATCCTTACAACAAATCTGGGAGGTAGATTCTGTTGTTATCCCAGTTTTATAGATGAGGAAACTGAGACTCAGGGATATGAAGAGACTTATGTAAAGTCCACAGCTAGTATCCGAGGCTGGGTTTAAACTCAGGTCTTCCTGACTTTCCAAGTCCAGCACTCTGGCCACATTTCTACCTAGCTGTCTAGGTGAACTGGGAGATAACATGGCCAGACTCACATTTTAGGGTGATCACTTTGGCAAATAAGTGGAGAATGAACTGGAGTGGGGAAAGACTTGAGACAGGGAAAGCAAACAGATGGCTATTACAATAATCCTAGCGTGAGGAGATTAAGGCCTACATCAAGGTTATGACTGTGTCAAAGGAGAGAAGGGAGCATTTTTGAGAGATGTTATGGAGAATCAATGGAACTTGGCAATTAATGACACCCATATTTTAAGCCTGGATGACTGAGAGGATGACAGTATCCTCAGTGGTAATAGTGAGTTAGGGAGAGGTTTGGGGGAAAAGAAGATTTCAATTTTGGACAGATTAAGTTTAAAATATCTATAAGAAATCCAATTCATGATATCTAATAGGCATTTTGAGATGAAGGAAGGGATTTCAGCAGAGATATGGGGGCTGTATAAATAGATTTGAGATTCACCTGCATAGAGATAACAATTGAATCAATGAGAGATGACGAGATCACTCAGAAAAATAGCAGAGAGGGAGAGAAGATAACTTTCAAGATCTCTCTCAAATCTAAAACTATCATCCCATGACCTTGAACAAGTAATCTAGTCTTTCTGAGCATCAGTTTCCTTATTTGTAAATTGAGAATAATACTTGTTCTAACAACTAATCCATGTTATGAATACCTGTACCAATGAAATAAAAAAATCATTGAAGCAAATATGATTATGGAGAGAGCTATGGAATGGGTACCTCTATTTAGTGGAAATGGGTTTTTTAAAACAACAGTTTGAAAGAGTCATTCCAGAGAAGCTTGGACTGACTGCCTTGTTCCTATAACTAAGAAAAATTTCCAAGACAGTTTCTTCCTCAAAATTCAAAATGAGGAGAAAAAGCACACTCTGCCCCAAAAAACAACTGCAAGAACAATAACAAAGCCAATATTTTCTATTAAAAGATAAGGATTCGGTTGTTTCGGAAATTTACCATGACAATCATGTCATCTGCTGTGACAGCAATGCCCAAGGGGCAGTCCATTTGGCCAAAGCCACTTCTCTGAACAGCAAATTTGCAAATGAAACTGCCATTGAATTCAAATATCTGTACCCAATGGCTCCTCAAATCAGCAACTATGATGTGTCCTTCTGGGTCCACTGTTACCCTCCAGGAATGGCCCATTGCTTGTGCCCTCTTACTCCCGGAAGCATGCAGACCAGCAATCTTGGTGGATGACACACTGGAGGTTGTTACCACCAAATGTCCTTCATGATTGAAGGTCACACCCTGGGGGTAGGGGTGGGGGAATAAAGGTACTTTCAGAAGGTCCCTTACAATTCATACTATGTCACTAAAGATCCTGGGAAATGAACTTCATGATTCTGGAAAGCATGTGCCTATTAAAAAAATAAGAGCTGGAAGGAATAGTTTTCCAAGTAACAGTTTGTAAAAATCTTGAGTTGAAAAAACTAAAAATATTTTTTAGTGGCAAAGAACTAGAAATTAAGGGGGTGTCCATCAACTAGAGGATGACTGAACAAATTCTCGTAGATGAATGACAGAATATTGTTTTTGCCATAAGAAACAACAAAAGAGATGATTTCAGGGAAATCCATATGCACTAATGAAGAGTGAAGTAAGCAGAACTAGAAGAAAAATGTATACAATAACATTATAAAGACAAAAACCTTTTTAAAAACTTGAATTCTGATCAATGCAATGACCAATCAAAGCCAGAGGACCAATGACGAATGACACACACCTCCCAATACAATGGTCATGAATTCAAGAGGCTGAATGAGAGATAATGTTTTTAAACATGGCCAATGAAAGAGTTGTTTTGTTCAAATGTATATTTGTTACAGGCATTCTGTCTTTTTTTTTTCTTTTTCCAAGTGGGAAGGAGAGAGAAAATAAATGGTTATTAATTACAAAAAGCAAAATAAAATAAAAGCTATATTTCTAAAAAAAGGGGGGGGGGGAAGATATGGTGAGAAAGAGTAGCAGCATAAGTAACAGCAACAGGAGATGGAGAACACTTTCCAAGAGAATGACTCTAGATCTTGTAGGATATGTGTTAGCAACCAAGGCCTTAGGGCCAAGTACCCTTCCCCCTGTAGGAAGGCCACATCCCCCCGAGTACCATGCCACGTGAATCTGCTGACCACAGAGTGTTTCGGCACCAGGTGTTCTAACCACAAAATGTTTCAACAGTTGTTTACAAGAATCCCTCTCCCCGCCCACTTCTTCAAAGAGTATATAAGTCCTGTTTACCAGCAATAAATCTCTCTTCATCAGACCTTAAAACAAACTCGCTTGGTCTCTCTCCTTCTTTCCCACCCATTCCTTTGTAGGCTGGGTCCTCCTCGGCCCCACGAATAACTTGGTCCTGCAGGATGGGACAAGTGGCGCCCAACGTGGGGCTTGAGGCACAGACCCTTGCCAGACGGACCAGTGCCTAGCAGAGAAATCGTCGCAACCCCTTCTTTTTCAGTGAGAAACCCCCCGGCTGTAAGAGCACCCCCCGGCTGTGAGAAGCCCCCGTCCTCGGTAAGTTGAATTTGTCCGTCTCATATTCATGGGTCAGAAATTATCTAAGGAACAGGTCTTTATAAAGGACCTTAAATCATTACTCAGGGAAAGGGGAGTTAAAGTTAAGAAAAAAGATTTAGTTAAGTTTTTTTTATTTGTGAATGATGTTTGCCCTTGGTTCATTATAAATGGGCCAGAGATTCACCCTGGCAAATGGCAGAAGGTTGGTAGAGATTTAAATAGGAAAATACAAACGGAAGGTCCGGAGGCGGTCCCTGTGACTGTCTTCTCTTATTGGGGCCTCATCAGAGATGTTGTAGAAGCAGCCCACAGGGACCCAAGTGACCAACAATTACTATCAGTCGCGGAGTTCTGCCTCTGCCCCCTGTCCCAAGCAGCCTCCTCGGCCTCCTTGCTCCTCACCGGCAAAGAGCCCTCTCGGCCCCCGTCGGTGGTAATAGACATGCCCATAGCCCCGAAAGAATCCCTTTATCCCCCTCTCCCTGAGGAGACATGGCCAGCAGCCGACTCTCTGAACTTTCCCATATTCATAAAAACATCCAATGACGACACCCTAGATCCTGGAAATGTGGCAGATCTAGAAGATGAGGCGGCTCATTATAATAACCCAGACTGGCCCCTCCTCAACTCAAGCCCTTTGCAGATCCCCCCACCTTTTGCAGTCCAGACCTGCGCTCCCCGGCCCCCGCCATTTCAGAGTGGGCTCGAGAGCAGTACTAATGCAGGCGGCCGTGCGGGCCTGAGACCCAGTGTCTCTCCAGCGCGGAAGAGAGGCCTGCTAAAAATGACTGAATATCAGCTTGTGGTAGTTGGAGCTGGTGGCGTAGGCAAGAGTGCCTTGACAATACAGCTAATTCAGAATCACTTTGTAGATGAGTATGATCCTACAATAGAGGATTCCTACAGGAAACAAGTAGTAATTGATGGAGAGGCCTGTCTCTTGGATATTCTCAACACAGCAGGTCAAGAGGAATACAGTGAAATGAGGGACCAGTACATGAGGACTGGGGAGGGCTTTCTATGTGTATTTGCCATAAATAATACTAAATCATTTGAAGATATTCACCATTATAGAGAACAAATAAAAAGAGTTAAAGATTCAGAAGATGTACCTATGGTCCTTGTAGGAAATAAATGTGATTTACCTTCCCGAACAGTAGATACAAAACAAGCTCAGGACTTAGCAAGAAGTTATGGAATTCCTTTCATTGAAACATCGGCAAAAACAAGACAGGGTGTTGATGATGCCTTTTGCACATTAGTTCGTGAAATTCGAAAACACAAAGAAAAGATGAGCAAAGATGGTAAAAAGAAGTCAAAGACAAAGTGTATAATTATGTAAATAAAATTTGTACTTTTTTCTCAAAGCATACTTAAGATAATTTTTGTACATTATACTAAATTATTAGCATTTGCTTTTTAGCATTACCTAGTTTTCTTTCTGCTTCATGCAAACTCTTATCTTTTATCTGAATGCTTATTTTAAAATGACAGTGGAAACTTTATTCCTCTAAGTGCCAGTATTCCCTTAGTGTTGGTTCTTGAACTAGCAATGCCTGTGAAAAAAAAAATTGAATATCTGAGATTTTCCCTCTTATTCCTTTTGACTCCCATCTGACAGGGAATTGAAGGTTTTAAGGATGTTTTTCAAATTATTTGCTCTAAATGTATGTTTGCCCCTATTGAAAGTTGAATTATATTCTGTCTAACCCTAGAAACAACTAGTTTCTAGAACTTTAGAACTTTTAAATATTTTCTGATTTACAAATATCAGGTTGGTTAGTGATTATTACAACATAATTGTAACCGTCATTTTTAGGAAGGATTTTCAGTTTGGGGGTATGGGAGTAGGGGATGTGTTTAGGAGACATTAGGACTTATTCTACAATCTAAATCCCTAACCCCCAAGGGAATTTTGTTATTAACTTATATACATTATGAAAGAAAATGACAATTACACATTCAAATTTTAAAGGTCAGGGTTTTTTAATAACCTACTTCTTCATTAAATTGAGGGGTTGTTTGTTTTTGAAATGCCAACATCTAACTATATATTCATAATTTTAAAATATATATATGTGTATATATATATGTAGACACACTGCTACATATTATCCCTTATTCCATCTAATTTCCATTTATGAAAGAACAAAATTTTTTTTTTGTGGTGGATATTGTTCCTTGGCATAATGATTTTTGATTTACTCATATAAAGGACAACTACTTTCACATTTCATAGTCTTAAATCTTGTTCATTAGCAGGTATCTTCAAGAAAATAGATCTAGGCATTTTAAATGAAACTGTAAAATTTTGAGTAATGGAAACCCTTTACAGAATTACTTAAGTGTTGCTTTAAACGTATTGTCAAACCAGTAAGTTCTAGTACTATAATGTGGAGTGTAAAAAGGCAATGTTTTATTATTTTTTTTAAAGCAGTTGTAGTTCTGGTTGTGATTAAGTAATTGGTCTCTGAGTCCTAACCGATAGAAATGTGATATCTACTCACTAATTATGTGTTCGTTTTACAATATGAGGCTGCCTTAAAACTTTTTGGTAAAGACCCCGATCATATTGTATCCCCCTATACTGCTGCAAAAGTACAGTGGCTCGTTCAGAATGATGATGATTGGGCTATTAGTTCTATTTCCTTTCATTGTACTATTGATAATCATTTCCCTTCAAATAAATTGATTCATTTTCTGCAAAAGACGCCTGTGGTTTTCCCCAAAGGAACAAAAACAACACCAATTCAAGGAGCCCGTTTGGTTTTTACCACGGCTCCTCCACGGGTGTTGCTGCATTTAGCATTGATGGTCAGGTATCCCGCTTTAATACCCATTTTTTATCTGCCCAATTAGTTGAGCTTGTAGCCATTAATAAGGTCTTTGAGCTCTTGGAAGAGCCTTTTAATTTGTATACTGATAGTGCTTATATGGCACACTCTGTCCCCCTTCTGGAAACAGTTCCTTTCATTCACCCTTCGACTAATGCCTCTCCCTTGTTTGCAGAACTTGAACGCCTTATTCTTGCCCAAATTGCCCCTTTTTTCATTGGTCACGTCCGGGCCCATTCAGGCCTGCCCGGTCCATTGGCAGAAGGAAATGATGAAGTCAATCAAGCCACTCAACTGGTGGCCCTTGCTCTCACTGATTCCCCTCTTTCCGCTGCACAAAAAGCCCATGCCTTGCACCACCTTAATGCACAAACCCTTAGGTTGCGATACTCCATCATTCGCGAACAAGCACGACAAATAGTGCATCAGTGCAAAGGCTGCCTGACCCTCCTACCTGAACCTCATTTGGGAGTAAATCCCCGGGGGTTAATGCCCGGGGGAATATAGCAAATGGATGTTACCCATTATCCACCTTTTGGTAAATTGAAATATGTTCATGTCTCCATTGACACCTTTAGCGGCTTCCTCTTTGCGTCCCTCCAAACGGGCGAAGCTTCTAAACATGTGATTTATCACATTCTTGCCTCCCTAGCGGTCCTCCCACAACCCCAAACTATCAAAACGGATAATGGGCCTGGTTACACTAGCATTGCTTTCCAATAGTTCTGCACCCAAATGGGGATTAAGCACATCACAGGCATCTCATATAACCCTCAAGGCCAAGGCATAGTTGAAAGAGCTCATCAAACATTAAAAAATATGATCTTAAAATTACAATCAGGGGGGGATATGTTATACCCCAGAGCAGGGAATTTTAAGACCCTCCTAAACCATGCAATGTTTGTTTTGAATTTCCTCACTTATGATGCTAATGGCAAAGCCGCTGCCGACCGCCTCTGGCATTCATCTACAGCAAACACTTATGCACAGGCCATGTGGAAAGATCCACTGTCCAATAAATGGCAGGGCCCCGACCCGGTCCTTATCTGGGGCAAAGGACATGCCTGCGTCTATGATACACAAGCACAAAACTCCAGATGGCTTCCAGAGCGCCTGATAAAACTTCACAACTTGCCCAGGGATCCCCCTGAGAAGTCTTCTAACTGTGCTTTGTTTCAGGAGACGTCATGAACCAGACGAGCCTGCCAGACATCACAATGATCCTTTGCCTGTTTGTCATCTTCGGGGCCATTCCTGGCACTTCGTACCAGCTTCTCAACCATACCTGGCTGGTAACAAATGGAGCAGGTGATACAGTGTGGAGTGAGTCAAAAATAACATCTGAAGACTGGTGGCCTACCCTATACCCTGATCTTTGCAAATTAGCTTTAGGGGCACCAGCCAACTGGGATTTAGAAGGGTATAGCAACCAACAGCAAGCCCCCTTGTCTCCCTCCCCTCCTGGGAGATGGGGCCTTGACCCATGGGGGGGCTGTGGCTCAGTTAGCCAAAGGAGTATATTAAGAGCACTTCCCTTTTATGTCTGTCCCGGTTATCATAGAAATCGCGCCCTGAACTACAAGTGCGGAGGCTTGGCAGATTACTATTGCCACAGCTGGGGCTGCGAAACCACTGGGGACACCTACTGGCATCCCTCCTCCTCATGGGATTTTATTATGGTCAAAGCCAATTATACACATCAGGGCACCGGGACTCCAGGTTGGACAAACATACAGGAATGCTCAGGGTGGTGCCATCCCCTGCGCATCCAATTTACAGAACCCGGTAAAAAATATACTAACTGGGACCGAGGTGTGTCTTGGGGACTTCGGCTTTACAAAGAACGGTATGACGATGGTTTGACTTTTACCATCAAGCTCCGTAAGAGCATCCCTAACCAAAATAAGCCTGTGGCTGTTGGTCCCAATATTGAGCTTCACTCGGGATCTTCTCAGGGGCACAGAATCAAGCCTAATCCCCTGCCCATTTCCCCTACACCTAGAGCACCAGTAAGTGAACCCTTTTGGCCCACACTTCCCAATGGACCCCCTTCCTCTGCTGAACTTATTCTTTCTTTGGTTAATGCCTCTGTATATGCAATTAGCAAAATGACTAACCATTCCCTAGAAGATTGTTGGGTTTGTTATTCCTCAGCTCCCCCCTTTTATGAAGGAGTTGCCCATTTTGGGAACCTTACCTTTACTAATGACACCTCTTCCCTGCGCTGGGGAACAAAGGATAAACATGGCCTTACCCTCAGTCGCATTTCTGGCCTCGGCCTGTGTCTCTTGGGACCGCTTATGCTCCCTCCCAGGCAACTTGAACAGGTTTGCAATCGTTCCATTATAGTTAATGCCTCATTTCAATATATTGCAGCACCAAATAATTCCTATCTTGCCTGTTCCTCTGGACTTACCACCTTTGTGATTACGACCTCCTTTTTGAAAAATAAAGATTACTGTGTGGAGGTTTCCCTTCTTCCTCACCTCACTGTCCACTACCCAGACGAATTCCTCCGGTTCTGGGAGCAAGGCTCCAATCCACACAGTAGGACTAAAAGAGAACCCCTGACCGCACTTACCTTGGCTGTCCTCATAGGTCTTGGGTCCATTGGCACTGGAACTGGGATTGCCTCCTTGGTCAATTCAAATATGCAGTATGCTCAGCTTAGTGCAACTATTGATAGGGACCACCAGGAACTCCAAGCAGGCCTTGAAAATCTTAAAGACTCTGTGGCCTCCTTGGCCGAGGTGGTCTTGCAAAATAGGCGAGGCCTAGATCTCCTTTTTTTACAGCAAGGCGGCCTTTGCGCTGCTCTAAAAGAAGAATGCTGTTTCTATACTAACAAGCTTGGCCTTGTAGAAGATAGTTTAAAAAGGGTTAAAGAAAGTTTAGAGAACAGAAAGAAGGAAAGAGATCAGAAGGAATCCTGGTATCAAAACTGGTTCTCTACATCCCCCTGGCTGACTACCTTGCTCCCCACTCTTTTGGGACCCCTCATGGGAATTCTGTTGCTCCTTTCCTTTGGGCCCTGGGCCTTCAACAAATTAACCACTTTTGTTAAATCACAGATTGACTCGGCTCTTAGGAAACCCATTGCTGTTCACTATCATCGGCTTAATTCCGGCGGGTCTTGTGACGACCTTCCTTCTATGACCATCCTCGAAGGCCTTCAATTTTCTACTCTTGCTGGTGCAGATGCCGATCCATGGTACTCGAGGGTGTGGAAATGTTTTTGTAGATCATAAGGTTTTGACCAACGCCGTGAAAGAGCCCATGACGGGAATACAGGGGCCCACGAGCCAGCAACATCAGACCTTGCTGCAGATGCACCCAAAGACAGGATTATTGTGGGTCCGTCTCTAGAATGTTCTGCTGCAGATGCACCCAATGACGGGATTATTGTGGGTCCATCTCTGGAATGTTCTTTTAAGATGCCAGGGGCGGGGGCAACCCGCATAGCCTAAGACAGGGGGTCTGCCACTTAGATGCTAGAGACGGGGGCAACCCGCATAGCCTAAGACAGGGGCTCTGCCATTATAGGTCTTGGCCGTGGACATCAGCCCCATAGCCTAAGATGGGCCTTTCACTGGTCTTTTGTTTAAGTGTTTCTTACCTTTTTAAAAGAAAAAAAGGGGGACATGTTAGCAACCAAGGCCTTAGGGCCAAGTACCCTTCCCCCTGTAGGAAGGCCACACTCCCGAGTACCATGCCACGAGAATCTGCTGACCACAGAGTGTTTCGGCACCAGGTGTTCTAACCACAAAATGTTTCAACAGTTGTTTACAAGAATCCCTCTCCCCGCCCACTTCTTCAAAGAGTATATAAGTCCTGTTTACCAGCAATAAATCTCTTTTCATCAGACCTTAAAACAAACTCGCTTGGTCTCTCTCCTTCTTTCCCACCCATTCCTTTGCAGGCTGGGTCCTCCTCGGCCCCACGAATAACTTGGTCCCGCAGGACGGGACAGAGATGGAACTTTTTTTTGCTTTTTTTTTTTTGGAGGGGGGAAGTTAGGGCAATTGGGGTTCAGTGACTTGCCCAAGGTCACCATGGCTAGTTTTTTTGTGTTAAGTGTATGAGGCCATATTTGAACTCAGGTCTTCCTGACTGCACCACCTAGACAGCCCAGGAGATGGAAATTTTTGTTTTGTTGCTGTTGAGTTGTTTCAGTTGCATCCAACTCTTCATGACTACATTTGGTGGTTTGTCACATATTTTTTTGGCAAAGATACTGGAGTAGTTTCTCATTTCCTTCTCCAAATCATCTTGAAGATGAGGAAACCGAGGCAAACAAGGTTAGGTGACTTGCCCAGGGTCACACAGCTACTAAGTGTTTGAGGACAGATTTGAATTCAGGAAGATGAGTCTTCCTGACTCCAGACCTGGCACTTTTTCCACTGTGCCACCTAACTGCCCTTTCTTTTCCTAAGCAAGTCACTTAACCTGTGCATGCCTCAATTTCCTCATCTCTAAAAAGGTATTATTAGTAACAACCTAAACTACCTAAAAAAGCATATTAATAACTACCTCCCAGGGTTATGAAGATAAAATAAGACATTTGTAAAGAACTTTGCAAACATTAGAGTTCTATATGAATAATAGTTGTTATGGAGTAAGTAGGAAGACACTGGATAATTTATTACATCAAATTTAACTGACTGGGAGACCATCCTCTGGGCTTGGCAGTGAAAATGTGGTCTAGGTCCTCAGAGAATTTTTTTAATTTTATTTATAATTTGTTTTTTAAGTTCCTTAGCTTCACAGGGAAAGGGAAGTCACATGGAATTGGCATCCTTGTTCTAGATTGAAAACAGTATGAGCTAACTCATTATCTTCAAGCAGATAGGTACTTCACACCAAAAAACTTTTGTAGTATTTTTTCCTCCATCCCCTCCCCAGGTTAAAGGAGGGTAAAGATATCAATACTTCAGGAGTGGTCCCTTAGTGAATACAGATCAATTCTGTTCACTCCCTAAAAGAGATGCTGGTAAAAAGTGTTCCAGATCCATATTTCCCTCCATAATGAAATCTGTTAGGCATCAAGAAGGGAGAAAAAATTCTCAGCAAGAGAAAAAGGAAAGATTATCACTTACTTAAAATGTTTTCCTTCAATTCCAATACTTAGTTAAGAAAAACAGAAAACAGTGCTCTATTACACATTGCAGATCAAAAAACCTATAAAAAATTATATTTAAAAAGTAAGTAATAAATCCAAAAGAAAACTGTAATCTAATTTTTCCAATACACACACAAAAAAATGAGGTGCTAACACATTTAACAAAAAGTAGAACATATGACTTATTAAAGCAATAGTCTAAAATTATATCTTATTTTCCTGAGAGTAGGCAGGAATTGTTGTGGTAGACAGCAATTATATTATTTGGTTCATAAAGCTGTTTGAAGAGCCCAAATCCTATAATGAATCTATTTGCCTTCTGTGTGGGAGTCTTAACTCTTCCTTTTCTGCTTAAATTTTTATTTCTGAACACAATAGGGAACTGGCCAATAAGCCTAGGCCTTATGAGCCTGCACACAGCATATCATCATAATGACTGATTCAATTCCCTGTGTTAGAAAAGTCTGGAGAGCCTGCTTCTAGAATAGTCATGGTGCCATATAATGGAATTGCCTTAGGGCAACTTTGAATTATGCATAGACATTACATACCCAGCTCTGTTCTGCTAACCACATGGTGAATGACAATCTCTTTGATTGACTACAATTGCATAACCAGACCTGGGGATGCCCTCAAAAGGCCTTAGCTTCAGTTTCTGCTTTTGATTTAACTTCATCATTTCATCTGACTGCTTCCTAATATAGGATGTCCAGGGAGAGACAATGTTTTAAAGGTCTTGGGCCTTTTCCCCATCCAAAGCCAAAATGTGTTCTCACTTCTTTGTTTTAGCGTGAAGGGATTGAGGGCCACAACACTGTGAATTTTTAAAGGTGGGAGAGCAAACAACTTAAGGTCTATGAGTCTGGGAGCCCAGGAATTAAGGAGATGAGTCCACAAGGGATTTTGCAGGCAGCCCAACATTGATGACCCAAGGAACAAGCAGTGACTATAACAATCCACATCAGCTCAGCTGGTAGCTGAGACTCATTAAATAGCTATGTTGAATTCAGATGTGAATTTGGTGGGACCAGTATTAATGGTGTGACAACTAAATCTAAGTTCATATTTTTCCAGAGACCAAAGTAGTAAAGCAGAATGTGCTTCCCCAAGGTATTAGAAAACACAAGTGTTTTTGTTCTCACTCTATCTTTGAAGTAAATATCCCTTGGTAAAAGCTAATCAGTAGTATTTAACCTAATCAGGTTAAATGGAACTGAGTTACTAGTCATTGGTGGCTAAGAGTGGAGGAGGGGCCACACCTAGAAGAGAGACTAACTCTGAGAGGGAGATATTGGAGCTTGAATTTAGGATGATGAACCCAAAGAATATATTTGGTATGCTAGGAATTAGCTTTTCTTCAGAATTGGCTTTCTTAAGCGGAAATAGAGTTACTATGTACATAGTTTCCCCCAACTAATACCAGCACTTACTCTCCTATACTTTAAATTTTTTTTTTTACTTATTCCCCTAGTTTTTATATCATAGTCATTCTTGACTGTACTCTTCCCCTAGCCCCAATTTCCAGTGGGTCTTCCCCTATAACCAAAGGAAAAAAAAAACAGATCAACCACGTCTGGGGGACTGCACAACATTCTGCACCTGAAGTGCCCCACCTATCTAGTGAAAGGAGTGGATCATACCTCCCAATTTTGTGAATGTCTTTTTGTGAGGCAAGAAAGAGAAGATTTTGATGAGGGATGGCTATTAGGTTCAGCAGGGACTCTGATCTTATCTTAAGACCAGAACCTTCGATTCAGTCTGGAAAGAATTCAGCTCAGCCTTACTTGGAGTCATTTGTAAAAGTTTATTTTACTCCTTATAGCAGGCAAGGATCCTTAGGGGACCTGCAACCTTAAAGGGGTAGAATTAGGATTTATATAGAATCATCCATAGTAGAACCCCTGCCAATTATGCTAACTAGGTAATAAAGGGTGGCTTTAGGGAGGAGTTAAAGTGGGGCTAAGGTGGAGCCAGTGTTTAAAGGGACATACACCTTGATGTAACTGCTCAGTCTTTGATGTAATTGCAAAGTCGTAGTACCCATGATTCACTGGAAAAAAAGCCCAGGGGGAGGGGGCTACCTAGAGGTGTGGTTTTAGGCTTGAAACTTCACTAAGTCAGCTAGAGGTCAAGGGCTGATGGAGAAGTGCCCAGTCTGCCACCATCAGTGTCATGCTTGACAGGATTGATGTTTGGGAACCAAGGTTAGGGAAAGATAATTGCTTAAGGAGTTAACCTAGAAAGGGGATATTGAAGGATTCATGGGTGCAAGGAGGCACTATGCATAGGGGGAGATAATAGTCGCCTAAGCTAGAATGTTTATAGATACTTTTATGAAGGATTGATAGGTATAGCTTGTTAGTGTTTCAAAGGTTAAGATAAACAATTCATGAGTTGTTTCTGGGCAGAGTTAATTCGTTGAAGCTAGGCAGAGTGCAGGTAGGGGGAAGGGGCAGAGTTAATGTTCTGTGACTGGGTGGGGGGTAGTGTGATTTTACAGACTGGTTTTACAAATTGATATTACAAAGTTTTACAAATTGATGTTACAAATGTAGATCCCAAGCACCCCATCATTAGTGATGTTACAAATTGGTATTACAAATTGAGTTTACAAATAGATTTTACAAACATAGATCTCAAGCACCCCATCAATTTCATCTTAAAAGAATGATTAAGCCCCAAATTCAGGGTCCAAAGCTCAGTTATATTCTTCTATCCTGTGTGAACCAACCTAACTGAAAAATCCCATCCATGTCAATACCTTTTGACCCATCATCTGAGCGTATAAAAATCTTTGCATGGTGGTGGGGTTTGGGGTGGCAAGCAGGAAATTCAGTCACTCTGAACTGGAGTACTGATCCAAACTAATATCACACACTCATGATTGACTATTCATAGGGTCTACCTTATCCCCCAGTAATTGGGAACCTAGGGCCAGGGTCAATGTTTGCTATTTGGGTTACCAGTCCAGTGTATTTCCTGGTTGCTCATTGATGCCTGCCCCTTTGTGTTCCTGAAATAACTTTACTTACCCTAAGTCTTTATTATAGAGTCACCTCCTGAACAATTAGATGAAATGATCTATATTTGACTTGACTTGAACAGAAATGTAAAAACTAAAGATCTTCCACCACTACAACTCCTAATTCAAGTTGTACTAGAAGAAAACAGCAATCTGTTTCTTTCTTTAAAATCCCCCAAAACCATGGTCTCCCTTAGAGGGATATTCAATAAAATAGTCAATTTTTACAGAAATTCTTAAGGTGATAAGGTGTAATGCAGTGGTATCAAACCCACATAGAAAGAATGGCCACTAACCTCCATACATATTGATCCATGTAGGTCACATATTGACTTAGAAAATGACATATTAACATAATCAATGTTCCATTGTATTCTTGTTTATTTTATTAAATACTTGCCAATAAAATTTTACTCTGGTTAAGGGGGGCACTTTAGAGTGTTTCACACTTCCAGTGTAGAGCTGGATCAATTCAGTTCAATTCAATAAACATTAATTAAGCACTTACTATGTGCCAGGCACTGTGCTGAGCTGGGTTGGAATGGGAGTGAGAACACTAAACTAACAGTAGACTCAAGCCTTGGCTCTGCCACTTCCTAGATGAGTGACTTTGGTTAAGTCTCTTGACCTCTCAGAGATTGTTTGCTCATTTATGACATGTGGATAGTAGCCAATCAATCAAACACAATTTATCCCCTAATCTGTGCCAGGCACTATGCTAGGCATTAAGATTACAAAGACAAAAATTAAATTGTCCCTACCTTCAAAGGGTTTACATACTTTAAAGGGAAAGAATGTGTAACCAGGCACTCAGTCTTACTTGCATAAGACTCTCCTTATTGGCAGAATGTCCAGTGTTACATGTCTACATTAGAAGTAGAGTTGACAATCAGTGTTACATGCCTGTATTAGAGGTAGAGTTGACAAGAGATTGGAAGAAAAGAGATCCTGGTGTTCCCGCTTTCAGCTTGGAGAAAGAAGACATATGGTTCCAGATTCTCTTCAGGGAAAGGTCTCTGAAGGGAAAGAGAGAGACTGGGAAGAAATCAACCTTTAGACAAACTACTGCCTAGATCATGTCTAGGACAATTTTCCTTGGGATGGACTGAGATATCTTGTTCCTAGGGGAAGGTTTCATTCTCTCTACCTATTGTCTGGTATATTCCCATTTGTATAAGATCTCTAATTTCTATTTACTATTGACTTGGATAAATGGATTTGCTTCCCAGTTTCTCAATTGTTATATAGGGTTTTTGTGTGTGGCATTTGGTGAGAAGGTTGTCAAACCTTTGGACTTTGGACCTATTAAGGGACTGAATCATGTAGATATGTATATAACTGACATGGTCAAAATATACACACACAAACATAATATCTTACATATAAAAATATATACAAAATAAATGCATGGTAATTGGGGGCTATAAAGTGTAAATAGAAATGTAAGCTATTATTAAAGCAACCACTCTGACATACTCCCCACCCTAAATTAGCCATCTTGGAGGAGCAGCTAAGGAAGGAGGGGGGAGACAACCAAGGCAGGGACAGAGCCCAAAACCCACTTAAAGACTGTGAGTTGGGGGCAGTTGGGTATTTGAGCCCTGGGAGATCGAAGGAACATCTGCTGACCAGGAATGCCAGACCTATCTGTGCTGTGAAGAGCAAAGAGTGGTGGAAGCAAGAAGGAACCAGCACATGCCCAGTGAATGCAGAAGCAGTGGGGCAGAAAGCCCCTGACTATGGGCACTTACAGGAGGTTGGAGGTTTGGTTTTGGTTTCAGGCTAGAGGGGAAAACTAAAGATCTAGGGCAAGAGGCACTATGGAAATAGAGATGACTGGGGTTCATCTTTAGAGGATATTGAAGTAAAGAAACCCCAAAAGAGTAATGTTAACTGTCAAATGCCCAAAAAGAATTTATAGAAAATCTTTAAAAAGACTTTACAAATTAAATGGCAGAGATGGAGAAAAAAACTAAAAAAAAAAAAGAATAATCCAAGAAAAACAACAAGGGTATGAAAGGAAAGTCAACCAACTAGAAAAGAAGATCTAGAATCATAAGGAAGAAAATGACACTTTGAAAATTAGAATTGGGCAAAGTGAAACCAGTGAAATTATAAGAGATCAAGAAATGATTAAACAAAATATGAATAATGAAAAAAATAGAAGAGAAAGTGAAACATCTTATAAGAAAAACAACAGATCTGGAGAACAGATCAAGAAGAGAAAATATAAAAATAATCAGACTAACTGAAAGTCATGATCAAAAAAAGAATTTTGATACAATAATACAAGAAATAATTAAAGAAAATTTTCCTGAAGCATTAAAACAAGGGAGGAAAGTAGAAATAGAAAAAATCCATCTATCACCACTTAAAAGAGATCCTATGAGGAAAAGTCATAGGAATATAATAATCAAATTCTGAAACCCCCAGCTCAAGGAAAAAAAAATATTAAAAGCATCAAGTGGTACCACTATTAGAATTACACAAGACCTAGCAGTAGAGACATTAAAGCACCACAGATCTTGGAACACAACATATCAAAGAGCAAAAGAACTGGGATAACAGTCAAAAACATCATGCCCTATAAAGTTAAGTACTATCTTGAACAAAAAATGGACATTTGATAAGCTCTCAGACTTTTAAGACTTTGTTTTTAAAAGTCCTGAACTTAATAGATGATTCAACATAAAAGAACCAATAGAAATATAAAGTACATAACAAAGACTGATTATAAGGGATCCATAAGGACAAACTGTTTACTTTTTATATATGTAAAATGTATGTGTAAGATTCTTATTAATAGTTGGGTGGTTCATAAGAAAGATTGGGGTAAACCTGAACATGACATGAATTTAAAAAGTAAAACCATTTAAGAACAGTTTAAAAAAATAATTATTTTATACAAATGAGGTATAAGAGGAAGAACTGATACACAGGAATTAAATGGGGAAGGAGGGCTGGTAGTTCTGGTAAACTACTTTCATCAGGAATAGGTTTAAGAGGGAAATATATGCATATATATAAAGGAGTATAAAAGTCTTCTAAATTCAGAAGAAATAAAACAGTAGAAGAATAGGGAGTGGGGAGAGGACAAGGGAGGGATCATTAGAGGGGATGAGAAAGGAATAGGTAAATAGGAATATAAAAGGGTATTTAGATTTATGGGTTAGGAGACAAGCACAAAAGACCCATGATGGAAAGGGATATCCACATCCAGAGAAAGAACTACAGAGTCTGAATGAAGATTGAAGCAAAGTACTTGCTCTCTCTTGCTCTTTTGCATTTTGTTTTGTCCCTTCTTTCTCATTGTTCACTCCATTGGTTATAATCCTTCTTTACAACTTCACTAATGTTTAAAGTGAAGGTATTTGTAGAACCTATATTTGATTGCATGCCACCATGGTGGGGGGAGAGGGGAGAAAAGGGAGGGGGAGAAAATTTGAAACTCAAGGAATTGTGGAACTGAATGTTGTAAACTAAAAGTAAATAAATATATATTTTTTTAATATTTATGGGAATGGGAGAATAGGGGAGGGATCCTTGGAGGGGGAGGTATGCAAGTGATAGGAGGACAAGATATTGGGTAAAAGTAAAGTAGAGGAGACGGGAGGGATAGGAAACAGGCGATATGCCCAAACATAAAAGCAAGTCAGCAGTAGAATAGGTTTGGGAAAGTATATGTCTATATGTGTATATATATATATATATACATACATACATATATATGTATGTATGTGTGTGTATGTATATATCTATAACTATGGAGAAATGTATCTAAGCTTTATTATAGCCTTCTGGGGGTGGGGGAGGATATGTATATATGTTTAGCTATAGGGAAACATATCTAAACTTTATTGTGGCCTGGGGGTTTGGAGGGAGGGGAAAAAAAGAACAAAGGAGAAAAGTTCATAACAGAGAACAAAAGAAAACTCACAATGAAGCAAAGAAAAGATGGACAATTCTCAACATATGAGTATTATTTATCATACAGGCTTTCTTGAAATAAAAATTTATTGTTACATATTTTGAATCCTCTCTATGTTCTGCTATGCACATAATATGTTTTTTTCTTTCTAATTTTGTATTCAAGTTCCAATATTTAAGTTTATGATATGTTTTTGTTTCTTTTCTCTATTCTGTATTTGTGCTCTGGCATTTGAGCTTAAAATAAAATTTTGGAAAAAAAAAGAAAAACAAGAAACAAAGGCTCATCTCCTCCCACCCCCCACCCCCCAGTGACGTTGTACCCTTGAATATGCTCTCCAGCACTGGCTTTATCCATTCTCTCACATACTTCAACAAACTGATGGTAGATCAGGAGTCAGAATATTCCTTACTCGCTACTGCCACATCCAGATTCTCCCTTTATTTCCACCACTTAGAAATCTCTCCTCCTTTGAAGCCCATTTAATCAAAATTTTCCTGTCCTTATACTGAGGGATTTCAATATTGACATTAATATTCCCTGTAATTCCCTAACCATCTAATTCTTCAACCTCCTTAAATCCCATGACCTACTCCTTATATCCACTTCAGACAATCAAAAAATATTTATTAAGAGGCTGCAATGGGGGCAGCTAAGTGGTGCAGTGGAAACAGGAGGACCTGAGTTCAAATCCGGCCTCAGACACTTAACACAAAAACTAGCCATGTGACCTTGGGCAAGTCACTTAGCCCCAATTGCCCCACAAAAAGAAAAGAGCCTACTACATGCTAGACCCTGTGCCTAATAATTAGGAAACAAAGAAAGTCCAAAAAATGGTCCCTGCTCCCAAGGAGATGAAACGTGCAAATAGTTGTGTATGAACAAGATATCTATCTATCTACACACACACACAAGCATATTGTGTGTGTGTGTGTATGTGTGTGTGTGTGTGTAAAATACAAAATCTTCTGTTGGTTGCTTAAGGACCTGCATAATATCTAGCCCTCCCCATCACCACTTTTTCAATCTTCTTGCACCTCACATCCCTTCTCCACATTGACACTGGCTTGCTTGCTGTCTCTTAAAACAGTCATTCCATCTCTCTGTTCTGGGGCATTTTCTCTAGCCGTTCTCCATATTTGGAATGATCTTCCTCCTCATCTCTATCTTCTGGCTTCCTTCAAATCCCAGCTAAAAATCCCACAATCTAGAGGAACCCTTTCTCAATCTCTCAAAATTTTAGTGCTTTCTCTCTGTTGATTATCTCCTTTTTACCCTGTATATGACATATTTGTACTTATTTGTTTTCATGCTATCTCCCTTAGTAGAAGGTGAGCTCCTCAAGGGCAGGAGCTTCATTTTATCTTTCTTCACATCCCCAGCAATTACTTAGCACAGTGCCTGGCACATAGTAGGTGCCTAAGAAATGCTTATTAACTGACTGAAAATGCTTGTAGTCAAGAGATGGCCCCACACACAGGAATGACATTGAATCTCACTTTTACCTTCAAGTATTTCACATTTTGGTCTAGGGTCCATAGTGAGTACAGTGCCTTTCATGTAATAGGTACTTAATAAATGTGTGAGTTGAGATGAATTGAATCAAAGGTTAATGGGATAAAATCAACCATAAAATACAAGAGCAGTGAAGAATGGATTAGGAAAAAAAATAGATGCATTCATGTGATACACTTAAAACATAAAATTTTAAAAGAGTAAAAATATGGATCTAATTCCTTTGAACAGAATATTGGCAAAATTAAATATGAAATTCCTTTGGTAATTACCTAATGGAAATCTCAAGGAGCATAACCTAGGCCACCTTTATAGAAATTGATCATATAAAGAACTATCAAAGACAATTCATAACTAAATATTAAAAATTGGAAATGTTAAATGAGTCTTTTATGTATTGTATCACAATTTAAAATGTTATAAATAAGGAAAGTATGAATAAAATAAACAATTTAAATGGTCACTAAATAATTTTGTCCTAAATAACTAGTGGTTCAAAGAACAAATCCAAGAAACAATAGTGACGCTAAAGAAAATTATAACACTTATATAACATACCAAAATTTATGAGATTCAGATAAAATGAGTCCTTAGTAGGAAATGTATATGCATATATATGCATATAAAAATAGATAATAAGGTAACTAATTAGGTATGCATCTTTTAAAAAATTAGAAAAATCAACAAATGAATAATCTTGATAAAAGAACAAAAGTAGACATGAAATTCAAAATAGGGATAAATAAAATTGAAAACAAAAGACTTCATCAAATAAACAAAGAGTTTGTTTTAAAAAATATATAAATCAGGTTAATTAATGATTAGTTAATATTATGTTTTAAAGAAAGAGGCAATGTAGTATATCAAAAAAGAGCACTGGCTTTGAAGTAAAAAAGAAAAACTGAGTTCAAATCTTAGTGCTGAGAATTAGTCCCTATGTACTCCCTGGGCAACTTAACCTCCCTGTATCTTGTTTTCCTCTTTTGTAAAATAAGAGTTGAACTAGAAGGTCTCTAAAGTCTCTTCCAGGACATAGGGAGTAATCCTAATAGGAGAATTAATAATAAATAGAGAGGAATTAAAATAATATCAATGGCTTCAACAACAAAAATTGCTAAAAGATAAAAATGAATGAATATTCACCAAACACAAACATATAACTAACAAATTAGGAAATAAAGAATCTAAATACCCCAACCTCCAAAAGAAAACAAGGAAATTATAAATGAATTCATAAAGGAAAAAAAAATTTAAACCTTTGGTTCAGATGATTTTGTAAGTTGTTTATGTCAAGCCCTTAAATAATAAATATTTCCTGTGCTAAATAAACCTAAATAATGAAAAAGAATGAAATTCAGAATAATAATTAAAGAGGGCTTGTTCTATGAAATAAATTTTATCCTGATATCCAAATCAGAGGAAAATTAGACAGGAAGTGAAAATTATAGAATAATTTCACTAAAGTCAGTTGATACAAAAATATTAAATACAATATTAGCAATAAGGCTACAGGAATATTTTCAAAAAATTATCCATTTTGTCCATGTTAAATGTATAGCAGTCACTGGAGAGTCTTAATGTTGCATCTTTTATTTTCAATTTTGCTATTTAAATATATTCCAATCTTTAATGTAAGTGTATAGTCACTTGGTTAACAGAATAGTGGGGAAGAAAAAAGAAATCCTATGAAATGGGGATTGAATCAATTTGACAAAGATATGAAATATTATGAAAATCTTCACATTTTGAACCTTACACTAAATGAGAGGAGAAAAACCTGAATTAATTTACTTCTTTATGGGGAAGAATATGTTTTAAAATGTAGAATGCTTCAAAATGTGTCTTACTTGTGTACAGGCCCTACCAATCTTCTCTATATCTTTCTACTTTTAGTATATGAGCCGCTGAAGTATATCCTCTCAGTACTTTTTAAGGCATTACAAAGAGGTTTGGGGGTTCAAGGAACTTAGGTTAGTTTATTCTTGCCTGCACAAAGGAATAGTAAGGTGACTTGGGCTGGAAGATTGAGAGACAGCGATGGGGTCCCACCATCAATGTTCATGAGGGACCTAAGGGGCTTATGAACTGAGTGCCAGAATGATGTCATCAGC
Source organism: Petaurus breviceps papuanus (assembly GCF_028583685.1). Classification (NCBI taxonomy): domain Eukaryota; kingdom Metazoa; phylum Chordata; class Mammalia; order Diprotodontia; family Petauridae; genus Petaurus; species Petaurus breviceps. Next base: position 19,221,843 of record NW_027187460.1, on the reverse strand, counting down.
AATCAGGAGCATCTGGGGAACATCTCCATAGGTATAAGGTATCCCTCTTCAATTTGGGCTCTATATGAGACCTCTTTCATCACTATGGTGAGCATTTTGGGGCAGTCACATACATAAATCAGCTCCCACCCAAGTAGGGTGCAGAGCAGTCCAGCATGGCACACTGCATATAGTAAGAGACATCCCTCCTGATGACTGTATAAGGGACTTACTAAGTTGGCTCCAGAGCTGCTTTTTTGAGCTAAATGGACAAAGGATACTCGGGGAGGAAAGAGAGAAAGATCTTGGAAACTGAAGACATGTAAAAGAAGCCACCTTTTCAGAATATACCCAATTTCCAGTTTTTTCTCCTAAAGATTATGTAAAAAGGACATTCCCTTAGGTAAGATCTGACCCTGTCTTCTGGTTTGAGCTAAGATATTATCTCACTCCCAGATGAATGCACTTTTATATTACTTGGTATGACTTCTTTGCTTTCTGCTGGCTGTTTTGCTTTAATAGTGTGTTTATTTACTGTTTGATATGATGATCTTTTGTATAACCAGTATTTGATCATTTGTTGACAAATATAAGCTAAGGGCCACCAAGTCCCTTAGAAGCTAACAGAGAAATAGCTTTCCTTTTGAAGCCAGACTCTAAACTCAACATATATTTGAGGTGAGGCAAATAGCCCAATATCATTCTCAGTGAGTATTTGTCCTGGGGCCTTATTGTGCCCCCAAACCTCCCCATCTATTATGCTTGGCTCTCCTTTCCAGAGAAGTGGGACAGTATTCAAATCATTCCTCTCTATTGCAATCATGAACCCACAGCTATACATTTAAATGACTCATGTAGGCATATCTATTTTACACGTCTTCCTGCTTTATGCTGATTGAATACTTATGATCAGATATATTAAACAAGATCGTCTCCATTACATGTCTCAAGAACTCTAATCATTTGGATTTATAGATGAGAAACATCTTGTTGGATGAGAGCCTTTAAGTATTTCACACTACCAAATCAAATTTTTTTATATAATCAACAAACAATAAGTATATCATGCACTTATTTGTAAGATAGTAAATATGTGATCTACTCTAGAATTTCACTACCAAAAACCTACCTGTTCCCCACTTATACTTCAGTTGAAGATGCAATGCCCATTATACACATAGATGATTTTCTTTTTTTTCCCCTTTTTGCAAAGGGGAAGGTAGGGCAATTGGAGTTAAGTGATTTGCCTAAGGTCACATAGCTTTGTGTTAAGTGTCTGAGGCTGGATTTGAATTCAGGTCCTCCTGACTCCAGGGCCAGTGCTCTATTCACTGAGCTACCAAGCCACCCCACATAAATGATTTTCATAATAAAATTTGTATTAATGGGAAAGTAAATTTGTAGGTCAGTACTTGGTGTTCTCTGCATCACTTTTTTGGTATAGTAATAAGGTCTAAATTTTGTTGTTGTTTTTTCCCCCACACCTTTGGTAACTTCCTGTATCTCAGATCTTGTGAAATGATCATTCAAGAGTCAGGAATGGAGAACCTGTGACTTCAGGCCACATGTGGCCCTCTAGGTCTTCAAGTGAGGCCCTTTGACTGAATCCAAACTTCACAGAACAAATCCCCTTAATAAAAGGATTTGTTCTGTAAAACTTGGACTCGGTCAAAAGACTACACCCAAGGACCTAGAAGGTCACATGTGGCCTTGAAGTCACAGGTTCTCCATCCCTGCTCAAGATCCTCATAATTGCGTCACCTCTAGCCTAAATCAACTTTATGTATATGTGATCTAATTTGGCTGCTTTCCTTCGCCATTCTTTTAATAGTATTTCCACTTTCTCTATAAGTACATCTAAGACTGTGAAGCCAAAATCTAACCAAGTACAATAACTTCATTATCTGTGGTGGTGAATGGAAAGGTATGTTATAAAAAAAATTATAGATATTTTCCTTTTTCTTCTGATATGTTCTATCATTTTCATCCATAAATGTCCTCAGGATGTCTTTTCTGCATTGGATCTCTCACCAAGCTTTCTATACACTCTTTTTACCTTCTTCTATTACTCTGTTTCGAGGGGAAAAAAAACCTTCCATCATCTTTCTCCATAAGATTTTACAAACAAATTTATATTCTAACACAATATTGCCTTTGGTTTTTGTTTCTTCTTTCTTGTCAAGTAAATCAGGTGTTTGCTTTTTTAAGCTTGTTTAATCATTATGGTAATTGATTTATATCACTTAAACTTCTATATGAAAATATTAAAGTTCTTGTCTGTGTCCTTTCTTCTTCCCATTGCCATTTTTCATTATAAACAGATTGTTTGAATAGGTCAAGACTGAGTTGTTTCGAATTGTGTGTCATATCTTTTTCTCATTTTTTTTATCCTTTCCTCTAGCTTTGTAAAAAAAAAATAGGTCTTTTCTCTAACAAGTTTGTGGTCTAATAGTGTAATGACTTAGGAATAATTCCCACATTAGTAAAGAATCATTTTCTTTCCATTAAAATACAATTTTATCTTTTGTGATATTACTTGGAACTTACCGTGTTCAACTCCTACTGATTCAACTCCTACTTTCTCAAAGAAAGTACTCATAATATTTAGGTAGGAGACTTTTTCATTCCTTTTCTTGATCCATGTTTTCTAATGTCTTTATTAAGCCATTACCAGCTATTAAAGCCTTACAACAAATAAATTCATCATACTAGATTTTCACACCTATCAGGGAGACTTGAACACATGGAACACAAGATACAGAAATTAGGGAGGGTCAAGAAACACACAAGTGGGTCACCATAGTGTAATGGGAATGCAAATTTGGAAGATCTTCCCTGCCCCTAGGCTAAAGTGCACCTGAAGCCTGGGGAGGGAGGCTTGTTTTTCAGTAGATACTTTTTGATTGGCCAGTGGGTCAATAAGGTTGTTACATTCTCTGAGCCAGGAGAAGGCTATATAAGCCCTGATATGAGGCTTTGTTTTGGGGGCTCACTTTGAGAAGTGTTCTGTGATTTGATCTGTATTCTGGGAAGCCGTTGTCCAGGGCCCCCCCGGCTTTGAAAAACCCAGATGTGGAAACCCAGATGTTGACTGGGTATGGATGTAATGGTTGGACAGTTTGGAAATCTGTCTACTTGATCTGTTTCTGTCTTGATAATTCTGCCTGTATACTTTGAAGTTCAGGGTGCTGACCTTTTCCCCCTGAACAAGGTAAATGATATTATGTCTGACTGATTAAAGTAAGCTTGTTAACCCATTTTGAGTTGCTTTCCTTTATCAAAGCAGATCCAAGAACCTGTGAGCAGCCACCCTGGGGACGCTTGGGGTGCTTGCTGCTACACATAGTAAGACAATCCAGGCAGCATGGAGGTCTAGAAAGAGATTTAATTTAATATAGTAGGAAGAGCCCTAGATTTAGAGTCAAAAAAATAAAATTTCAATCCTAAAACAGATACTTATTAGCTATATGAACTTGGAAAAGTCTCTTTTCCTTTCAACACCTCAATTTTCTTATCTATAAAATGGAAATAATGATACTTATAGGGGCTACCTTCCAAAGTACTCTGTAAAAAATCAAAATAAATAATATATGTAAAATATTTGTGAATATAACATGTGTAAATTATATTTTATATTTATACATATATACAGATGCATATGTATATTGAATCAAGCATTTGAAGAACTTGATGAAAAAGAATAAAAACTCTCCAGAATCAAAATATAATTGCAATCATTTCATTATACCGTATTATAGAAATGCTTGTATTATTCCAAAAATTTAAAATAAAATAAATTGCATATATATATATATATATATATATATTTGCAGTAATTCTTCTATTTCTACCACTGCCCCATCACAGATGGAAAATAGTTTTCTCTGATGTTACTGATTCCTCCTAAAATCATTTTATTTTTCACCCAACATCCTGTGATCTCCTAAGTACTTGCAAATTGGTTCCTGTGGATATGATCTGGTTCTTTCTTCCATGGTATGACTGAAATCTGAAGTCTCTCTGGGAAACAGGCTTATCCTTTCTCTCCCTTTCATAATAATATACGTGAAATCTGTCCTTTTCTAAACTTGGGGAACCTGCACAGCCTTCTGCAAATGGTTTAAGGTCATCACTAGGGACTCCATGAGCATTCTACCTCATTCCCAAAGTTCCTTAAAGAGCCAGCAGACTGGAACACATCTGGGTTCTCCAAACAATGTTGGAATCCTTCTATCTTAGGCTGCAATTTCTTGTTCACCCATTTCAGGTGCTGCCTGTCCCAGGAGTTACCAGAGCTCATTTCTGACCTTTCTGGTAATGACAAGGGTGGAAACAATATTAAATAGCTTTGCCTTTTCTCAGGTTCTTCAGAGGCATAATTTTCTAGCTGGTAGACTCAGAATATTCCTAATGAATGCCATAGTCTGAGAAATGGCCCTTAACTGTTTTTCTTCTTCTATACTTTTGATGGGTTGACTATTTTTCCTACATAACAAGATGTCACATTCCTATGAATATTTGGCAATGCCTGTCTCAAAGGAGAGCATAACTAAAATAGAATCACATTAAATTTGGGAGGAAACATATATTGGTGTATCATATGAACACAAATATCCAGCTAGTGACAGAGTCACGTATAACATTTACAGAGAGATCTAAAGCATTAGCATCTTGGGGGAAATACTGTGAGATGAAGCCAGTCATTTGAGCTCATTACATCAGGTTCTTACAAACTCCCTAGCTTTCTGAGCTAATTCCACATTTTTCATGTTTGTTATTTCATTCCCTGGCCATATTTTGAGAAGTTTATTTTTTCTTCTTTTTCTTTAGAGCCATAAAAATCACAAAGTACTTTTTCTCAGGCTATTAAATATTTTATGTGAAAGTAAACAACAGGAATGACTTTTAAAACTACATATAGAATAATAAAGCCTAGATCTTACAGATTTTTGGTCCAACTCTCTTCATTTTACAGATAAGGATACTGAGGCTTTAGAGACAAGAGTAGAGAGATTTATCGATAGTTACAAAGCTAGTGGTAGAACTGAGTTTAGAACTCTTTACTCCAGGTACTATCTCTTTTTTTCCATTACAAGTCTGGAATTATAGCAATGAAAAAGACCAGTGTTGGAAGAGAATTCAGGTACCATTCTAGAACACCTAAATCTCTATAGTATCCTGACACAGTATATCCTCTACTTAAAGAGATCCACTGAGGGCTAATTCACAACTTCCCTGAACATTCTACTTTGGGGTAGCTCTAATTATTAGGAGGTTTGTCCTTACCTTAAGCCTCTTTACAACTTGTAATCATTGTTGGTTGTACCTCGTAGGAGTTTGTGTAAAGGAATGTCACAGTCAGGGCAACTAGATAGCACAGTGGATAAAGCGCTGACCAGGAATCAGGAGGACTCATCTTCCCAAGTTCAAACCTGGCCTGAGACACTTACTAGCTATGTGACCCTGGGCAAGTCACTTAACCCGGTTTGCCTCAGTTATCTCATCTGTGAAATTAGTTGGAGAAGGAAATGGCAAATTATTTCAATGTCTTTGCCAAGAAAATTCAAAATGGCGTCACAAAGAGTCAGACATGACTGAAAAACAACTCAGAAAACAATGTCCCGGTCAAACTTCTTCCTCAAGCCAATTAATTTGGCAGCTGTGTGAAGGATCAATTGAAAAAAGAGAGATACCTGAGCAGGATTAAGAAACCTGTACTTCACATATCTACAGCATGTTTCAAATGATCACAGAATCTCAGAATTGTGGCCATATGCACATAGACAGAGTTCCAAAACTTGGGGTCTGTGAACTTGCTTTTGTTTTTAATATTTCATTAATTGTATTTCAATATTATTGGCTTCCCTTATGATCCCATGTGATTTATTTTATGCTTTTAAAAACATTGTTTTGAGGAGTCCACTGGTTTCCCAAGATTTTCAAGGGCTCCAAAAAACAAACAAAAACAAGTTTAAGAACCGCCTAGTCTAACCAATACTTGAACAATGTGGTTTTCTTTTTTTTTTTTTTCATTATAAGGCACCCATAAGGACAGACTTTATTTTTTATAAAATAAAATCTAAGTCTAAGATTCTTATCAATAATTGGTTAGTCCATAAAAAAAGATTTGGGTAAACCTGAGTATGATATGAATTTAAAAAGTAAAACTGATGGGGTACCTGGGGTCTAGGTCAAACCAACTTATAAAACCAGTCTGTGAAGTTGTCAACAATGTGGTTTTCTTAACAGCTTTCCATAAGTGTATAAGTGTATGTGACATGTATAAATTACATGTCACTATTGTACTGGTGAAATAGCAAGGTTAGTTGAGAGCCAAGATTAGTATTTCCAGAAGAATGGGGACTGCTGGAAAGGATAGAGGTCATTTAGAAATGAATGCCAAGGATGTTAATTGACTGATTCACTTCACTTATTGGCTTGCTGTACCATTTCATTAAATTCCTTTTGTTTTTAATTAATCTGCTATATGGCTTAGTCTCTTTTACCAATAGATGCATTTGGTAGGATCATGAACCAAAGAGTGATTTGTGGAAAGCCTCAACAAAACTAAAGCTTTTCTATATAAACCCAGATCTTGGTTCTAGGCCATAGGCTGCATCCTCATTTTATAGAAAACTGAGGACCAGAGACATGATGTGAGCTAAGAACACATAGCTAATATCAGAACCCAAATTTATCAAAATCACATAACTTCAAAGGTGAAAGGCACCTCAGACTTTACCTATACCAAACAAAAAAAAAATCTCTTCTACAACACAGTCAACAAATGGTTATCTAGAATTTGTTTCCAACCATCCACTGAAGAAGAACCCAATACTTTCCAATATTCCATTAGGACTCAGTGGTAGAAAGTTTGTCCTGACATCAAACCTAAATCTTTCTCTCTGTAATTTTCACTCATTATTCCTGATTTTACCCTCTGGGGCAAATCAGAACAAGCCTAGACACTCTTCTACATGGTAACTTTTAAGGTACTTGTAGGTAGCTATTATATCCCCCAAAGTCTTCTCCAAGTTAAACATCATCACCTCTTTTCCACAATTCCTATATAATATCTATATTCTTCAATTCATTCACCCTAGTGGTCACCCTTTGGACTCATTCCAGCATATCTATTTCCTTCCTAAAATATGATGTCCAAAAGTAAACACAATACTCCAGGTGTGATTTGAGCTGGAAGACCATTACAGAGCCATTATCTGAGTCATTTAGGATACTTTGCTTCTCTTATTACAGTCTAAGATCATGTTATTCATTGTGGCTTATAGGGTACCCTGTTGACTCAGATTGAGACTGTAGTCTTAAACCCACAGCTTTTTATTTTCCAGTAGAAGATTTGCTTATCCATTTTTCTCCATTTTGTACTTGTGAAGTTGGTTTCCTCAAACCACATGTTGAGCTTTTATATTTGTATATCAAATTTTATCTTATTTGATTCAGCCCGATACTCTAAGATCAAGTCATTTCCTGATTTTGCCATTCTTTAGGAGCACAACATCTTAGATCTAGAGTTGAAAGGAACCTCAGAGATTATCTAGTCCAACCATTTTATTTTGGAAACGAAGAAACTGAGGGCCTGGAAGGTTAAGTGATTCTCCCATTCCAAAGTCCCAGAGGTAATAAGCATCAAAAGCAATATTGGACCCCAAGTCCTCATTCTACAACCAACAGCCTCATCTTGTGTTAATTATTTCTTATAATTTCTGGTCACCTACAAATATGATAAATATATCTTTGATGCTATCATCTAATTCACTGTTGAGGACATTAAGCAACATAGGGAATAGGCATTCTCTTAGAGACATCTCTCTAAGTTGATCTCAAGCCATTAATGCCATCTCTTTAGGTCCAGTCATTAAGCTAGTTCTAAATCCCTGTTTGCGCTATCACTTAGCCCACACCTCTCCATCATGTCTGTGAAGACAGGACTTATATGACTTTTACCAAGAGTTAAACAATTTAGTCCAGGTAGAACAATAACTTATAAGATGAACAAAAAACAGATGTGTGCATAGGAGAAAGGTTTACAGCACTATTAAAGATTCTGACAGATTGCATTTCTACAACATACTTCAACAAAGCAAAATCTATGGAACTTTACAAGGAAATTATTTTCTATTTTTCATAGGAAGGGTAATGAGACATCAAAATGCTTTCACTGATAGCCGCCCCCCCCAAAAAAAGTTTTATACTGGGGTTACTTAATAATCTTTATAATGTTTTCATGCAGAAGGCCAGCAAACAGTTCATGTTCTACCTCTAAAGATGAAAAAGGACAAAAAAATGAATGAAACTAACAAAACTAAAATTATCTTTCTTAAAGAAAAGTAAAAGCTGCTAAACAGTAGAATGAGTTTTCATAGAATACTGAAAAGTATTTTCTAAATGCCTTTTAGAACACAGTCTCTTCAGTCTGAAAACATTTAGGTGTATCCCTGAAATAAACATTTTTGGTTCAGGATCACTTTCTAGGTCAAAAGATGCTTAGGACCCCACCTATTGCTAAACCAAACAAACAAACAAACAAAAAAAAAACAAAATTAAGATTGGTATTGAATTTTATGAGATACGAATATGGCGATAGCTGAGTTTTTAAATAAGTTAATTGTGGTCAGTCAATAAATGTTTTTAAGAACCTTCTATGTGCCAGGCACTGTGCAAAGCACTGGAGATACTGAAGAAAGACAAAAGACAGTCCCTGTCCTGAAGGAGCTCACAATGCAATGAGGGAGTCATGTAAATAACTACGTACAAACAGGCTATACTTAGGAAAAACTTAGGGAAGGCAATTAAGAGGACTGGGAAAGGCTTCTTGCAGAACTGGAATTAAAGACTACTGACTCTTAGGAAGAAGGGACATTTCCTGATAAGAGATTCCTTATTTCTTGAGTTCACAGGATTTTATTCCATGAAGTCCTTCCTCCCCGGTCAAAGTCTCTGAATTCCTACACCATCTATTGCGTGTGAAACCTAACATGGTACTCAAATGAGATAGCATACCTTGAAGTATTATATAATATGCTTATAGGTCATTCAGCTGGAAATGTACAATGGGCAGTTGTTTTTCTATGAAAATGCTAAACTAAGAAGTTTAGGAGACTTCTATTCTTGGGTTGGCCAATAACTAACTATACAACCTTGGGCAAGTGCCCTCACCTATAGGAACTTGCTTCCTCATCTATAAAATAAAAATAGTAATACCTTTCCCACCTGGGAAATAAGAACAGGGGTACAAGCAGGGGTTCAGTGTTGATGGAGACTGAAAAAAAAGAGATTTTTAAAAATAGAATGATGCTGTAAAGCATATATACCAGTTAAGCTTGATGTTTATGATTATCTCAAAATTTTTTCCAGAATTAAATAGTTTGGGGAAATTTAATCAGATCTACTTAAAACAATATTCTCAGTTATAGCATACAAAATTATGCCAGGCTTAAATGAAAGAAAAATCAATGTATGCAGGAGAAGAAATGAGTGGAAAAAGAAAGCCAGATTCCCATAATTCCATTCATTATTTCAGTAGGGTGAATCCTTTGATCTTTAATCCAAAAATTCAACTTCCATGGCTTTTCACATATGCTTTACAAATTAAAGTCCTTTGATGTAACTTAAAGCAGCCATTGAACAGGAAATGGCCCTCAAGTAAGCAACTTCAGGAAGTCTTTTCTCCCCTCCAGCCTAAAGTGAAAATAATTTTTATAAAGAACAGAAGCTACTTTAGAAAATAAGAAAAAGAAACAGCTCCATTCCAAAACATGTTGAAAAATGGCAATTGTTTTCAACTTTGTCTCCAAAGACATGGAAAATGGAATTGAGGACAACTTATTGTTATTAGATATTCCACTCTTGAAATTATAGCTTCTTTCTGATAATAACGAAAAAATAGTTCTTCCAGTGATACATTCAATTCAATTCAAGCATTATCAACATAATTATTATCAGAGGTAGGATATGAACCCAAGTTGTCTCATTCTAGAGTCAGTCTATCAATAATTTACATGGATATATAATGGGCCCATTTTTGACCATTGCAAATACCACAGAACTACAAGGGATAGTTAACATCTGGTACAACATCTGAATCCAAAATGACTCTGGATGGCATTCTGGAGAAAACTTGATAAATGGGAATAAATGTAAAATCCTACACAAGGCCTTAAAAATCAACTTTATACATATAGGCCAAATGAGCCATTTTCAGACAGCAGTCCATGTGCATTGTTACATGGCAGCCAAGAGAGCTACTGTGACCTTAGATCACGTTGAGAGAGGCTTGATACCTAGGAATAGGAAGGCCCCAAGGGATTAATCCCTGGTCATGCCACATATGGAGAACTGTGTTTAGTTAGTTCTAGTTGTCACATTTCAGGCAAGGTGTTAACCAGCTGGAGAGTGCTTAAAGGAAGGCAATCAGGCTGCTAAAAGAAATTAAAACCATGCCATAAAAGGACTGGGGGATATAAATGGAGGTGTTTATCCTGCCTGTAGAAGAAAAGATTCACAAGAAACCAAACAATTAACTTTAGGTATCTGAGCATCTCTCAAAAGAGAGGGGTATTAGACATATTTTATCTTACCTCAGGAGGCAAAACTTAAAAAAATAAAAGCTAGCAATTCCAGAGAGGCAGATTTGGCTAGGTGTAAGAAAAAGACTATTTAATGCTGTGTTACTTATGTATTCTTGGCCAAGTCACTTAATATCCCATACCATCAAAGATCTCATCAGTAAAATTAGAGAACTGTTCAACATCTATGACCCTAATATCTTTGGGAGACTCTACTATAGACTTCCCTCTAAGCTAAGGTAGACCCACAAGTGACTAATCTTTGGATTCAGTCATTTAGCTACTTCTAAATCCACCTAGCTGTGACATCATCCAGCCTATATCTTAACACTGTATACACAAGGATAGCATGGGTCATTTTGTCAGACACTTTCCTCAGATTCAGATATGCTATGTTTCCATCATATTTACCTGACTCTGTAAATACATAAGAGAAAGTGAGGTTGGTCCGCCATCATCTGTTCTTGAAGAAGTCATATCAGCTTTTAATAATCATGTTTCTCCTTGTAAGTACTCTCAAGTTATCCCTTTAATAATGCTTTCTACAGTGATGTGTGAATTATTTGGAAAAGCAAAAATCTTATATGCTTTCTAGGTCACCTACCCATTTGGAACTTAAAACTTAAACTTCATCAGAACATAAAATAGTTTGTAGGACTGCTAACCCAGTTGTTTTCATTTCATCTGGATTCAGCAAACAACTCCAGGTCCTGACTTCAGGTAAAGCAGACAAGTTTGGACAACCCTATGGTTAGTGGTCATTCTCTCTGATACAGAAGGTCTTTCCATTCTTGTCCCTGCCACAACTGACTGCTCTTCCCATTGGACCCTCTTCTCACTGGACCTAGAACCTTTGGACCTCTCAAACTCATAAAATAGCCTCCAAACTTGGACAAGTCAATCTTGAGAATGATTAGTCATCTGCTCAGGAAAGGAAACAGAAAAGGATAGTAGGGCTCAAAGAGCAAAATGTCCTAGTCAAGTCCATGTTCCACTTGGGAGAAGTCTTAAGATAGGGAAAAGGGCACTACTTCTTCTCCACCCACTCCCCACCCCTTACACAGGATAGTCAAAACAAAGAATACACTGCTTGCAGCATGAAAGAATTGAAGCCAAGAGAGCAAGTCAGAAGGGATCCGTTATTTTCACCAATGTAGGATCATGTCCCTCCTGCTGCTGCCATGAGGTCAAGGAAGGGATCTCTCTGGGTCTACCATGTTACATCAAGTTCTTTCAGCACAGGGTCACTAATAGCTAGAAGTAGACCCATGCAGTTAATCATATTGAAACTAGAAACTCTGAGAAGTTTCCATGGAATGGCTCCCCTAAGCCGATTCAAATTATATATACAAGGTAAAGAAATTTGAACTTTATTTAGTATACAAAAGGGAGATATTAATGATTTTTAAACAAGGGAGTGAGATGATTAGAGTTTTGCTTTAGGAAAATTAATCTGCTACTCTATAGAATGGAATGAGGAGAGTCAAATAAATCAGTCAGGACGCTACTGCAATAATCCATGCAGAAAGCAGTAAGGGCCTGAACTAAAGTGATATTATTGAGAATGGGAAGGTAGACATGGATACAAGGGACATTTTAGCTATAGAAGTGAAAGGACTTGACTCCAACTTCTAAAACTGAAAACTAAAGTTTTGCCCAAAATTCATTCCACAAATGCATGACTTTCAGATCTAGAAAAAATAGTTGGTCATAGACAAGAAGAGGTAGAAGGAAAATTCCACACTGATTTTACTACCCATGAGAACATTGAAAACCACCTCTGAGTTTAACAAATGAAATTGTCTCCTTCATTACTTTTCCATATCCTCTTTGGCTTATAGTGTTTCCTTCTCATTTCCCTCATTGTTGTTGATTCTATTGATATTCCTGCTTTAGGTGTTTGAAACATGTCTTCTGACAAACCAGAAATAGAGAAATAAAAATCCACATCATGTTTCAAGTGTCATTTTGACAAAGCTCCAATAAATTTGCTAGCCTGTCTCATGATGTTTCCTTTCTCACTCTTAAGAGATAATGTTTTATACTTCAAGCATTTTTATTAATTCAATCCTCTTTTTAAGGACAAACACTTATTGTGATGGCATCTGGATGTTCTTTTTTGAGCCAAGGCACCAAGTGTTGTCAAGGGTGCTGCCAATGCCATTATATCATTAGACTCTGAAAGAAATAGCCCAATGTGACTGAAGAGGTCCTTCAGCCTGTGATGAAGTCACAAAAGGAGGGACTCAGCTTCCCAGCACCCAGTATCAGTGAAAATATTAATGGAAATCAGCATCTGCTAAAAAAAATGACATTAAAGAAACCTTAGCATTTTAATGAACTGCAAATTCAACATTAGTCAATGCTATAACATGGAAGCCAATGTAACAACATGAGACAATACTTTAACATTGAAGCCAAAAACTAACTTGACCTTAAGTTGCACTGATCAAAATGTAATTCTAGTCTTGCTCTGGAGTATGGATAGCTTCCCAAGACTTGTATGTAAGGTGAATTTTCGTGTGTATAAGGTGGATTTTTGTTATTCTTTCTTGTAGTTTAGTTTCCAGGATCCATAGCCATAACAATCTCTTTTCCCAGGTGTTAGATATGAGTTCTCATAATCATGGTTCAAGACATCTCCACCAAGCTTGCAGAGCATTACATAATGGTAAATAATATAAACATTTGTGCTTAAAATTTCAAATATCCACTGCAACTGTGCAGAAATATAATGGTGAGATAATGTAAACTTGTGAGGCTATTGCTGGCAATATGCCTTCTTTGTCTGTTGCCTTATAAAGCAAGTGGGCACTGGTCAGTAAGTGGGGAATCCTTAGGGTTGAACTCACCAGCCTCTGTGAGAAGGGTGATTCCTACAGGGAATGCTGTAAGAGTGGTGCTCACATTATCAACAACCCCCTTTGAGAGGATTAGATTAGAATAAAGTAAGATTATTAACCCCTCCAAAGCTGTTTTCCTGTCCTTCCTGTCCAACCAGATCAAGAGTGAACCTGTTAGACGTTGAAGTCCAAAAACCTCTAGTGCCTCCATAGGTTATTTGTCTTGAACTTTTCAAATCTAATAACTTCCTGCTCTTGATGATTTCCTTTTTTTTGCCTTTTGGAAGGCAATTGGGGTTAAGTAACTTGCCCAAGTTTACACAGCTGGATTTTTTGTGTGGGTCTTAAGTGTCTGAGGCCAGAACCAAACTTGGGTCCTCCTGACTCCAAGCTGGAGCTTTACTCACTGTGCCACCTAGCCACCCCTTTTTTTTATAAGCATTTATTTATTTATTTTAGTGGGGGTTTTTTTTTGAAGGGCAGTTGGAGTTAAATGACTTGCCTGAGGTCACAAGGCTAGTAAGGTTATGTGTCTGAGGTCAGGTTTGAACTCAGGTCCTCCTGACTTCAGGGCCAGTGCTCTGTTCACTGAGCCACCTAGCCACCCCTACTCTTGGTGATTTATATTGAGACAGATGATACTGCCAGAAGTTACTGATCAATGAATCAACAAGCATATATAAGTGCTTACCATTTGCTAATCATACTGTACTAAGTACTAGAGTCATACTATACTAGAGTTCTCTGACCTTAGGAAGCTTATAGTCAATTGCAGTAACTAATACGTACTCATAAGCAGATGCAAATTCTATATTAAGTAAATACAAGGTGATTTGTATAGGAGAAGTAGACCCTAACAGCATGAGAGATCAGAAAGGACATCATGTGGGAGTTTACACTTAGGAATAGTTTTGAAGGAGGTTGAAAATTTTAAACAATAGAGGTGAGGAGGGAATGGATTCCAGCCAATGCAAAATACAGGCAGAATCAATCAATCATTAAGTATTTATGAAGTGCCAGTGATGTGCCTGATATTGTGTTAGACATTGGAGATTCAAGTACAATGAAATTATCCTTACTTACAATGAGCTTTCATTCCATTAGGAGAGACAAAAAGCACATATAAAAATATATGCAGCACAAATATGAAGTTAACAAATTATGATAAATTATGTCTATGTAATACACACATACAAAAGTAGTGAATTGTGGTATCATGGAAAGGAGAATACAAGCAGTTAGGTAAGTAATCAACAAAGGCTTCATGCAAAAGGTAGTGTTTTCATCAGATCTTATAGAAGAAAAGGACTCTATGATGCAGAGATAAAGAATAAATGCAGGAGGCTAGGTGGCACAGTGAGTAAAGTGCCGGCCCCGGAGTCAGGAGGACCTGAGTTCAGTTCCGGCCTCAGACACTTAACATCCACACACACACACAAAAAAAATAGCTGTGTAACCTTGGGCAAGTTACTTAACCCCAATTGACCCCCAAAAGGCGAAAAAAAAAAAAAGGAATAAGTGCATTCCAGGCATGAGAGGTAGTAAAGGCAAAATGATGAGAGATGGAGTGTCATGGTAAAGGAGAGTTAGCTGAATGGAAAAGTGTGGAAGGAGAAACGTTAATTACTCCATCTTAATGATACTCCATCTCCTCTTTCTAAAGAGTCTGAAGAGGTTGGGTGGGGCCAAGTTGTTTAGGACTTTGAGAGATAAATAGATGAGTTTATATTTTATACTAAAGACAATAGGAAGTCACTAGACTTGATTGAATAGGGGAATCACATGGTCAAATCTGCACTTAAGGAAAATTACTTTGGCAGCAGTGTGTAGGATAAATTTGAGCAGTGAGAGACTTCTATCAGCTCAATTAGAAAGCTGCTGTAATAATCTAGGCAAGAGTGAATGAGTTGTGTGACCTTGGGCAAGTCACTTAACCCCAATTGCCCTACCTTCCCCTCAACAACAACAACAAAAAAAGAGTAAATGAGATCCCAGACTAAGGTGGTAGCTGTATGAGTGGAGAGAAAAGATCAGATAAGAGAGATGTTATGAAGAAACAGCAATATTTGGCAACTGACTGGATATGCGAAGTGAGGGAGGATGAGAAGTCAAGGATACTGCTGAAGTTATGAACTTTAGACCCTGGAAGGATGGTAGAGACATTTGAAAGAGGAAATGGTTTGGGGAGGAGGGGGATAATGAGTCAAGTTATAGAAATATTAAGTTTAAGATGTCTCTGAGGTATCCAATTAGAAATATCTAATAGGAAATGGGTGATAAATTATTAGGGATTGTGTGGTTCTGGTCAAGAACTGAAGACTTTAGGAGCACTAACGACATTTTCATTACCACTGCCAATTGAAAGGAGGGTCAAACTTAAGGGAACAAAGGTAGGTTTGAAACATAGTTCCATAGCTAGCAGAATGTGGGACCCATAGCAAATTATACTGTGAGTTAGGAAGATTTCTAATATTAGGAGGACTCCAGATGGAGTTCTTCACCTATGTCTTAAGAAAAAATGTTACCTTTATTCTCTGATATTACCCAGACAATATGGGCAACCTTGATCAACACAACCTAGGAAAAATGGAAGAGTTACTGAATAGAAGTGTCATCAACACTCTATGTCTGAGTGAGGGGTGGGTGGAATTAATGATAATTTGGGAGAATACAGATGCTCCTCTTCTGGCTACCAGCTTTGAGAGGGAAGACACATCATTTTAGGTCCTTGAAGGGAGAGAAAGAGTCTGAGAAGAAACTGACATATAGAGGAGTCGGCATCTAAATCATGTCTCTATCCCCAGCTTCACTACACTAGAGACTTCAGAAAATTTCCCCTTGAGTGATATCTGAGATAATATCTCTTGGTTGAGCTAAGATATTTTGCTTCCAATAGCAGAGCTCATTTACTCCATTTGTCTGCTATGTATTCTTACCTGTATGTCTTCTCTGATTTCTGTTGCTATCAGATTGGATAAATGCTTTTTTCCTACATGTGTTCATTGTGAAACTGGCATTTGATGGGAAAGAAAGCAAGTCTTGGATGAGCAACTTGGGGCAAAATAGTGATTGGAAGTACAGCATAAATTTAAGAATGATTTCCCCTAGGCACATAAAATTAAGGAGGCAGATATATAGTATTCTTGTCCAGTGCCCTTTCTCTGAGTGGAGAAGAATGACCGACCTCTGACTCAACTTCCTGCTCCTTTACTGGCAGGAATCTAAGTCTTTCAGGGAGAAGGGTAGATGGAAGAGATTCTAGAGATGCCTATTTATGCCCCCCTAAAAGCCACATTTAGACAAACCTAAGTGGATACACGCTCCATAGGCAAAGACAACATACTCACACCTTTTACACAAATAACTGATAAAGTGGTTTTTATAAAAGTGTGGTTTGTAAGGCATTTACACAGAGACACAGGAATAAAGGAAACACTTAGTAAGCCTCATAGCATTATGAAATTCTGTAATAAATAATTTAGGGCCCTTCATTTCCCAGCAGTGCTTCCTCTCCTGGTAGATTTGGGGAAAAAAACCTCAGAATCTTGAGATTTAGGTAAGTACCTCTAGGAGCAGGGGTTGAACAAGTAGGAGACACATAGGATGTCAAAGGGAAACATACTAAAATATGGCTATCAAAATATTTTTTAAACAAGTTCATGGATGAATGGGATGAATATAGAGAAGTATGGAAAGATCTACATGAATTGCTGCAAAGTAGAGCCAAGAAAACTGTAGACACAGTGACTACAATAATGTAAAAGGAGAGAACAATCACAAATATACACAAACACACATGTACACACATGCACAAACACACACACATATGTGCACAAACACACATATACATGCACGCACACAAACACAGAGACACATGCACACACACAGAAATACACACATACACACAATCAAAAATGAATATTGAAAAATTATAAAGATCAAGCTTGAAAGAAAATATACAAGAGGTCACTCCCAACACAGCCCTTTGTGGGAGTGGGAAGTTCACAGATGTTACACATCTCATGTGTTTTCTGACTTTTCCAATATACTGAGAAGTTGTATTGATTTTTGTCTCTTTTTTTATCTTTAAAAAATACTGTGAGTCAGTTCTCTGGGAAGAATAGGGGGAAGGACAAGCAGTTAGGTCTCAGGAGTCCCCTTTTGCATCTCATTGTACATATGGCAGAAAGAGCACTGCATTTGGAGTCAGAAGCTGAGGTTTAAATCTCAGTTCTACTCAAAGCCTATGTATGCTTAAACAAGTAAGTCATTTCCCCTCTTTGGGTCTAGGGTTTCTTTCTGTTTAATTTCCTAAGACACTGGGATCCATCCAGTTCCCCCAAAATCAAATAGACTAGTAGAACTCCATACTCTGTAGAGAGTGGCAACCCCTTCTCTAGGGGGATACAATAGATAGAACCTATCTCACTTGGACAAGTACACTGGTTCCCGGACCAGAGCTTAAAACAAGCATGACATATGAAAGTGCGGAGCTAATTACCAAACACTTTGGAATCTGAGATCCTTAGGATACCAGATCTAACAAAAACAAGCTAAAACTGTGCATTCCTAGAGTCAATGCTCTAAAGTAAACTGGGCCCAGAACTGACCAACACCAAAACAATTAGCAAGATGTAGGGCGTTCTATGATCCTGCAAAGATAAAGCTTCAATTCTCCTAAAGTGGCTGAAGCCATGAGGAAAGATGGGTAAGATTTGCTGGGTTCAAACCCTGGGCACAGAATTATAAAATCTCAGAACTAGAAGGGACCTTAGCATCAATATAGTCCAACCCATACCAGGAAAAGAATCTCCACACAACAATAAGTGATCATCTAGGATCTCTGTGAAGACTTCCAATGAGAGAACCCAACTCCTGAGGCATCACATTCCCCCTTTGGACAACTCCAATGATTAGCAAGTTTTTCCTGACTTCAAACTTAAATTTGCTTCTTTGGGACTTCTACCCATTGCTTCTGATGTTGTCTTCTGGGTCCAAATAGGACAAACGAGATGGTCCTTCAGACACTTGAAGATAGCAATCAGTAGTTTCCTCACCTCCAGGTTAAACATTTTCCAGTTCCTTCTATGGATCCTCAAATGACAGAAAGAAGGTGGACCTCTCTCCTACTACACAGTTGTTCCCAATAATCAGAGGATCATTCAGGGGCACTTTCCAAATGTTGTAATTAAGTGTTCCCTGCATAGTTAACTAAGAGGGACCTGTCTATTTTCCCCTTGGAAAGGTTTCAGAAAGATCTCTTGGCATTTCAATAAATAGTAAAGCTTATTTTAATTTCAAGAAGAGAATTCTGAGAAATGCATAGGCTTTACAGTGACTTATTCATTCAAATATTCCTCCATTCTATTACTCAAATTAGCAGATGCCAACGAATCCCATAAAACAAGTACAATTCTTTGTGGGAAAGCAGAGAGAAGAATTAGATGATAAATTTAAAAGATCTGTTTGCCTTGCACATGAGTAGAGGATGTAATCATAGCTTCATGTTTTTAAACCTCTCTTACAGTGCCATCTAATGCCCTAAAGCTAACAATTCACATTTCAGAAGCTTTTAATCACAATGTTTTTTTACCTCAAATCAAGTAATTAATATTTTTTTCTGAGCATCTTCTAGAGGAACAGATCAAATAATAGAAAAAAATGTGAATAAAATACAGACCCTACAACTAAAGAGCTGATATTGCCATCAGAACACAAGGCAATAGATATAAATTGGTTAGTACAAATTTTAGTACAAATCTGTGACTTCATCCAGGAGTAGAAATTTTGTCTATATATACAAATAAGCAACTCATTTATAACTCATAACTGAGAAGTTCAGTTATGTGTCAGAAGCAACGATCAAAACCAGGCCTTCCTGTCTCCAAGGACCTCTGTCCACCATATTGTGGGTGTGTACACACACAAACTAAATTGTACAGCACAACAAAAAAATAGGGCAACATTAGTTAATAAAATGACAACTGTCATGGTAAGTCTGTCAATTAAAAAGCATTTATTGAGTGCCCACTATGTTCCAGGCACTGTGCTGAATGCTGGGGATACAAAAAAAGGCTACCTCAAAAAAAATCCCTGTCCTTAAGGAGCTTACATGCATTTCATCTCTGAAGAATGGTCCACACTGAAACTTCAGTGCTTGGGTTATAATTCTGTTCTCTGGAGCTGAGACAGATGACTGAGAGACAAAGAACTTCAGAAATGCAGAATCTCCAAATTAAAAGGAATCTTAGAAGTCACCACCTAACACAGCCTATATCTGAGCAAAAATTCCCAGGAACATATATCCCAAAAACTGACCGCTCTGTTTGAAAACCTGCAGTAAGAAGGAGCTCATTGTACATAAAGACCAACCACTCCATTTGTGGATAGCTCTTATAATTTGGAATTTCTCTCCTGAGATCCAGATCCCACTGCCTACAAAATATCACCACCTACTGTCCCACCAGCACCTGAAGCTAAGCTTGTTGTCTTTCTCTTTTAATGTATTCCTCCTTCTAACACCATATTTTCTCTCTATAGTGCTACAATTCACCATATATTATGTGTTGATAAGCTTTGGAGTTATCAATCAACCAAGAAGCATTTATTAAGCACCTACTATATGTTAGACACCATGCTGGGTGCTATAAAGACAAAAATGAAATAGTTCCTGCCCTCATGTTTGATCAGTGGAGACAACATACAAAAACACAAGCATGTAAATGTATGTGTGTGCATATTATACATATATAGACATATATGTGTATATATACATACACATGTGATAAATGTAAATACCTATGTATATAATTATAAGGTAAATGGGGATTCTTCTAGCAGCTGAGGAGAACAGAAGAGGCTTCAAACAGAAGATGATACTTGAGTGGAGCTTTAAAGGAAGCTAGGGAATCTTAGATTTAGAGGTAATAATAGTTACTAGCATTTATATAGCACTTTAGGGTCTGTGAATCACTTTTTTATTTTTTTCATTTGCTTCTCACAAAAACCCTGTCTGGTAGGTACTACTATTATTCCCCTTACAAGGACAATGAGCCTGAGAGAAGCTAATTAAATGACTTACCCAGGGTCATACAACTAATCAGTTTCAGGGGCAGGATTTGAACCCAGATCTTCCTGATTCTTAATCCACCCCTTTAATCCTTCATGCCACCTAGCTGCCTTAAATAATAATTACCATTTGTATGCACCTTCAGGTTTGCAAAGCACTTGTTCACTTGCTACCTCACGGAAACACACAACAACCCTGTGAGGTAGATTCTACTATAATTCCCATTTTACAGATGAGGAAACTGAGGCTGAGAGGTTAACTGACTCTCCCAGTATCACACAACTTTTAAGTGTCAGAGGCAAGATTTGAGCTCAGTTCTTTCCTATTCCAAGTGCAGCACTCTATCCACTACAATATGCAGGCTTGATCTAGAATGATGGAAGTAGAGAAAAGGGAAAGAGGTATTTAAATCATTAAGACTTGACAATTTAAGTAATATATGAGATGAAGAAAAGTGAAAAGTTGAAGGTAATACTGAGGTTGCAATCTTAGGTGACTGGAAGAATGAATGGTGGTGCTCCCAAAAGAAAAAAAGAGATTAGAAGGCTGATTGGGGCGGGGGTGGGGGGGGGAATAATTAGATATGTCTTAGACGTGTTGAGTTTGAGATGCCTATGAGACATCCAGTTTGAAATGACCAATAGGCAAGTGATCATAGTATCTAAGATTTGGGGAAGGGACTTTCAAAGTCATTAAGTTCCATCCCTTCATAAGGGATTGAAGGGATAGGAGGAAATGGAGAACCAGAGAGAAGACATCACTTGCCAAAGTCATACAGGTGGTAAGTATTTGAGTGATTGAGTGACTGAGATGGGATTTAATCCCAGGTCCTCTGCCTTAAGGGTTGGTGATGTTCCCATTGGACCACGACACCTCCAATAATGTAGGACTAGAGTTCAGGAGAGAAAGTAGAGTTGGATATAGAAGTTTAGGAGCCATCTTTGTAGAGATGATAAATTTGACCCATGAGAGTTTCAAGTGAGGGACTACAAAGAGAAATGAGAAGAGGACCCAAAAGAAAGCCTAGAGGGACATACATCAGTAGAATGTAGACTACGGATTGTGATCTAGCAAAGGGGATGGAAAAGGTATGGCAAGCCAGGTAAGAAGAGAAGAAAAAGAGAACAGTCATGAAAACCCAGAGACGATGGCCTCAGAATCAAATGCTAAGAGGTAAAGGATGAGAATTTTTTAAAAGATCATCACAGTTAGCAGTTTGGAGATTACTAACTTTGGAGTTTAATGATTATGTTGGAAACCAGACTGCAAAGGAATGAAAAGAGAGCAAGAAGAGAGGAAGTGGAGACAACAAATGTAGATGAGGTTTTTTTCTAGAAATTTGGTTTAGAGGGGAAAAATAGGAGATGGTAGTTGAGGAAATGGTTGGTTCTAGCGAGGACTTTTTCAAAACTGGAGAAACTTTGACGTGTTAGTAGGCAATAGGGAAGGAACCAGTAGAGAAGGAAAGATTGAAAATTAAAGAGAGGAAGAATGATTGTAGGAACTATTTTCTGGAGAATTTTACTTGCACCTTAACTTCATTTCTCAAATCCAATTGTTTAATAAGTTCTACTCATTCCATTTCTTACACACTTCTTGTGTTCATCCTCTTTTCTTTATTCCCACTTCCAACAACTTAGTACAGTCCCCCATGGCCACCGATACAAATCATTTCAATAGCCTTCCATGTTCCATTCAAGCTTTCTCTGGCAACTCTCTCTGCTCCCAAATATGCACTGTATTCTTTAAACATGTACTGTACTCTTTCTCCTTCATACCACAGTCTTTGTTCCCTCTGCCTAGAATACCCTCCTTCCTAATTTTGGGGGTTTTTTTGGAGGGGGTGGGTTTAAGTGACTTGCACAGGATCACATAACTAGTAAGTGTGTAAGGTCGAATTTGAACTCAGGTCCTCCTGACTACAGGGTCAGTGCTCTATCCACTTAACCACCTAGCTGCCCCTCCTTCTTCCTAATTTGGTTTATTGAATTCCTTTCCATCCTTTAAAGCCCAGCTGAAATGCTACCTCCCCTAGGAAACTTTCATTGATTCCCCTGTTACTTTGATGGAGATAATTATCAGAGCTTTATCCTTTCTTGTTCATGTAGGAAGCATCCAGCACTTAGCTCAATGTCTGGCTGTAGACACTTAATCAATGTTTATTGATTGATTGATGGATTTATGATTTATTGTGCCCTGGAGCCACATTTTCAGCTTAATCATAAAGACTCCACTACTGAGCTCAGCAATGGTAACTCATGACAATCTACAGTTGGTTTTGTTGTCTAACTTCCTAAACCAGGCTACAGAAAGAAAAAAAATAGGTAAAAGGTTAGTAAGACAAACCCCTCCCTTATCACCACACACTGAAACTCTCTAATATACATATATAATGTAAAATCATAATTATTACAGCAATTATTATATAATCATTATGTCATTAATATTATATTGTTATAACATTTCATACATATAAATAATAACATAATTGTACTAATTATTATCACTATACAGGGTGTCCTTAAAGTCTGGACACATAGGAAATCTCATTAACTATGCATATTTTCAAGAAATGAAATGAATGAAATTTTCAACAACATTTCATTTCATTAGCATAAATGAGATTTCATAGGAAGACATAGGGGACAAAGGAAATTTCATTAATTAATTTAATTAACTTAATCTCATTAATATGGAAAATAGTCCCCAACAGTTAATGAAAACTTTTATTCCATATGAAATTGTCATGGCTAAAATTTATGCTAATTAAATAAAATGTATTATAGCAATTCCTGTCATTGTCTAATTTTCAAATTAGACTGTAAGCCACAAGAGATCAGAGACTATATATATCTTGTGTAAAGTTTCTATCTCCCTTACTATCTAGCACAATTCTCTGCACACAATAGTCACTTAATAAATGCTTTTTGAATATTATCTCTGTACCCCGGATCTCTGCTTTGCCCTTTTGTCTCTTTGGATTATTATTTTCTCCTGAGCAGAGGTTAATACAAAGAGTTAAAACTTCAAGACAAATATCACATTCCATTTTCTCTCCCCCTGAATTCTCTACTCTTTGTCTGGCTTTCCCCCAAAATTTCTGCAGCTGAAGACAATAGAAAGTTGTCGCATTTCATTTCTTGTTATTTCCCATAATTAAATCATGCAGAAATTACTTCCATTTGATAAGCAAGATCATTTCAGAAAAACCTGGAAAGACTTATATAACTGATAGACAGTAAAGTGAGCAAAATCAGGAGAACATTGTACATAGTAACAGCAATTTTGTACAATGAATGATTGTGAATGACTTAGCTGTTCTCAGCAATATAATGATCCAAGACAATCCCAAAGGACTCATGATAAAAAATGCTATTTGCTTCCAGAGAAAGAACTGATGGAGTCTGAATGTAGATGAAGCATAACATTTTTCACCTTTTTTCTTTTTTTTTTTTGGTTTAAGTTTTCTTCCACAAAATGGCTAATATGGAAATGTGTTTTACATGATAGCACATGTATAAACTATATGAGATTGCTTACCATCTCAGGGAGAGGAAAGGGGGTGTATGGAAGGAAAGAATTTGGAAGTCAAAAAACATTTTTAAAAGAATGTTAAAAAATTATTTTGACATATAATTTGGGAAAATAAAATATTATTTTTAAAAAGAAACTATTTCCATTAACAATGCAAGTGTGAGTTTGTTTTCTTTATTTGTAACACCTGTTTATCCAGGGTTGCTGTTCTGAACATCAGTTTCTTCATCTGTAAAAAGAAGCTAACAGCACTTACGTCCTAGGTGAGCACAAAGCTCTGAAAGCATTTTGAAAACTACACAATGCTATCTAAATAGAAGATGTTCTTCAACAGGCACTGGAGGATACCAAATGTTATTAGGATGGGAGCTAATTATTGTGTCTTTATTCATTCTCATTAATGTGCAAAAATATCCAGCACTTAGCTCAGTGCCTGGTTCATAGCAGGCACTTAATGTTGATTGATTGATAGATTGACATATTTATGATTTATTAAGCCCTGGAGCCACATTTCCAGGTTTCAAAGATTTTCTACCGCTGAGCTGAGCAACCTGCAGTGGATGCTAACAATCTGCAGGTGGTTTTGCTGCCTAACTTCCTGCAGTATTAAAGTGTTTTGTTAAGTTTTTGCCATTCAGGGCATCTTTGATAGCATCTGCAGACTGCCTGTTAAATGGTGCAGAGGAAATATCTATGGTCTGGGAAAAAAAATTGTAGGCTGTTTAAAGATGAAAGAGACTGTAAGATCATTTGACACAAAACCTCCCCCCCATTGTACAGAAATTCAGACATAGAGAGGAAAAATGACTGAGCAGGCCCCTACCCTCATGTCTTCTGACTCAGGGGGAGAATAAGGCTTAGAGAGCGGTGGAAAAAAGGAAAATACAGAAAGACACAAAGACGAACACGCATATACACCAATGTATACAGACACGTGATCGTACATACATGCAGATATACATATGTACACACAGAGACAAAATTGACATGTGCACATACTTACACATATATGCCCATTATTTGTTTTTTTTTTTCTTTTTAAAGCAATCTGCTCCAACAAACCATTTTTGTTGAGGCTGGAACTGGAAGCAAATAATTAGCTTCTATTTGGGGAGGCTATGGTAAACAATACTCCTGCCACTCCTAATTTACTGCCTGCACCAAGAAAGGCATTGCTTCAGGTGGCAATGTGGACATATACGAAAAAGAGATTAAGAGCTTAACTAAAGCCTGAAATCTCAGACATGAGAGGGCAAATGATCCTTACCTTCCAGTGTGACTTGGAGTAGTGAATTTATACTGGGGAAGGAATCCAAGGTTTATTCTGCAGCAAACACACTCTAATGCCGTAAATGTAGTACCTTAATAAGAAAGTAGGAATAAATTTGTCAGTGGAGCACAAGTGATTCTGTTTTGTTTTGAAATCTCCGTTTTATAATTGAGATGTTTTCAGTATGTTGTTTTTCTTTAAGTTGTTTTTTTTCAAAAATAAGATAAACACTTGTTTGGTATGATAAAGTAATTAATGTGTAAACAATTGACAAACATATGTGGACCCTCTGATTTGACATACTAATGAAAACATATAAACTTTGTCAGTAATTTTGGAGAAAACCACCCATCAAATTATGTGTTAAACAATTTAGGAACACCAGTGATTAAGATTATAAAAAGCCATTCTGAGGTCCCAAGCCTTCAGTCTGTTGCTAGGGTTCAACTAAGGCCAGCTCCTGTGTTCCCCACACTTGAGATTTGAGCAAGTTTGTGTTAACTCAAGGGCAGTCAGTGCTCGTTGGTTAATGGAGACTTTGGAGACTTTCCAGATGACCACCTTGTGGGAGACACATGGTCTTGTTCAATCCAGGGAGAAAGAAGCCTATCAGAACCTCTAAGACATAGGGTGGTAGGCTCCTAGAGTGTATTGTTTGCCCACTTTGATTAATGAAGTTTGATTGCATGCTCTGAGAAGTCTAAGGCTAATTTGTGTTTCAATCTGCTAATTAGTATAAGTAAGAGTAAATCGGTTATACATATGCATTGTGTTATATGCCAAAACAGGTCTCACTATTCTGGTTTCTTTTTTTTTTTAACACCTGTTTATTCAGATGTGTGATGGAGAATCAGGATGGAGTAGTGACACTTGACCAAGAGCTGGGTCTTAGTCTTCCTTCTGCTGTTTATGAGCAATGTAACCCTGGAAAAGTCATTTAGCCTCTTTATGCCTCGCTTTACCCTAAAAAATGGAAATAAATGCTGAGTCCTCTCTGCCTTATGTTGATATTGTGCTTCAGTTTCTTTCCCAGTAAAAGTAGAAATAGTTAATAACTGAGCCTTATTGTATTGCTATGAGGATCCAATAAGGTTTATGAAGAAAAGCTATCATGCTGCCTCTACTAAAATCTTTAACAGCAGCAATCGCCTCATTTGTCTTTCTTTTTTAAATTTTGTCTTAATATATTTTGTTCTTACATCCTCTAAATTTCCTGTTTTCTTTCCCCTCCCAGAGAGCCATCCCTCATAACAAATAATTTGGCTTCATTTCTGTTGGAAGGGATTTCAAGCCCAACCCATACCTGAAAATTACTCCTCCACACAAGATGCCTGACAGGAGGTCATCCAGCCTGTGCTTAAGGCCCAAGGAAGAAAGGGAATAAGGAAGGGGAAAGGAAGAAGAAAGGGAAAGTCCACACCCTCCCAAGGCAGCCCATTCCATTTGGTAGAACATGCTCTTACTCTTATCTCTATGGGTTCAAAACAAACAAATTTAATGCATTTTTCTTATGACAGTTTTTCAAATACTTAAGGCAGCTGTCATTTCTCCCCCAGGTCTTGCCTTCTACAGGTTAAATCTTTACAGTTCTTTAAACCCATTCTCATGCAGTATATGGAATTGAGGGCCTTCATTATTTTGATTGTCTTTCCTCTGGATGCTCTCCCAGCTTATCTATGACCCTCCCAAACCTTGGCACCCAGAACTAAACACTACATTCTTATGGTCATCCCCCAGGACAAAGGTCAGCAGGACTGTCACCTGCTTATTCCTAAAATCTGTAAGTCTCTTAATATAGTCCAACATCCAATTAGCAGTTCTTTTGGTGCCATATCATACTGTTAACTCATACCACACTCTACTTAAACCAGCAGGCATTTTTCAAAGCTACTGCTGACTATTATAACCAAATTGGCTTGCTGAGTTCCCTGAATTCTGCATTCCCTCTCCACATTCTGTGCACTCACACAAGTCACTCCCTAAGCCTGGGATATATTCCCTCCTGACATCTGCCTCTCAGAATCCTTGTCATCTTTCCAGGCTCAGTTTATCATTGGTCACCTTTCCAATCTTTCCCACTGATCCCAGTCAACCACTTGATTGAATATTAGATATACTCCCCCCTCAAAATACTCGGGAGTCAGGAAGACCTGAGTTCAAATGTGACCTGATTATTTGTGTGACCCTGGACAAGTTGGTAATCTCTGTCTGCCTCAGTTTCCTTGTCTGTAACAATGGGAGAGCAATAGCATCTACCTCCCAGAGTTGCAATGAGGCTAAAATGAATTAATGCTTGTAAAGTACTTTCAGACACCTTAAAGTTCTGTATAAATACTAGCTATTATTGTATTAAATTTTTCTCTGTATGAGGCAGCGGGCTAAACACTGGGGAAAGAAAGGCATTCTGTTCGGTTACATTCAGAGTTAAAATGAGAAATCTGATATGCCTTCTAACTCCCCAAGGTGTCTGGTCCAGTAGGATACCAGCTGCCTTCTCAAAATCTACATAAGGATGCAGCATCTTTGAAATTAAACTTGAAAATCATTTGAAGTCTCCCCAGTTCTACAGTATTAGGTAATATCCTCATGTGGGATAGTCATTACCCCTTGTCTTAGGGCTACTGTTATATGGACTCAGTCAGCAGGAGGCTGAGTCAGGCTTATGGATGATATGTAACAATCACAGAAATAGATCTATAAGTAGGAGAAGTGGAAAGCAAACTATGCACAATGACGTAGGTTCTTCAAGGCACTTTGCCTATATGGTCTCACTGATTCCTCACAATGACTCTGTGACGTAGGCACCACAAACTTGGGAAACCGAGACCCAAGAGACCAAGTGACATGCTTGGAATCCCACTGCTAACAACTGCTGGATACAAAACATGAACCTAGGTCTCCTCTGAGCCCCCAAATAGCACTCCCTTCTACTGCATCCCTGCCTCATTAATTTTTATTTTAATTCTGAATCTATTCAATTTCCTTCCTTAACACACTACAGGATTCCAAGACTAAATTGTTGGGCAGATGGGGAAGGCTCTCCATTGCCAAGTTCTCAAGGCCAAAACTCACAGATAGAAATCTCATAGAAATTCCTGCAATTTTGACTCTGTTGTTTAGATTCTCATCAAAAATGTGAGAGGGGCTCATCACAAAGCCAAGCTCAGTCACATTTTAAATGCAAAACCAGCCAGCAAAAGAAAGCGAGTTCATTTTGGAAGAAAGTGTACAAATAATTCCATATTTCAATCTCTGGTTTGATGATCCATGGTGGATGCATCCAAGACATCTACCATAAGAAAACACATGAAATTCAGTGTATAAGCTCAATTTCTCCCCCATTGTAATTTACAACAAACCCATCAAATTCAAGAACAAAAATAAGTTTTGAGAAGTTTTTAATTCTGTCACCACCTACCACCACCAGGCCCACACCTGCACTCACACACCTTTTCCCTTAGAGCCAGCTGTTTCTGCAATATATGTGCTGTGTCTGGAATCAGGAAGACCTTAGTTCAAATCTGGCCTCAGACAATTACTAGCCATGTGACACTGGGCAAGTCACTTAATCTCTATTTGCCTCTGTTTTCTCAACTGAAAAATGGAGATAATAAAGCACTTGTCTTATGGTGCTGTGGAGTTCAAACATAATAATATTTATAAAAAGCACTGAGACCAGCACCTGGCATATAGTAAGCATTTAATAAATGCTTATTCCTTTCCTCTCTTCCCTGAGTAACCAAGCCAAAGAAAAGGAGCAAAAATTACCCAAATCTTAACCCAATCTTAATGTTCTCCCCTTTTCCTTTATCTTAATTTTATTGTAGGCTAGTTACCTTCTATGACAGGTCTTCCAATTTTTCTCTGCTTGGGGCAATATGAGAGAGAGAGAGGAAACTTAAGCCTTGAATTTCCCTCTGCAAACCTAATGGCCTTGTCAGAGTCTTAGTACCAAATTGAGGACTGTTTGGTCTAGTTGATCACTTATAGTTAACCACCACCAATTCCCCTATTTTTCACAAACTCAAGGCTAAGGACCTATATTTTTTTCTCTACTCTTCCTAAAATAGCCTCTTGGTGTGGTTTCTTATAGTGTGTTCAATTATTTATTAGGGGGTAGGAATGAGAGTCATTACTGCAGCCCCAAAACACAAGAGGGGGAAAAAGCAGAGGGGAGGTCACTCTTGCTAGGCACCAGAAATGGGTCGCCCTCAGTGCTCCTCTTCCTTTCAGCCTTTTCTATCAGCAGGAGTTCCAGGGCACTCCTCCTCAATTCAATGCTTCCGTGGACTCAATAGAATAGAATAAGTACATATTTCAGCTATACCATACCTCCTTGTAATGGAGTTATTTAAATAGATAAGCAGCTACTAATCCCTCAGTATAAATTAATTGATCAGATCCTTTCCAAAAGAGCATTCGTTTTGCAGTAAAAGAATCCTACTTACTCTACTCAATTTTGTGGCTATGTGACTTTGGATGTCTCTCTGGGCCTCAATTTTCTCAACTCTAAAAAAAAGTTGAGAAACTAGATCATTAAGGTTCCTTCAAAGTCCAGTGTTCTGTGATCTACAGTTTTTTAGAAGCAGAGTTCTAGGCCTAGTGTGATACCCAGCACCCCCTAGGCCATTTATGCCATTTATTCATTTGAATGATGTACTTAAAGTCAAGAAACAGTGACTCAATTCTGGCTCTGACATTAACTCTCAGATAATCAAAGAACTCTACTTCTGACTCTTAGTTTTATCATCTGTAAATAAGATAATTGTATTCACACTATTTCACGGAGTTGTCTGGACTTCAGTGGCTTACAAGTTCAATGTGAGTCAAAAGTGTGATAAAACATCTAAGAAAGTAAATGTAGTCAGAGAAACCTTGTGCCCAGGAAAAGGGAAGGGATCTTCCCTCCAGATCTGGAACTTCACAGCTCAAAAATTATATTAATGAATTATAAAGTCAAGAAGAGAGCAAACAGAATAATGAAGGAGCTTTAGGTAACAGTGTGCTGGTAAATGTTTAACAATTGGCTCTGGGGGATTGGGGAGGATATACACTTGACATGCTTTTACACTTAATCTATATTATCAACATTTTCTTCATCATCTCCTTAAGATTAGACAATCAACAAAACAATAAATCAAACTCTGATTTGTATCATTTGCAAATTCCCAAGGTATAAATGTTCACACTGAAAATTTAACAATCAACTTTTTTAAAAAATCCATTTTTGTTAGCTGTTTCAAGTGGTTCCAACACAGCCCTACTTGATTGCATGCCAGATAAGAATTAATTAGTGGAACTGGGTTTTTTAGTCTGTATATGAGAAGATTTAGGAGATACAGGATTCCTGTTTTCAAATATTTAAAGGACTATTTTGTAGAAAAGGAAATTAGATTTATTCTGCTTGACCCTAGAGGGCCAAACATTTGGATTTGACATAAGGAAAGAATTCCCAATAATGAGTACACCTAAAACATGGGGTTGGGATGGAGAGATGGGAATCAGGGCAGGACAGAAAAAGAGTCTTCAATTGCAAATAATCAAAAAGCTCTTTTTAAAAAATTCCTACTATATAGTACGATCATATATTCACAGAGTTAAGAGCCTGGGAAGTCACTGATTCCAAACCATATATTAATTAACAAGTGCAAAGTGTTGCAAAGAATACAAAAGAAAAATAAAGAAATGGTCAAGGAATTCAAGGAATTGATAATCACATTAAACAAACACGTGTCTTCTATGTGCAAGACCCTATTCTGGACCCTGGGAATACAAGGACAAAAACAAAACAGGCAATCATCCTGCTCAACCTTCACACATTAGAGATGAAGAAACTGAAACTAAATGATATTCTATGCATGTGGGTCAAAAGCAAAGCTGTTCCTTAGTGATAAAGGAGAAGGTAAGTGTTCCAACTCCCCCTTCTCACCCAAGGAAAGAGGCAGTATATTATATGAAGAGAAAAAGAACTTTCAGGCCCTTCCATACCAAGGCCATGAGCTGCCTTTGCCATATATGTTTCCTACATATGTTCCTTTCTACCATCATAATCTAGGCTTGTGCACACTCTTCAAATGGATATGATCTATGTTTATAGAAGAGCGTACCCCAGATTTGTTGGAGAGGGATGCTTTGTAGCTATTCCTTTTACTCTGCTGTCTTAGCAAATACCTTAGATTTGAGTTAATTGTGTCTAATGTTATGGGAAAGCTAACCTGTGTAGGCTTGTGAGCTGTATTAGCAATGGTAATTGTAACTAGGACTCACAAGATTACCTTAAAATAATAAAATATACTCCACCCCATGAAGAGTATGAGGCAAGGGAAAACTGGTCAGCCATGTCAGTCAATCAGTCACCAAGAATTTAGTAAGTGCTTACTATGTGCCAGGCACCCTGCTAAACACTGAGAATACAAGAAAGTCCCTGACTTCAAGAAGCTTATATTAACGAGAAAGACACAAATAAAAGGAATGTGGGGGAGGAGGGGAGGGGGGGGAATAATACCCTGCATGGACACATGAAAGAGGAGTTCAGAAAAGCGCATCCTGGTGGGAAATGAAGAGATGGCTGACCTGTGTGCCCACCTTAAATGATGGAGGGTCTGGGAAGAGCTGTCCAATCTGATGAAAGGGGCCCCAGAGGCAGAGGAGTTCCAGTACCGAAGTGATCCGTCCAGGATAAAAAGGTATCTGCAGTACAGTACAGCCTGGTGGGAGAAAAATAGATGGCTGGCCTGGCACCCTCCTTAAATGGAGGTTGGGGAAGTAGCCATGAATGCAAGGCAACTTGGGGAGGTATGTACTAGTAGTTGGGGGCAGGGGTGAAAGGGGGACAAGGATATCAGGAAAGAAACCAGAAATGCTACACCAAAAGTAAGGTCTATAAATAGAGAAAGTATGTCCAGATTTATAGGAAAGAATGATTTACATCTACCATTCTTACAATGAGATCTTATTATTCATATTGTCTGATTATTCCTAGGGAACATGCCAGTAGAAGATTTTGAACCATAGGGAAGTAAGGAGAATTGTGAATTGAATGAGGTTGGTTAATACTTCATCAGTATGAGAGTAGAGAAGAATATTTCCCCAACTAGAGAATGGTAAGGATCAGAAGAAAGGCAGTTAGCAGAGAAGCAATTTTATATGCCATAGATGTTCCTGAATGGACCAGTGGTATCAAAACCTACAATCCAGAATTGTTTCCCTGAGCTCATGGGTTTTCTTCCCTCATATACTTCTCTACAGGATATTTGTGTGTCCCCACCCTTCCCAAATTTATTAAGTCCTTTAGTGGGAGAGTGTGACCTAGGTTTGTGTTGAATTGTTATATATTTATTATCTGACATTTGAGTTTTTTTTGTTTGTTTTTGTTTTTTATTTTGCTTTTTGGAGGGCAATTGGGGTTAAGTAACTTGCCCAAGGTTACACAGCTAGTTTTTTGTGTGGGTGTTAAGTGTCTGAGGCCAGAACCAAACTCGGATCCTCCTGACTCCTGGGCCAGCGCTTTACTCACTGTGCCACCTAGCCTCCCCCCATTTGTTTTTATATATGAGATTTGTGATATTATTATTTCTTTTTGCCTCATTGCTAATTTTTTAGCAATATGGTCATGTTTAACACATAAAAATATCTTCATTGTCAGCACTAGTTTGTGTAAATGGAAGCAAATTGATGGGGGCTGAAGAGCTAAAGTAGTTAATGGAGAGAGTGTATTCCCCTAGAATCCTGAGAGAATTTGAGGTTAACCACACAATATTGATCCTTTTCTGGAAATAGAACTTCAAGTAAAAGAGCAGGTTGAAGGGAATAAACCAGTCCAGAAAGTGTGTCCACATATCCTATGTAAGACTACTAAGGCACTACAGTATAGGTAGCCACTCCCCTTACACATATGCACGCACACACATCACATATCACATATCACACATCACATTACATTTATGTATATGTTGTCTCTAGCGTTAGTGTATAAGCTCCTGGAGAGAAGACTATTTCACTTTTAACTATGTGTGCATCTATGTGTTGTCCATGTATCACATTTTATCTATATATTTTTGTACATATATGTTGTCTATGTATCACATTTTATCTATATCTCTAGCGCTTAGCACAGTGCCTACACACAGCAAGAGATTAATAGATGCTTATCTGATTGATGAGCAACAATGTCACACAGACATTAATGTCCTAGTAACCATTCTGATGTATCCAGAAAGCACTGATATCAGAGACTGCGGTGTTTATCTCCATTCCATTTTCAGTTCATCTCCCTATCCCTGACAATGCCCCTTGTTCTCAACTTCTTCCTTTACCAGTACTAACTATAAGGACATTGTCAGCACATCATAATAGAGTCATTTCTTAAAGCTGTACAGCAGGGCCCACCCATCAGCTCCATATGCTCTCTTCAGACCTTATTTCCACTGTCTGGGGGTCTATAGAATCAACTCTGCCGCCCAGAATGTTTAGCTAGGCCTACTGTGGCCCAAGATGTTTTTGTTAGACAAGCCCCACTCTTAACCCTTTTGCTATCCTCCATATCTGGGTACTGGTGGACCTTCAGCTATCCCTGACCAGCCTCACAGCAGACTGAAAACTCTTGGGATGAGAGATGGAACTGGATTTTATCTCTGTCTTTGTAAGGCATCTAGCACAATACTTTATACAAAGCAGTTGTTTAATAAATCTTAGCTAAACTGACTTGAAAAACTCTTTATGTTTCATAGAACCGATTATTGTCTACATTCCTTAGATAAGGAAACTGAGACTTGGATAATCGAAATAACTTCCCAAAGTCATACAGTTAATAAATGGCAGAGCCCAGGACTATAATTCAGGTTTTCAGGCTAGTCCAGTGTTTATTCTACTACACCAGGCTGTGGGTGGCTCTAATTCTGAGCAGTGGATTTTTCCACCTCTCTATTTGCTTTAAGACAACAAAATTTCTCTGCATATATCAGGATGCTTTCAGTCTTAAAATAGCCATTAAGATCTCTGGTACAATGATGACTTTAGGGATCTGTTTCATAAGCTTCTTTAGTACATTGGGAAGAATCAAAGCAACTGATTATATATAAAAATCTTCCCCAGAGGGACTCACCATTCAATTTCTCTGGTACATCGGTGTGTGCAAATGCATGACAATTATCAGATTTTGTTTCTGCAAAATATATGCTGTCTCCTAGGGCTTGGCTTTTTCATCTCCCTAGCAGATTACATCCTTGCAGGTCCAAAGATTAAAACCAAATCATATCACCAATAGAGTATTTTTTCCTACGAGTTTTAAATGCTTCATCCTTGCAATTTTGTGCTATCCCTTGGAAACCTAAAATTATTTTCTTCATCAACCAAAGCTCTTCTTGGTGTGATTAGTTATTATAGAGTTGCTTAGGAAACCTCAGCTCCATGCATCTATTTCCTCTCTTATTCTATGCATTTTTGTAGTCTAGCAGAGTAATAATTTATCATCTATTCAGTTCAAAGGGCAGGATAAGCTGCATAGAAATACAGAATGAGTGAGACTCAAACTGCAGCTTGTGAGCTAGGTGAATTCTTCACATTTAACTCCCTAAAGGCCTTTCTTAGCCTCTTTCTCTGTGTTGTTATCATTCAGTCATTTTAGTCATATCCTACTCTTTGTGAACCCATTTGGGGTTTTCTTGGCAAAGATACTGGAGTGTTTGCCATTTCTTTCTCCAGTTCATTTTACAGATGTGGAATGGAGGCAAACAGGATGAAGTGACTTTCCCAGGGTCACATAGCTAGTTAAATGTCTGAGGCCATATTTGAACTCATGAAGATAAGCCTTCCAGACTTCAGGGCCCTCAATCTACTCACTTCACCACCTAGCTGCCCCCTTTCTCTATACAGTCAATGTTATTGGTTCATCACTAGGAGTAAAAAAAAAAATGACTAAATAGCAGCCTGATTGAATAAAAACCAACTTAGCCAAATAGAAAGATAGGCAAGAGGAAGAATTTCACTCATCCTGTTAAATTAAAGTGATAAACTACATTCATATCAGACTGGAGAGTACCCTGAGATGCTACTGAGTGAGTTTCCCTGCCTTAGGCATGAGCACAAGTAAAAGTCATCCCTAAATGGGATGTCCTGAGGAGAGCCTTGGATGGAAATGTAGGAGGCCTGGGCCCCTATTGTGGTTTGAACAGGAATTTGGCTAAATGGCATTGGGCAAGTTTCTTCATCTCTCCAGGCCTGAGGTAATGAGAACCTGTACCAGGATGATGGCAGTATCAAAGGAGAGAAGGGAAATATTTGAGAGATGTTATAAAAAAATGAAATTGAGAAACTTATCAAAGTTGAACTATTTACATTCCTACATGGAAAAACGATCATTGTAACTGATGAAACTTTTCTCAGTATGAAAATAGTTGAAGGGAATATATATATATATGTCTACCTAGGAGGGTATATGGGCATATGAATACATATGTGAACGTGTGTACATATGTTTACAGGTATACATAGATAGAGGGCACAGGACGAATTTAATAGGAAGGGATGATACTTAAAAGGTGAAATTAAGAGGTGAGAGAGGAATATAATGAGAAGAGATGGGGAGAGACAGAATGGGTTAAATATCTCATATAGAAGAGGCAAGGGAAAATGGTTATGATGGAGGGGAAGAACAGGAAAGCAAAAAGGCAAAACCTCATTCTCATTGAATTTGGCTCAGGGAGGGAATGACATACACACTAAATAGGGTATCTCACCCTACAGAAGAGTAGGGGGGAAAGGGATGAGAGGGGGGATAATGGAAGGGAGGGCAGGCTGGAGGGAAGGGAAATTGGAAGCACCCACTTTTGAAAAGGGACAGGATCAAAGTAGAGAATAGAACAACTGGGAGGTGGAATAGGAGGAAGGGAAATACAGTCAATCTTTTACAATATATCTACTATGGTAATGTTTTGCATAGTTACACATG
Source organism: Petaurus breviceps papuanus (assembly GCF_028583685.1). NCBI lineage: Eukaryota > Metazoa > Chordata > Mammalia > Diprotodontia > Petauridae > Petaurus > Petaurus breviceps. Next base: position 19,185,614 of record NW_027187460.1, on the reverse strand, counting down.
TACAACCTATGCTGAATTGCTTATATTCCCAGTAAGGGTGGGTGACAGGGGAGGAAGGGAATGAATCTGGAATTCAAAGTTTTAAAATCAAATATTTAAATATATATGTATATATACTATTATTAATACTATTATTACTACTATTTTACATGTAATTGGGAAATAAGATATACAGGCACTGGGGCATAGATCCACCATGCCCTACCGGAAAAGTCAAAGGGGGTATGGGAGAAGATATGGGAGAGAGTAGATTGGAGGAGGGGATATCCTGTGGGACTGCTATTTTGGGGTGGTGGATAGGGGGGAAAATGGGGAAAAAATTTGTAACAAAACCTGGCGGAAATGAATGATGTAAATCAGAAGTTAATAAAGCATTTGAAAAGAATGAAATTGACAGACTTTGACAACAAGTTAGACATGGAGGACAAGAGATAGTGAGGCACAAAGGATGACCTCTAAGTTGTACCTAGAGAATTGGGAGTATTGTGGTGCCCTCAAAAGTAATAGGAAAGTTTACAAGGTAGGAGGAAACACTTAAAGGAAAAGGTAGGAAATAGGACCCAAATTGAGAGTGCAGGTTAGAGAAGTAGGCCCAGATTAGGAGCTATATCTAACAATATCATATTTAAAAATCTTGTCTTAACTCTAGTTAAAGAAGGTTTTTCCTTAATTGAAATTGAAAGGCATGAGAGTGCAGAGGAATAGATAAGGGTACCAAGTAACCTTTAACCAAGGCTGGAAGATGGGGAGAGATTAAATGGGAGGAGGGGGAGGTTGGGGACACTCACAAATTAAAGCATAGTCTCAAGAGTCAGAGGTCATTCTTTTCTCTTACTGTTAGAACCTATTTCTTTACAAAACACACAGCCATTTTATTCTCACTATCATTCTATGCCTTTTGGAATTTAGTTTGTTTAAAGTTCACTGAAAAGTGAAAAGAAATAATATGAGTAAATATTGAAGGTAATTTTGCAAATATTGATCCTATATTACACTTAAAATTATAAATAGGATCTTGCGACATATGTGTGTGTGTGTGTGTGTGTGTGTGTAGACATTTTGGTTAGTAAGTCCAAAGAAGCCTTTCCACTAGCCTACACCACAACGATGGCAGTAATACTACACAGAGAAGAGGAAGCAAAAAACTTGGATTTTTCCTAGAGTTACACTACTACCACAAAAAATTTTTTTTAAGCAGCCTGGTATTGAATGGAAAAGGTGAAACTTCCCAGCCCATAAATTTTGTGGGAGCAAGCCAGAGTTTCAGTTTCACCATCCCCCCCTTTACTACTGCCACATCAGCATTAAGCCCCTTCAAGAGTTTTTGAGCTCCACCCTTGTATACCACACACTTATCAGCCCTTTAGGGGTTTTTAACCTCTACCTTTGCTTTTGACCTTTTTCCCCTCCCTTGCTTCAGGACCCTTCCTCTTTCCTTTGCTATCAATCAGCATTAAGCTCTTAGCCCCTCCCTTCTTCACTTTGGTATTTGCCAAATAAGGATAGATACATTTAAATTGTTGATCCCCAATTTCCTTGTTCTTTGTAAGCCCGCCTCCCAGCCACTGAGGGATAGTGGGGGGGCTTCTTTGTTCCTTATCAGTGAAGGAGAATTCATGCTCAAATTGTGAGCCCACCTCCCAGTCAATGGGAGAAGGGACAGCAGGGGGCAGGGTGGGGTTTGACTGGGTTAGGGTATAAATTCTTGTTCCTTTTTCTGTAACACACCTCCTCTCCCTGATCTGCCATGGAGAGATCTGCCCTCTTCCAGGAGAAGAGAATAAAAACTTCCTGTTCCTTCCTCAAGATACCTCTGACTTTTAATTTTTCTGGGTAGGGGATTTTTGGGTCCCCATACCCCACACAGTATGATGGAAAGAAAACCAGGAAAAACTGGGCTCAAATCCTTTCCCTCACACACACAGGCCATGTTTACATGGGTAGATGCTCATGTTCTATCAGTCAGTTAATTAAACTTAAGCATATAGCCCTTACTATGCTATGTGAAAGGAGTACGAAAAAAAAGGGGGGTGGGGAACTCCTCAGAGTTCACATTTTAATGGAGCAAAACACATGAAAATAATGAGGTACATATTAGACATAACAGAGTAAGTGAAAGGTAATTTCAGAAAAGAAGGAATCAATTGGTGGAAGGAATCTCCACACCAGAAGTTCATCACAACAAAGAAATAACTTGCTCAAAACAACCTAATATAAATATGTGGACATATACATGTACATTTCAATGGATCTGTCGTCTCAACGTGGGCATTCTGTCCATTGATGTAGATTTCAATCCATTCAAGCCTCATCCTATATAATACTTGTTCATGTCATCCCATACATCTTCCATAAGAGTCCACCCATAACTTTAGAAGTGAGGGATAGTTTGGCATAATAGACAGAGAACTGTCTTCAGATTCATGAAGATTTGAGTTCAAATCCTACTTCTGAAAATGACTGGTTACATGACAGTGGGAAAGACATTTTTAACCTCTTATTGCCCCCAGGCAGCTCTCTAAGATTAAGCTGCAAAACAGTTGTCCATTCATTCAATAAACATTTATCAAGCACCTATTGTGTGCCAGGTACACTGCTAGGCACCAGGGATATGAAGAGAGTCAGAAGATAGTCCGTCTCTTCCAGGAGCTTACAATCTAGTTGGGGAGACAGCATGAAAACAAATATGTACGAAGCAAGCCATGTACGGGATAAACAGGAAATAGTTAAAAGAGGAAAAGCCCTGGAATTAAGAGGGCTTGGAGAAGGCTTCCTGTAGAAGGTAGAATTTTAGTTGGGACTTAAACCAGGAAGGTCAGCAGTAAGGGAGGAGGAGGGAGAGCATTTCAGGCATGGGGAATAGCCAAAAAAAAGCTCAGAGCCAAGTGATAGTGTCTTATTCATGGAACAGCATGAAGCCAGTGTCATTTTCCTAGGCTTACTGGTCAAGCCCGAGGAGCAAGCCTAGGAAAATGAGTAAAGATGCAGCCAGTCTCGGAAAGGGTGTACAGGGAGGCTGTCATAAGGGAAAAGCCAGGTAGAGGGACTTTACTCACCAGGAGCTCCCCAAACAATGAAACCAAAGGTCCGTATTTCATTGTTCCGCATTCAAGAGAGAAAAAAAAAGTTTGAAAGCAGATATTAAAAACATAAAATTAAAAACACCATTTGGTTAAAAATTTTATTTTTCTCAGAGGATGCAAAGGCTCATTTACATGAGATACTGTTTAATAAGTTTTCTGAAGATGAGATATATCTAGCTGATATTATATAATGTTACGGAAAAAAACAAATATAGTTATAATTCTAGGAATAATTTAGCATTATTCCTGAAGTGGAATGTAAGTTCCATAAAGGTTTAACTACTTTTCATCTTGGTTTATATCCCTAATACCTAGCACAAAGCTTTGTACACACTAAGTGCTTAATAAGTGCCAGTTGGATTGGGTTGGGTACCAGAAAAAAAATAACTATGGAAGAAAAAAATGACTTTTGAAAGCCTTTATTGATAGAAAAGAGCAAGCAACAAGTAGATGAACACAAATGTCTGATTGTCAGTACGAGTAGAGAACAAAAAGCTCAGAATAAGTTGTGAATTGCATTCCCACCCCCACCCCAGAACTCTTGTTTCAGAGGCTCACTCCTAATACAAAAAGTCAAGATATACTCAGGAGACCTTTAACTTTTTCCTAGATCATTGTCCGCTGAATGAAAAGTTCTGGACTTCATTATCTGGCACTCTTCATATGTAGTTGCCAATTTCCCCTTAAAAGTGCACAAGTTCACCAGCTCAAAACATGAAGAGTGTTCATGGGTCAGGCTCCAGGCAAGGGCACCAGCATATGTTTCTCCAAGTGATGCTTGCTTCCATGGCTCCTCTGCCTCTTCCTCATTGCCTGTCTTCAGCAGCTTTTACCTGCTGCCACACTCAGCTACTAAGAACTGCTCACTCTAGGTGATCCTGCCCACCTTTCTCTTCTACTATTTAACTTCAGCTTTCCTATGTTCCTAGCAGGGAATGGTTATCTCACCACCATCACTCTTCTCCTTACCCAATGCTTCCTCCCTCTTAGTTTTCCTTTTATTAGCTCTCCTCTACTCTAAGCCCTTGCCATTTCCCTCTCAGGTTTTATACTTTTACTTTCCTTCAACAAATGACTTTTTTCATCCTTTTCTGCTAGTTAATTCTGTCTCCATAATTCTGCATTTCACAAACATATAGTGTTTGTCCATTTTCTCAGGGGATTAACTCTCTAATTTAGCTTATGTGATACAAATCTCTGAGATTGTTATTCTAAAATAATAATAGCATGTTCCAATTAATAGTTCCAAGTATTTTTAAGCTTTTAAATCTTAACTAGTAGGGATCTTGTAGGATTGTAGGATTGTAGGAGCCTTGTGTTGAAAAAGCAAGTCTCTGTCTACATTCCCATATAACATTTTTTCTGGCCCTCTATAACAGAGCCAGACAGTCTACATCTACCACTCATGGTTCCAGGGAATTCTAAGGGATCTGGGGGTGTCTACTCTCTACTGTCATTCACTTAATCCCCCACCTATTATGTCCTTCCCCCCACCACCACATACACTATTAGGGTCCAGTGACTAAGATCCCAGTACCATTTTAACTTTACTTAAGTACTACAAACATTTACTTAAAAGATATAGCAAGAATAAATGTATATACACTTCCCCTAATTGGGAGCAGGGGGGCAAGCATAGTATCCCCTATGCAATCTTGGTTTCTGAGGAAGAGTGGGCTCACTCTTATCATAGTTCCTACAAAACATTGTACTAAGTTCATATCCAGATATAGTATGACTGTGAGATGGTTCCTTACTCATTTATCTTGATCTGGGTCCTATAGGTCATTCCCAAAAGTCACTCCTTGCTTTTTTAGGTCATTCATGCTGTATTGGTCACAAAACCGAGATAGGACCATGACTCCTAGATTTTTATAGTTCTCCTCTAACTTCCAAATTATTCTCCTTCACTGAAAAATAGATAAGAACAAATGCAGAAGCCAGGGGCTGAAGTCTACATGGCCTTAGAGGGGATAAGGCCACAAACCTTTCTCTTTACAGCATTATCTCTCACTGGACATGAACAAAAGATCCAACAAGATCAAATCAGTTTATTTTACAGGTGAAGAAATTGAGGCAAACAGTATTAAGTGATTTACCTAGGATCACACAGTTAGAAAGTGTCTGAGGACAGAATTGAACTCTAGAAGATGTCTTTCTGACTCCAGGGCTGGCACTCCATCCACTGTGCCACCTAGCTGTCTGAATCCATCATGCTGCACTATTATTATTTCATCCCATCTCTTTGTCTTGTCCAGTGATAGAGAATACTATGATACTACTATATGAGGATACTGTGATAGGGAGACTTTGTCAAGCACTTTGCTGAAACCTAGGCTAACTATCACTATAGCATTACTCTGACCTACCAATCTAGCGACTCCCTCAAACAAGGAAATAATGTTAGTCTGACCTATCCCTTAGGTTTTTTGTGATCAATGTTTGCTTTTCTAGATCTCCAATAATTCCCTTTAATAATATGATCTAGAATCTGGGTAGAAATCAAAGTTAAGCTTGTTGTTCTATAATTTGCTGACTTTGTTCTCTACCCTTCTGCATTTGTACTTCTTGAGTTCCTCCAGCATCCCTTCCATTCTTAGCTTTTTCAAATATCTTTAATATTGATTAAACAATCATATCTGTCAGTTCTTTCAATATTCTAGGATACAGATCATCTGGAACTAATGACTAGACTTCATCAAGGATACCCAGGTCCTCTATTAGTCTCTCTCTCTTTCATATTTCAACCTCATTAGTAACATTTTAAAATTTCTATCCCTCTTAGTCCATCTTTGGCAAAGAAAACACAACAAAATAAGTTCAAAATACATTTACTCCCTGAATAAGAAGTGTCAGGACATCATGATAGAGAATAGCACACATGACTATATTATGGTATAGAACATGGTTGCTTCTCTCCACAGAAACACCTACTATGCATTTTCCCTAGAGACAATAAAGGTAAGTAAAGGGCAAACAAATCCTATGCCTAGGAGCCTAAGTAGAAGGGATGGAAGTTGGGGTGGCTAGGTGGTGCAGTGAGTAGAGGGCCGGCCCTGTAGTCAGGAGGACCTGGGTTCGGATCCAGCCTCAGACGCTTAGCACACACACATAAAAACCTAGCAGTGTAAGCTTGGGCAAGTTAACTTAACCCCAATTGCCCTCCAAAAAGCAAAAAACAAAAGCAAAAAAGAAGGGACGGAAGTGAAGCCAGAGTTCAATCTCTTTCAGCCACCAGGTGGCGCTCAAAGCTTTCAGCGCTGAGCTTGAGTCCCCTTTGTCCAGGGATGGGCAAGGTGTCCTCTGAGTCCATCTTGAGTTCTTTTGCACAAAGGTGAATTTGGCTTGCCTGGATCCTTCAGCTCCCGACGTGCTTTTAGTGCTTTATAAAATACAGGTTCTGACTCATCTAATCTAGGGTACAAATTATGGAAATCCCCAACAATTCATAATTTATCAAATTGTCTCATGTTCCCATTTCCATTAGTCTGATCTCCTCCTCAACTTCTCATGACCCAGAAGGATTACAATACACTTGCTTTATAAATTAAAGTACATTTATTGATTGGAACTGAAAGCAAAAGATGCACTAAAACTCTTTAAGAGGCTGAGCCAGTCACTCCCAGAAGTCTGAAAACTCAACTTTCCCCTTCTTAGCCTTCAACACTTGTACTCAGGCACACCTGAATGTTTTTGTTAGGGGAGCAGCCCCAACACCCCATGGTCAAATTCTCAAAGAGGAAAAGAAGGAATCGTTTTGCCATAATCTGATCCTGGCAGACCAAGCGGTCAGGTGAAAGTCTCCTTAACACACTTGCCTTGTCAGAAAGCAACTCAATGGAAGTTCAAAGGTCTTTTTCCAGGAATCTTTCTCCAGTATTTCTGTGATATCTTCTGCACTGTCTTGCTGCTAGACCCCGGTGGAGAACAAATCCTACTCTTCACCCATTTGTATTTCAAGTATCTCTGACATGTTTTTCCCAGAAAGCAGATGGCTCTTTTTTCTTATCACTTTAGCATGAGAAATAATGATTTTTGGTCTACTGCTTTATGTTAAAATGGCTTAGACAGTTCAACTCCTGGTTCTGCACTTCCCACTCTTTTTTGGCACCTAAAAGATCCAGGAAATTGTTGTGATGAAAATCCTAATTTATTTTCAATGCAGGTTACATTGAAAAGAGATATTTTTTTTATTCCTGCCTGCTGTATTCAGAACACCTTCTTTCTAACAGATAATAGCTATGGATTCTTACCCTTTGTACTGACAGAGATATGCTAAGTAATTGCGGATCAAATATATCTTTAAAAGTCAAAGAAAACAGATACTGACCTTTCCTGACAGGATGAACTAGCTGTTACAAAAGAGCCTGGTATTTTTGCAAGAAATGAGGTTCGAACAACCTTTATGATACATAAATTATGAAAGGTTTGATAGAGAAAGAAGGAAGATCCTTTCCTATAAAACTATCATAATAAAAGGCAGGGCTTTTCCATGTTTCAGTACTACCATCTCAAGTAAGATAATGCTGTAGTCCTGGTGGGATTTCAAGATGGGATAATGCTTATCGTTGATTTATATTAATGAGTTTCACCAGCTAAGAGCTAGATTGGGAGGAGGGTAGGCTGATGGCATTCTTTCAGAAAGGCCTAAGAAAATATTTAAAGCACTGCTTATTAGGGCACTCTGAAGACCTTGCAGCTTTGGTTGTCATAACTGTATAACTGAATGACCTTCCAGAGAATGAGAAAAGGAACCAGGATCAGGGCCAGAAAAAAATTTAGCTGAGTGACTAGAGCAGCAGGAGGATCTTAAAATCATTTGGACTGAGCAGAGTTGCAGACAGTGAGCCTCTAAGAATTACTAGTAATGACTTCTCCATAGCCTATTTGTGTGGTATTCTATCCCTGATGATATAACGTGCACCAAAACTGTTGCTAGCATAAGAGTGGAGGAAGGGGATGTACAGGAAAGATATTGTGAAGGTAAAAAAAAAAAATGTAACAATAAATTGGGTATTGGGTGAGTGAGAGAGGAGTCCATGATCACATGGAAGTTGTGACCCCGGGTTACTGGATTTTGGTACCCTTGACATTATTGTTGTTGTGGTGG
>NW_027187460.1:19177096-19177411 GCF_028583685.1 Petaurus breviceps papuanus | reverse complement strand
CAATGATGTAAGCAGTAAGTCATCAAAAGAAAAAAAGGCTAACTACTAGAAAGAGATTCTAGGGGTCAAGCAGGGACTTTTCCCTCAAACAACTCTATGTAGATAATGGGATATATGAAACTGGCATCTCAAACTTAATATGTCCAAAATAAAGCTCATTATTCCCTCCCCTTCCCCTACCAAAGAAATCATTTATCTCTTCCCAACTTTCCTATTACTATTGAAAGTACTACCATTCTCCCAGTCCTCTGTGCTCCAAATCTCAGTGTCCTCCCTGACTCCTCTCTCTCTCTCTCTCTCTCTCTCTCTCTCTCT
>NW_027187460.1:18973166-19176996 GCF_028583685.1 Petaurus breviceps papuanus | reverse complement strand
CTCTCTCTCTCTCTCTCTCTCTCTCTCTCTCTCTCTCTCTCTCTCCCCCCACATATCTAATCTATTGCCAAGTCTTATTTTTTTACTTTTACAACATTTCTTCTATACATCCCTTTCTCTCTACCTCTTGAGGTCCATTGAGCTGCCATCCTAGTATACATTGCCTTGTCCACTGTAAAAGTCTTTTCATTGATCTCCCTACTTCAAGCCTCTCCTCAGTTCGATATATCTTCCACTCAACTCCCTATGTGATTTTCCTAAAATACATGTCATTATGTTACCCTATACTCAACAAACTCTAGAGGTTTCCTGGATTCCAGGGATCAAGTATAAAATGTTCCAGCATCCTGCTGTTTTCAGAATACCTTCTTTCTAACAAATAATAGCTATGGATGCTTACCTTTTGTACTCACAGAGATATGCTAAGTAATTGCAGATCAAATATATCTTTAAAAGTCAAGGAAAAGAGATACTGACCTTTCCTGGCAGGATGAACTAGTTGTTACAAAAGAACCTAGTAATTTTGAAAGAATTAAGGTTTGAATAACCTTTATGATACAGAAATTATGAGGGATTCTCTGGAACCTTTTGATGGAGAAGGAAGGTCCTTTCCTATAAAATTATCATAATAAAAGGTAGGACTTGCCCATGTTTCAGTATTACCATCTCAAGTAAGATAATCTTGTAGTCCTAGTGGGATTTCAACATGGGGTAATGTTTATTATTCATTTATATTAATGAGTTTCACCAGCTAAGATCTAGACTCCAGGATCAAGAATAAAATGCTCTGTTTGTCATTTAAAGTCATTTACTACCTGGCCCATTCCTGTCTTTCCAGTCTTATACTTTACTCCCTATAACACATTTGATGATACAGTTATATTGGCCTACTTATGGGTCTCTATACATAATGCTCTAACCCCTTACTCTCCAAGGACGTTTGGTTGGCTGTGCCCCCATGTCTGGAATGTTCTTCCTCACTGCCACATCCTCCTTCAAGACTTATCTCAAAAGTCACCTTCTGTAAGGGCCCTTCCTACTTCTAGTGCTTTCCCTTTGAGACTACGTTCCATTTACAGTGTATACATTTTATATGTTAATAGTTATTGGCATATTGTCTTCCCCATTAGTATGTAATCTCCTTAAGTGCATGGTTGATGTTTTTGCCCATTTTTGTATCCCAAGTGCTTACCACCATGCCCATTACAGAGTAAACAATTGATCAATGTTTGTTGACTGACTGATGTTGCTGTTTGTCTGTCCTTTTCAAAGATAACATCTTGACTTTTGCATGAATTGGATTTCAGTGAGGCAGAGTTATACTAAGTTATCAGCCTCTGTCTTCCAGAGTCATCTAAGTCCAGTGACAAGATAGAAGTCAAGAAGACTGGCAATGGCCCAGGATACATTGTAGGCATTTTCCATGTCTGACCAAGCTCTCTCTAAACACCTGCTTCAGTCACCTTCATGGACATAGGAACAAATTATTTTAATCTACCCATTCTGCCCAGGAAAGTCTTCACAAGTCTCCACCCCATTCATTTACTGACAGGTTTGAAGCTTGTATGTTACTCTCAGTCTGAAGGTTACCTTGAGATGCACATCTCAGATGGTTTAGCCCATCTGCCAAGACAATATACTGAGGTATTGATGCTGTGTGTGCTACAGCTTATTGGAGCCACAGGTGAGATTTGAGGGCCAAGTAGACACCAAAGATGGATAAGCAGCCCTGAACAAAGCTTGGCAAGCCTTCATACCAAAGGTGCTCTGCCTCCTTGAATGACCCAAACACCCATGTTGACTGATGTAGAGCTAGGAGAGATTACAACAAATCAAAACTATGTTCCAAAATGATCCTGGCAGGCTAAAATAAGGCACCAGATTAATAAGATAAAACCATATGGTTAAATGTAAAGTTACCTTAAAAAAATTAAGTGCACAGGTATAGGCTGGGGGAGGCACAGCTTGTAAAAAGGTATAGGTGTTTTAGAGGACTTACAAGCACAATATGAATCAACAAGTACATGCTATTCTAAAATGCTACTGCAAACTTAAGCTGAGAGTGGTAACATCCAGAGAAGTTGTATTTTGTCTTTCATCACACACTTCCTATACTATGCTCATCTGTTGTATATGTTATATGCCTGCCTCCACCCTCCAATTTCAGCTCTTTTAGAACAAAGGCTAGGATATTTTTATTGTTACATACCCAGCAGCTAGCATAGAGCCTTATTATAATATGTACTTGCTATCTATTTGTTGAGTTATAATATCACTCTATAATTATTTCAAGTGAGTTCATTTTACCTCCAGAACTAGACTATAAGTTGCCTAAGGGTAGAAATTTCATCAATTAGAACTGCTCCTAGGTAGAATGAGCTGTCTTTGACAGAGAGTAAATTCCTTATCACTGAAGGTATTCAGGTAGAGGCTGAATGACACTATTTGTCAGTGATGCTATAAGGAGGTATCTGATTCAGGCAGCGTTTGGACTAGATGACCTCTAAGGTCAACCAATTAGTAAGCATTCATTAAACGTATGCTATAAACCAGGTTCTATGCTATGCATTGAGGATTCAAAGACATAAGTGAAAACAGTTCTTTCTTTGAAGGAGATTACAATCTAACAACACATATATGTACATTTTATTCCAAATCCTTGATTTTGAGATTCTCTGAAATTAAACCACATAAAAACTGAATTTTGGCTTATCCAAATTTGGAAATTCTAATATCTAAAACATAATAGACACTAAGGAAATGCTTCTTTGGGTTTAATTTGTTGAATTTAATCAGTTATGACATTTATCTCCTTTTTTTTAAACCATTCTTTCTTTATGCTATATTTGTATCCTGAGTCATTAGATGATTCCTTCTGTTCAAGTTTCAGCATTCCACTGAACCTACTTTTATGACACCTTTAAAAACTCTCAAATACTTCACTGTGGTTTTAGCAAGTTAATTTGAAGCATAGTTGCTTCAAATGGGGAGTTACTTCTGCCAAATTACACTTTCAATTAGCACTGTGTGCTGCTTTCCCTCCCCCCACACTCACCCCCATCCTTTTCAGTTTTTTAACAGTGCTCCATGGGCAAGAAGCTCTCTGGCTCAGACACATCTTTTATTTTTAAGATTTGCACAAACTGGCCTTTCTTGCTGCTCTTAGAGTTCTCTCCATCTTTTCATTTCCAAATGCCAAGCATCTGAGATGAGTGGTTACACTTAATACATCAGATGTTAGCACCAATGTTATTTAGGAGGCAACGAATCTTTTAAAATGTTTTACAGATGTGTTTTCTCTTTTCAATGTGGTTGTTTACCATTATGTTTTCCAGATTGAACTTTCCCTTGTGAAAAAGAAAAGTAATTAAGCAAAGACATCCAATACAAAAACCTTGTCTGATAAAGTGTTTCACATTCAATCCTAGCAGATCCCTACCTCTGGAGGTAGATTTCATTATTTCATCTCCAAGACCTTCACTGGTTTAGCGCCCTTTTAATGGTCTTTTCATTTCCATAATTGGGATAATACAGTCTTATAAGGTGGTGGATAGGCTTGAAGCAAACATGTTAGCTTGCTGTATGCTGATAAGTAGCTAAGAAGGATTGTCAGTCACTCTTACTCTCCTTCCCCTATTTTATGGGTGTGCTAGAGATGGAGAGTCAGTTTGGGCATTTGCACCTATGCAAGCTACAAATTAAAGCATGATTTATTTGATTTATTTGTCTTGTTAACTGTCTAGATTTATGAAAGTGATGCAGAAAAAAAAATGTTAATAATACAGATTAAAATTAAAAGTGTGTCCTACATACATTTTTAGTTTTGCTTTTGTTTTTTCCTGGAGAGCCAGTTATGAGTGTACCACTGCACTTTGGTGAGTCAGACTACTCTTCTTGTTAGGGTAAGACTTTCTAGCAACTTCCTCAGTCCATTCCTCCAGAGAGTTGTTTTGTTTTGTTCTTCTTTTTTTCAAAGTAAACTGTGGCAGATGCTTGCCTCAATGCCAAACCCACCAGATAGTTGCCCAGATATTGTTGCTGACTCATTTGCTCTGGTGAATATGCTCTCTGCCCCAGAAAGTTGTAAAAAGCAATCAATAACTCTTTTTAACTCTAGTGCCTGAGCCAGAAAACTTTGCCCTAGAAAATACAGCAGTTTATATCTCTCTATCTTACTTAACCATTTTTATTATACACCCCTCAATGTAGCATTCAAACAATAGAGTATAGTTTATCAATATAGTTCATCAGCAGCTTTTTATCACATTTACCAAATTTATTTTAAAAAGCAAACTTTTAGATACATAAAGGAAGTACATTTTTTTAAAAACAAAACTAAGCCTCTCAAGCCCCTGGAAAAATATCAGGCCCAGAAATATAAATTTGTCCCCTCTGGAGAGTGAAAAGGAAAAGGAGAAATGAAAATCCTATATAAATTCCATCTCCCCACACTCTTCTTCAACCCAGAAGTCCACAGGGTAAGATTTTATAAATCAAAATCATTCCCCTATTCTCAATTGGGGGCAAACCTGCTCGGGACAAAGGAGTGTCAAGGAGGAGGAGGAGGAGGCTGGGAAATTTCTGACTGAACCACCAGGTATTTGTCCCTAGCAACCTGATCTCCTACAAGAAATCTGCAGAAGGAGTGGTCAAGATAGTGTTATGGCTTCTTAATAGAAGCCGATGTAAATAACTACCACCTTACCTACCAAATACTGTAGCTATTAAAAGAGAGGCCTGGGGAAGAAAGTAATTTAAGATTGCCATCTATATACTCTGTTGTGTTGTGTTTATGTTGTGTATCCTTAGCTCTAACCTCAGCTCTGTCATAATTGGCAACCAGGACCTTCTAGGTTTTTAACATAGCAGGAATGTTATAGAGGGAGAAAAATCCCTCCCTTCATCACCTTAACTCTTACAAGTTATAGGTAGGCCCCAGGGGATATATTGTGGGTGTATCTGTGGTGGAAAAGCTGAACCCACCCTCCCTCCCCACCCTTTGATTGGGACTGAAATCCCTGATGAGTCATCTGGAAAAGATTGAGGGAGGCAGTGTTTAATACATTAATAGGTTTGGATTCTTTTAAATGTATAAATATCTTCATCTCGGCAGAGCTTGCTATGTGTCCTCTTTGGAGATGAATTGAGGAAGAGGATTTAGGAACATGACTGGGGAACATGGGGACCTGACTTGACTTCAGTGAGTAGGCGGGGTTTTTGCCAGGTTGTCTGGAATGCTTGCTATTAATCTTTCTTCCTGTCTTCCTTTGCAGTCAGTTCTGAGACAGCAGCAGAAGGACTGACTCTGACCTGCTTTCCTTCTCTGAGAAAGAATGCAGCCCATTTCCTCTATGGGCAGATAGAAGGCTACTCTTCTGGTGAGTGGAAGAGTGATAGGAGGTCTGTCTTACCTTTTCCCTTCCCCTTATTTTCTTCTTCCCCTCCCCCTCTCCCCCAAAAAGAAATTGAGAAGTCTAAATTTGGACCTAATATTCAGGCAGACCATGGGGCTAAGAGGGATATCAATTATAATACATGGTAATGATCTTTATAGCAGTTTTACAATCATTACAGCAATGTGTGCCAATTTAGCATCATTTTTAAAGATAATATTTTCATAAAGTCATTTTAGTAGGTTTTTATGTCCTTGAGTTGATAATATCTGCTGAAATTGTGTTTAATTGTTAGATTTATTTGCATATTCATTACAGATTTGTTCATTTCTCCTATAGTCCATGTAGCTGAGAATCCCCATTAATATTTTCTTTTTCTTGAGGGGTACAACAATCTTATTAATATCTAATGTAACACATGTAATAATGAAAAAAAGCCTGGAACTGGGATTCCAAAGGCTTAAAATTTAGTATTGGTTTTGCTACTTCCTATCTTTGTGACCTCAGCCAAGTCACTTTCACTTTCTGTTATCAATTTCTCATCTTTAAAATAAAGGAGGAAGAGCAGTTCAGATCTGTAAGATTCCTTGGGGTCAGATCCCACCTGACACATACTTCTTGTATGACCTTAGACAAATCACTTAACATCCCTCAGCCTCAATTTCCTCATCTTTAAAACATCTCCCATAACATCTCTCATATTTGCCCTCTTCTCTCCTCTGACACTGCTACCACTCTGGTGCAGGCCTTCATCACCTCACACCTGGACTATTGCAATAGTTTTCTGGTGGGTCTGCCTACCACAAGTCTTTCCCTCCAATCTATCTTCTATTCAACTGTCAAAGCGATTTTCCTAAAGCCCAGGTCTGACTATGTCACTTTTCTTACTCAGTAAATTCCAATGGCTCCATATAACCTCCAGGATCAAATATAAAGCTATAAAGTACTCTGGAGTTTAAAGCCCTCAATAACCCACTTCCCCCTCTCCTCAATTCACTAAGTATAGAGGTGTCTGGCGGACTTTCTTTTCCATTTCCTCTCTTCCCTACTACTGACAGTAGGACCAAATGGAATGTTCTTCATCTCTGAGCTCCAAATGTTGTGGTTTAAGGGTGCTGGGATTCTGAAATCATGACACACAGGACCTGCTCAAATTCGAACAAAGCCTTCTTTCAGCCAAAGCAAAACAAGGTTTATTAAAGATCTACCATATTGGCCAGACTCTTAAGGAATCTGAGCATTTATAAGGTAGGCCAGACTGAATCTGAGCACTTTCATGGAAATAAGATGGATCTTATATACAGAAAGACTGTGGGAGAAATCTAGGGAGTGATTGGAGGATGGGTCTAGGGAGGATCTTTATGGGAGTGGCCAGTAGGCTGGGGTGACTGGAGGTCAGATGCCTGGAACCAAGAGAATGGAGTTTTGATAAGATCAAGGGTGGATAGCAGCCAGAGGGGATGTAGAGGTAACTGACAATGGGGGCCTGGGCTTGGTAACAAGGAATTGGATGGGCATATTGATAATGAAAAGCCAGTTGAGGGGATTATAGCCTCAGGCTAATGCCAGATCAACTAGGAAGATTCAAGTAGAGTTCAAGGGGGTTTCCAGAGTCTGTACCCCATCACAAAGGAATAGTTTGCTTCACCTTCAAGGTATATATTGAGGCCAGGGATTATAAAATGTTGAGGTATAGGGTTAGAGGTGCAGAAGACCCCAAAATACCAATACACTGGGTCCTGACAAATGAATTCAACTTAAGTCATCTCTCAGCCAAAGAAAACCAAAGTTTATTAAAAGTTCACCATAATGGGTAGACTCTTAAGGAGCCTCAGTATCTATGACACTTGTACTGGACAAGCAAGCCAGAATAATCTGACACAGAGTAAGTCTGCACTAGATAATTCTAGGCTTTCTTTTCTCATGGAGGCAAGATGGGAACTATACAGAAAGGTTGTGGGAAGAATCTAAGGGTAGTCTAGAGAAGGAGTTTGGGGAGGGTCTTCAGGTTGAGTCAAATGAGGTCAGACTCCAGTAATGAGATTGAGGGTGGGAAGTAGCTGGAGGCTACCTGGAGACGAGAGACAATGGAACAGATTTGGGTATAGGTATTTTGATAGGATCAAGGGTGGGAAGTAGCTCAACAATGGAGGACTAGACCAGTAAGAGTAAGAGATTTGGGCCTAGCTGTAATGAAAGGAGTATGGCCTCAGGCAAATGCCTCATTAAATGGGAATTCAATCAGTTCAAGGGGTTCCCAGAGCCTGTACCTTTTCATGTAGTGCTACCAGAAAAAAATAAAACTGAATCTTAAGCAGGTCTTCTATGAGTTATGGCTACTTAGCCTGTGGGATTAATCACTGTAATCTCATTACTTTTTAAATATGCTTTCTATTTATGTCCCAGAAATCACTCAAGGTCATTTCATTTTTACCTTCACTTTTCCTGGCCAAAAATTCTCATTAAGAAAACAAGGCCAAATAATCATTCAATTTCATAGCAAAATTAAGGTTATTTCTTTTAGAGTTTGTGATAAATTCTCTGCCTCAATCCTTTACCACTCAAACAAAGCTCATTTCCACAGGGTTGCAGAATCATAGAATCTCATCTTTGACCGTAGACCCTAGAGAATATCTAATTCAATCCATATATGAGCAGAAATTTCATGTACAACCTCCTTGACAAGTCAACATCCAACTTCCACTTAAAAACCACTGGAAGGATTCATAGCCTCAACCTGGCCAGGCAAGGCAGCTTAACTGATGAAGAAATGGGCACCCTGAAGCCAGATAGTAGGCTGTACCAACTGATTGAAACTCTTACTACTGATGAGGTATGGGCTCTGGGAGCCCCCTCCAGCTCTCCTTGAGTCCTTGAAGTACAGGTTCTGGGAACCTCCCTTGGACTCTGATTAAATTGTCTGGTTTAATGAGGCATTTGCATGAGGCAATAAGCCTTACATTGTGCCTAGTTACTAATCGTTAACCACTAGCCTAGTTACTAGCCTAGCCCTCCATTGTTCATCTACTTCTACCCCTGAGCCTATCAAAATATCAACACACCCTTGAACTGGCCTAGCCCACCTTGTCTGTAGCCTCCAGCTACTTCCCACCCTTAATGACCCATTGACCTCAATAACTCCTCCTGAAGTCCCTCCCCAAACTCCTCCTCTAGACTACCCCTAGATTCCTCTCACAGCCTTCTATATATGACCCCATCTCACACCATACACCATAGAATGTCATAGAATAGTGAGAGCTCCATAGAATGACCTAGCACAGACTTACTCTGTGTCTAATGCAAGCGAACTTTTCATAAACTTTACTTGTCTTTGGCTGAGAAGACTTGAGTAGAATTTAAAGAGCTTTATAAATATCACATTTATGTTGTTTAGTCTTTTCAGTCATATCTGACTCTTTGTGACCCCATTTTGGGATTTTCTTAACAGAAATAGTAGAGTGGTTTGCCATTTCCTTCTCCAGCTCATTTTAAGATGAGAAATTTAGGCAAACAGGGTTAAATGACTTGCCTAAGGTGACACAGCTAGTAAGCATCTGAGGCCAGATTTGAACTCAGGAAAATGAGTCTTCTTGCCTCCAGGCCCAAAACTCTAGTGGCCCTTCGTATTTATAGATGAACTTTTTCTTGGCTAATAATTTCTTTGGCTGATATGATACCCCTTTTGACTTGAGGTACTATTTATTGATGCATGAATTTATTTCTGTAGAAGACGGGCTAGATGATGCACCAATTTATTACTTGTCATATAATGAAGCCACCAGTGTAGCCCCCATTTGGTGGTGAGTGAAAGGAGTGAAAACTTCTCAGACTATACTCTAAAATCTAGTAAGGCTTTTCATGGGAAACAGGCCCAAGTCCCCCTTCACCAGAAATCACATGATTTACAAGGACTCAAAACTCAGAGCAGTAGGGAGTCACCCCTCTCCTCAGTGACATCTCAGCATAAGATATGCCAAATAAGGACAGAAGTGCTTTCTCAAATATATAGTGGGTGGTCACTGTTTTCTTGTTCTGTTACTTGGGGTAGATTATCGTGCTTAGATTGTGCACCTGACTTCTAGCCAATAGAAGAAAAGCGTCAGAAAGGGGGTGGATAAGAATTCCACGTTAGGGCTTTATAACTTCACCATTTCTTTTTGTAAATTGCTTCTCCTCCCTGACCATTTGTCAGGTGGGTGGCCCTTTCTCAAGATCGTAATAAACCATTCTTTTCTGCTCCCTACTTTAAGAAGCCTCTGAGTATTATTTGGGTAAGGATCTCTGTTGCACACAGTTTTGGGGTGCACACAGTTGGATTACTTTCTTAAGTTGAAGAAGCATTTACATTAAGTATGGTATATATACTGTAACCCTTTTCTGCTCACGGGTTAACAGTTACTTCTTAGAAGCAGATCGCAATCGCTTATAGTTAGCCAATTAAAATTTTGAGTGTTTTCTCCTTCTTTCTAACTTTTATGAAAAGCTCCAGACTTCTCATAAAGTACCAGGCACTGTTAGATAATTGTAGCTTCTTCCAGGGTCATTCTTGGTATAACTGTTAGCACCTAAACTGTATAGGCCAAGATGACAGCTGCCTCCTAAGGATATGTGTGTGTATGTGTGAGTGTGTATGTGTGTTATCCTTAGGCTAATTCTGAGAAGTTGCCCAACACAGGCTTCTCATCCAGTTAATAACCACCTATGTCTGAGGCCACAATGTGCTGAATGGGTAATGGGGCCAAACTATTCAAAAAGATCAGTTATGAACTCAGAAATTTTTTTCATGAATTCAGCAACATGTATTCCAGTCAATTAATGCTCCCAAATCTTCAAAGATAGATCATAAAGTGAGACTTTGTTAATAAATGATGTCAGAAGTAGGGCTCTCTTTTATATGTAAGAGTAGGCCCCTTTCAGATATGGACAGTTTGATAGAAAGGGACAGGGGAAAAAAAAAAAGACTGTTTAGAAAAAATCTGAAAAAATCCCCATGGAGAAGAGGCACTTACACTTAAGTGTCCTGTTTCACAGTCTCTAATTAGCATGAGACTGAAAATAGTGTTTGGAAGGTTATAGCTGGGAAACCCTGATTCCTAGAACCATTTTATGACTATGGAACAAAGGTATTTTGCCTAATTATGGTACAGATGACAGAAATATGGGTTTCATTTTATCATCATGAGAAACTGCTTTAGACATACTAATATTAGAGCTACTAGTTAGACATACTAACATACCTTTGTTAGAGCTAAACTGAGCCGAACTTGGGATAAGCTCATCTCTGTAGAGACCAGAACTGGGAAGAGACCTCAGAACTTTCACTGCCATCTGCTGCTTGGAAGAGGGAACTCCAAGAAGAAAGGCTTCATACTGCCCTTTGTGGTTTAGAAGAGCAGGCTTAAGAAAGATAAGCATTGTCTTTGCTTTTCTCTTCTGTGCCACATACTTCCTGAGAGGCAGAAACCTCTTAGAGCCCATCCAAGGCAGCTGACTGTAATGGAAATGCAAATTTAAAGATCTTCCTGCCCCTAGGCCCTTTGATAGGCTTAAGAGAATCTGAGAACCTTCCTTGATTTGAAAATATACTCTGCCTCCTAATAGGCTGAATGTGGTCACATGGAGCCTGTGGCAGGAGGCTTGGTTTTCAGGAATGCCCACACCTTGATGCTGTGTGACTGGGCAGTGGGTCAAGAGGGTGGTTACATTCTCTGACCCAGGAGAAGGCTATATAATCCCTGATGGGAGGCTTTGCTTTGGGGCTCACTTTGAGAAGTGTTCTGTGATTTGATCTGATGAGACTATGGGAAGCCGTCGTTGAGAGCCCCCCGGCTTTGAAAAACCCAGATGTTGATTTGGTATGGATGTAATGGTTGGACAGTTTGGAAACCTGTCTACTTTATCTGTTTCTCTGTCTTGATAATTCTGTCTGTATACTCTGAAGTTCGGGGTGCTGACCTTTTTCCCCTGAACTAGGTAAACGATACATATTTGACTGATTAAAGTAAGCTTGTTAACCCATTTTGAGTTGCTTTCTTTTATCAAAGCAGATCCAAGAACCTGTGTTGGCAGCCACCCTGGGGATGCTGGGGTGCTTGCTGCTACACTGACCTAGAAAAACTCAGAGATCCCAATCTTAGGGTTTCTATTTTTGCTGAGAGGATTTTACAATATGTCAGTATTCCAGAAAAGAAGTGATCAAGATCAGCTAGTAGAGAAGTATCCCTAACCATCAGTAAATTGTTGTGTAGCCTATTCCTGAGAGATACAGAAGATAGCAAGTTCTTCAGTCTAGAGTTGTGAATTGCTTCTGGTATATGTATTCCCTATCCATGGGTTTCTCTGCTATGATTTCATAAGTTTGTGCCTGCTCTCCCAATATGGATATTGTATGTATCATTGGGAAAGTATATGTTTTATGGATGCATTTTTACATTGTTATTCTTGCTTTGGCTTTTATTTGGTATTTTTTTTAAATTAAGAGTTAATAGGGGTGGCTAGGTGGCACAGTGAATAGAGTACTGGTCCTAGAGTCAGGAGGACCTGAGTTCAAATCCAATCTCAGACACTTAACACTTATGAGCCATGTGACCTTGGGCAAGTCACTTAATCCCAATTGCCCTGCCTTCCCCCCTCCAACAACAAAAAAAAAGTTAATGGAGGGGCAGCTAGGTGACACAGTGGATAGACCACTGGCCCTGGAGTCAGGAGGCCCTGAGTTCAAATCCAGCCTCAGACACTTGGCCCAGTTGTGTGACCCTGGGCAAGTCACTTAACCCCAATTGCCTGGAACTCCCCCCCACAAAAGAGCTAATGGAATTCTGCTAATTTGTTAAATAGGAAGTACATTTGTGGGGGCTTAGGAGTTCTACTCCATCCCCTCCAACACCTACCATACATACACCAGGGTGACCTTTAGTATCTTGAGAGCATGAGTCACAGCAGTATGATAATCCCCTATACAGTTCTCTGCATATTTCAGGTTATTAAGAAATGCTTGTTGAATAAATGAATTAATAATAACCAAGGCACAAAAGAGGGATACAGAATGTTATACAGTGGTGGTGATCACTATCACAAAGGAAAAACAGCATGGGGAACAAATGGAAGAAAATTTCTGTATAGAAATCCTGAAGTGAAGACATGCAGACAATTTTTTTTTGACAAATGATATTGTATCAATTACATCAAGGTCCAGAATATTATAGGGCCTTCTCAGTGAGACTTAAGTTTATTCAAGAGAGTATATCCCACCTGCTAGGATGCCAGTGCAGGTTGGGATGAGTAAAACAAAGCAGAGGGGAAAAAAGAAAAGAAAAGATGGGGGAGTTCTATTTTAAGGATATAAGCAAACATGAATCAGCCTCAAAATGTACTCTTTTAAAGCATACCAGTGCATAAGCAAACTGCTGCTAAAGATTCATTGCTGCCTGCCCTATACAGATAGGGGAGCTGAGAATATATGAAGACTCATTACAAGCCCAAGAGAAATATTAGAAGCAGTCACCTTTTCCATCATCTTGGGACCAGATACCTGTGCTATGTCCTTTAATAAACCCTATTTAAAACAGTTAAGTCATGTGTTGCTTCTGCTTTCACTTAGTGGTGTGCTAGTAACTCAACACATAATTAATTACTTAGAGACCACTTGCTACTAAATTTTGATGAAAGAGCAGGAGGGATGATTACTATAACCTATGGAATTATTTCCTTGTAACCTTAGAAAGTCAGTTATTGTTATTTTTATTGTTTCTGTTCCCCTCATCATCTAGGTCACCTTCCTCTAGATGTGCTCTGCTTGTCAATGCATTTGAAAATTACTTTCTATAGAGGATCACATCTTTATGGTCACACAATTGCCTAAAATATACAAAGAATACAAAATTACCACTATGTTGACTATTTGCTATTTTTTTAAGAAAGCATTTGACTTAGGACATCGAAGCATAGCTTTAAATTCTCTTTTCTAGCAAGAAATCTTTTACATGTATATGAAGATCATAACAACGTTCATTTATAAATGCAACTCCAGCGATAGCTATGTTCAATAACTATTATTATTCCTTGGTAGAACAAAAGCTCATTAAGAGCAGGAACTTTTTCATTTTTGTCTCTGTATTCCCTGTGCCTAAAAGGAAAGAAGGAAACAAGCATTTATTAAGTGATTACTATGTTCCAGGGACTGTGCTAAATACTTTACAAGCATTATCTCATTTGAGCTTCATAACAACCCTTGTAATAGAGATAGCATTGTTATCCCTATTTTATAGTTGAGAAAACTGAGGCAGATGGAGACTAAGTGGATTGTTCAGCATAACACAGCTAGTAAGTATTTGATGTATGTATAACCTTATTAAGGTTAATAAATGCTTGTTGAATAAATGAATTAACATCAAACAAGGCACAAAACAGGGGGATGGAATGATATACAGTGATGTTAATCATGGAAGAAAATTTTTGCATTGGTAGTGAGGACTTCCAAATACATTTTTCTCCTTTTTGCAAATGACATTGGGCTGATTACATCGAGGTTCAGAAGATTATGGGTCTCCCTCAATGAGACCTAAGTGTACTCAAGAGAAATCACTTTGCTTCAGAGAAACCTAGGAAGACTTCTATGAACTGATGCAAAATGAAGTAAGCAGAACCAGAAGAATTTCTACAATAATAATACTGTAAAGGCAATCATCTTTCAGAGATTTACAGACTCTAATCATCAAAATGACCAACCACAGTTCTAGATAACTCATTATGAAATTCATTACCCACCTTCTGATAGAAAGGCAATGGACTCAGATTACAGATGGAGACATGTAGGGGGAAGATATTCAATGTGGTAATTTGTTTTGCTTGATTGTGTATGTCTGTAACAGGGATTTTGTTTTTCTTGGTTTCTCAGTTGGGGAGGGAGTGAAGGAGGTGGGAGGGGGAGAAGGTGAATCTTTGGGGCAACATTAATTAAAAAATACATTAAAAAAAATTCCTTTGAAGGGGCGGCCAGGTGCCTCAGCAAGTAAGAGCACCAGCTCCAGTGTTGGGATGACCTGGGGTTCAAATCTGGGCTCAGATACTCAGCACCACACCCAGAAATAACTGGCCGTGTAACCTTGAGCAAGTTACTTAACCCCAATTGCTTAAAAAAAAAAAATTCCTTTGAAAGATAGAGACAGACAAAGAGACAGAGATAGAGATAGAGACAAACACAGAGGAGTTTAACTATACCGGGAAAACTAAAATAATAAAAATGCCTATTGTTCAAACTATGACAAGCAAGACTAGATGGCCAGTCCACTGACTTAACACTTTATATAGCTAGAGCAGGAACTGATGATGGACAATGACTCTGGCCTAGAATTGAAGAAGAGGAAAAATAGACTTGAATTGAGGACATTGGGGGACATTTTTTAATAATCTGAAGCTGCTCGTGCATGGCTTTAAACTCCCTGACTCAAAAAAAATTAAAAAACCATTACAATATCTAGCATTTAGTACTTCGTGGTTTGAAAAGTGCTGTTCAAATATTATCTCATTTGGTCCTTACACTAACCTTATGAGACAGAAGCTATTATTACCTCCATTTTGCAGGTGAAGAAACTAAGACTAAGAGAAATAAAGTAACTTCCCCAAAATCAATCAGCTAATAAACATCTGAGGTAGAATTTGAACTCAGGTCATCCCAACTCCAAGTCGAGGTCTCTTACCCACCTAACTGACATCAATGAAATCTGCAAGCATTTCTAAGCACCTATTATGCACTTGGTGCTGGAGGTAGAAAAAAAATAAAAATGAAAACAATGTTTTAACATCAGTGGTTCTTCTAGTGAGTGATACTATACGGTTCTGAATCTTTGAACACTACAATCTCCAAAGAATCAAAGACTCAAGATACAATGGAGGGTCGAACTCAGAGTATTTCCAAGAAGTGGTATGAGGGATATCATCCAGGAAGTATATGACAACAAAAGTCACAAAGTGATCCACGAGTAACCACAGAATGTAAAAATATCTAGAAGTCCTTTAGCATGTTGGGAAGATCTTCTATGGTGGATTTGTGGAAGGGCACATACAATAATCACACAGAATGAAAAGACATGAAGCATTGAAACAGGAGTGAAAAAATGTGAGGATATGCACAACAGGAATCTAATCCATCTTTCTCAACTGAATTTTTATTTAGTCATGATTTGAAGACCTATCCCTACTTATGTCATTAATCCCATGTCCTTCAATCTCTTCCAGCAGATTTTCCCCTCAGAACTGAATTCAAAGACTGTCTCAGATATATAACTAGCTATGTGAGCCTGGGCATGCTATTTAACCTCTGCTTGCCTCACTAACAAAATAAGATCTTTAAGCAGTGAAGGAAATAAATTTTATCTTATTAGATGAGGTCCATCATTCTATCCTATTGAGATATTTTGGAGTCCTTATCTGTCATCTATTATGTCAACTATCCACCTAGGCCTGTGTCATCTACAAATTTAATCTGTATACTATGCCATGAATGAAATGTTTTCTTCCAATTCACTGAGAAAGAAAAATTGAACAAAGAAGGACCACAGACAGATAAATCCATGTGGCACTTTAATAGAGACATTCTTCCAGGTTGGCATTAATACACTAAGCCTTGGATCCAGGCTCTTTGAAAGAAATAGAAGATGTGGTCCTTGACCTGAAAGAAGTTACAACATTGTATCCCTGGAAAATTGGAAGGGAGATGACAATGCCCTTCCAAAAAGCTTCTCATCACTTCTTTTAACATATTGTTCAGAGTCTGAATTGACCAATGACTTGAACAGAATGGTCTTTGATTCTTTCAGTTTGTGTATTTCATTTGCTCAGGAACTTGTGTTCCTTTTTTATGTGTTTCTGCTCAGTTAAGAATATGCTAGTAAAAGAATCCTATTTGGAAGATTGTGTATGTGTTTATGTATACATTTGTGTATGTATTTGTGTTTGTATGCTTGCATGTGTGTGCTTGTGCATGTTTTTACAGGAAAAAAAGAAGATAGCACCATTACACCAAATTTAAATGTTAATGTTAGCTAGTATTTTAGTAAATAACCATGATAGATAATGACTCTTCTCTAATTGTTTAAAATAATAGTGTTTCTAAAGACTCTTTTTTCCAGCTGTTTTGTCTGTTTTAATCAAGAGCTCAACCTTGTTATTTCACTGTTTTGTTCACTATCCATTTGCCTTTATCTCTACAAAGCACAGATGACTGTGACATTTGGCTCTGGGAATAATAAA
This sequence comes from Petaurus breviceps papuanus, assembly GCF_028583685.1. Taxonomy (NCBI): domain Eukaryota; kingdom Metazoa; phylum Chordata; class Mammalia; order Diprotodontia; family Petauridae; genus Petaurus; species Petaurus breviceps. The sequence continues at coordinate 19,160,353 of NW_027187460.1, read as the reverse complement.
GAGACTGTAATATGCAGGATGTACTTTTTGGCTAGTGAAAGGGTTGGCTAATGCACTGATTATCAACCTACCTTGGTGCTTTGTTTTCTTCACTGTTTCTACTCTCTGGTTTATGCGTTTGAGGGAAGAATTTAATTGAAATGGGGAACCCAGACATCTTTAAACAGTAACTTGAAATGACCTAAACAGAGATATATCAACATCCATGCAGAGCCAGGTTCTCATTGCCAGGCAACCTTTTAATTAAAAAGCTGCTAACACGAGGTTAGGACCTATTTGCCTTCATCATGGGTTCTGTGATTGAAAATAACTTGTACTATAAACTCTAGAATTGTAAATGAGCTCAGAGGTCCTCTAGTTTGGAGATAGCTGGTGCTTCAGTGGAGGCATAGAAGACGAAGTTCTGGGCCCAGAGTCAGGAAGACTTGAGTTCTACAATAGCTTCAGATACTAATTAGCTTTGTGACTTTTGGGCAAGTCACTCAACCTCTGTTTGTCTCAGCTTCCTCATCTGTAAAATGAGGATAATAGCACTTACCTCCCAGGATGGTTGTGAGGTTCAAATGAGATAATAATTGTAAAGTGTTTAGCAAAGTGCCTGGTATGCAATAGGTGCTATATGAATGTCAGAGATGATGATGATGATGATGATGATGATACCATTCACCAGCCATCCAACCTGGCCCAAGTCACTGGGTTTCTCTCTGAGATACAGTTCTTTTATTTGTAAAATGATGATAATAACACTAGCACTAGGGACAATTATTGTGACAATCAAATGAAATATTTGTAAAGTGCTTAGCATCGTGCCTGGCACAAAGACGTTGCTATATAAATGCTCAGTCCCTTCCCCATTTCATTCAGGTCCCCCATTTTATAGATGAGGAAACTGAGGTCTAGAGAGGTAAATTGAATCTCCCAAGGTAACGCAACTAGTTTGTGTCAGAACTCACAGGATTTTAGAGCTAAAAGAGATTTGAGTTCATCTAGTTCAACCCTCTTATTTTACCTATAAGGAGTTCTTGGAGGCCAAGAGAAATGACTAGTTCAAAGTCACACAGTTGAGTAGTGGCAAAGCTGGGATTAAGATCCAGGTTACCTCTTTTTCCATCTTATAGCTCTTTTCACTATTCTAATTCATTTGTTAATGAAATGTCTCTCCTAACTCCTCTATAAAGATCAGTTAAGTGTTTTCCTAAAGCATGGGTATGACCACAGCAATCCGCACCGCACCCCCCATTCAATAAATTCCAGAGGTTTCCTATCATTTCTAGCATCAAATATAAAATCTTCTAGTATTCAAAGCCCTTTATACTTTTATACAGCCCTTACTTTTCCAGTCTTCTTATAGCTGACGTCCTCTCCCCACTTCCCCTTTAGACACTCTGAGATCTAGTGACATTCACCTCCTTGCTGCTCCTCACAAAAAATATTCCAACTCCCAAATGTACATTTTCACTTGTTGTTCAGTCTTGTCCCATTTTTCATGACCCCATTTCGGGTTTTCTTGAAAAAGATACTGGAGTGGTTTGTCATTTCCTTCTCCAGCTCATTTTACATATGAGGAAACTGAGGCAACTACTCCAAAAAACCTTTCCTGAGTCCCCCTTAATACTAATGTCTTTCCTCTGTTGATTATCTCCAATTTATTCCTTCTACATACTTGTTTGTATGTTATCTCCTCTGTTAGAGTTGCTTGAAAGTGAGGTCTATCTTTTGTCTTTTTTTTGTATTCCTTGCTCTTGGTTCACTACCTGGTATGTAACAGTGTAATGGTAATGTAATTTTGAATTTGAAGATCCCTTTGTGTTGGCAAAAGTAGTAGGTACTTAACACTTAATAACTGATCAAACCTCTGATTGGGGGAACAGAAGGTATGAACTCCTGTCTCCTGTTAACTGACATAACGGGAAGGGGTTGGCTGAAGAAAGTGATGAAGGTAATACTGTGTATATAAGAAAAGCCCCAGAGAGGCACAGTCAGAATTTTCTTGAGACTGAGATCTGGTGGCAGAGCAGCTACAGAAGAATGGAGAACTGAGTCCTGAGAACTTGTGGTGGTGGAGCTTCTTCTGAACAGGATCCCCAGAGCCAGAGCCAGGAGCCCAGGAGCCAGGAGCCCAGGTGACTGAAGCGTGACCAGGATGCTGACACTTTGTTTGTGGCTTGGTTGAGCCTTGACTTCCTTGGAGCAGAAATGGTGAAGGAGCTGACATGGACCAGACCCTGTGAACACCAGTGTGGAGCAGAACCTCCCCAGAGAGCTGGTCAAGGAACTGGGAGCTGTCTGCCATTGAACCCAGGTATAATCGGGGACCATGGAAGGGGATCCAGGGAATCTGAGAACAGGCCCCAAGTCAAGATGAAGAAAAGACCTTTCCTTGGGTCCTGAGTAATTATGGAATTATAGTTTACTGGTGACCTAAGGGGTGGAGGATTTTGTGTTATGATACTTAGTAAGACTTTACTGAATAAGTGACTGATTGTACTTTGAGTACTTTGACTATTATTACCAATTAATGACTGATTGAGTTAATCAAGACTTTGCCACAAGAGTGGAAGACTTTGACTGTGTACTTTGATACTACTGATAACTGACTGATTGAATTAACTTAAGAGTGACTATTTTACTTTGAGACTATGTTGTGAATATTATATTGTGATTTTCTGTGATAAGTTGAAATATGGTGAATGCTGTATTTTGAATTATGCTGTACCTTGATTTTCCATGGATGTTTTGCTTTTGTTATGGAATAAATAGAGTGATCACTATACTGAGTAATCAGAACCTTTAAAAAGCTGTTCACAGTAGCAGTTCTTCTGTAAAGCTTCTGTGCATGGCATTACAAACAGGCACTTAATAAATATTTTTTTACTTACTGATTGACTGAGTTTTCAAACCAGAATAAAAGATGGCAAACAAAAAGGGGGCATGTTAATAATATAAACATTTAATACAAGTTATGACATTAAACTAAAAATAGTAGGGAAGGGAGAGAAAAAGGGTTGGTTGACAGCCAAGTCAGATTGCACAGACTTAGCACAGGAGTACCAGGCATGACAGAGGAAGACAAATGACAGGATTGTAGATTTAGAGTTGTTAGAACCTTAGAGATCATCTGGTCTAATCGCTTCATTTTATAAATGAGAAATTGTGACCCACAGAGTATAGCATTAGGAATGATCTAGAGCCAGTATCTAGGAAATTAGCAGCTATAATAATCATGTCCTTAGAGGTCTATAAACAAATGTGCAGAATAATGGGAATTAGAGTTCCTAATGCCAAGAGGTACATTTGACCTCACAGATATTACTAAAGTGTAATGGGATTTAGTAGCATATGAACTATGCCTGGAATACAACAATGAAAGGGTATAATTTATTCAAAAGAAAAAAGGGATGGTAAAGTAGCATTGCTTATCAAGATATTCTCTTGCATGGAAATACATAAATCAGAGTAAAGGGCGCAGAGTAGAGAATATTTGAGAAGCAGTTGAACATGGAATAGAGCACTAGACTTTGATTCAAATAACCTGGATTTGAAGACTTCAGAGCATCAGGTAGTACCTGTTTCCTGTCCACTTACTGTGGGGTGGAGAAAAGCCTTTTGATAATTCCTGAGCTGGAACTAATTGTGCATTAAAAAAGGGCACTAATTTGCTAAATAGAGTCTCTTTTCCCTGGTGATAAGTGAGACAAGGCCTTCTATGGGCCTTGGGAGGTGGGGAAGAGTGTGTTGGGTTTGGCTCAGGCTCTGCCCACCTGGCTACCTACCTTAGGGCCTCCAGGCCATAAAGCAACTCTCTTGCTTCTGTCCCTGTCCGTCCTATTTTTAAGTGATGGAGGATTGGTGACCTTGTGAGTTTAGAAAGGTGGGAAGAGCCAGCAGAGGTTGAGAGCAGGCAGAGACTAAAGCACATCCTTCTAGGACTAGACTCTCATTGACCAGTTCTCCATTACATCTATAACCTTTTGTTGAGCAAGGGCAGATTAGTGAGGATAAATACAATATAATGGCAGGTTCCTATAGAGGTTGAGACTTGTGATTAAGATGTCACCCTTTTGTCAGAGACTCTGAGGACACAAATGAGCCCAATTACAATTTGGGGGATTTTGTCATGCTTTTAATTTGTGGTTTCAATTTAGAAAACCTGGGACCTCCCTCAGTATAAGGAGTCCAATTACCTTCTTATGGGTACACTATATTATGGCACTAAATTACATTAAGTGGAGAGAAACAAAACAGAAACTCTTGGTTGAACAACCATTAGTCTAAAAGTATACAAATCTTGAGTTACTTCTGGTGCTGAATTTGAAGGCGTCTCTGGTGGGATGTTGTCTTCAATCAAGTCATTTTATTAAGGAGGGGAAGGATACAGATTCTCTCTCTCTCTTTTCTCTACTTCTGTCTGTCTCTCTCCCCACTCCAACCCTCATTCTAGATGAGGTTTCCCATCACCTTTTGAAGCACAAAATTCTAAATTTAGTTGAAAAGTTCCTTACCAGCTGGTCTCATCCTAGCTATCTGCTGTTATCTCTCATAATGTTCTCAATTTAAGCAAGATTATATCTCATATGCAAATTGGGTATTTAAAAGGCTTATCTTCTTTTTTAGATTTTAAGGTACCTGAAAGCAACGACCATAGAATTTTCCAAGCAAATAATTTACTTCCAAATGGTCTATGAGTATTCAATAAATACTTGCTGGCTTGTCACAGGCATTTCTAAGGCTCTTTGGTTGCTAATATCATCTCTGGCACAGAAATCTTCATTTGGGGACAAAAATATAACAAAGTATTTAGAAGTTATTTGTTCTGGAAAATTGAATAGCAAATTTATCTGCTCCTTAAAATTTTCTCATAGAAGCCTCCCTTGGTTTCAGCAATATTGTATGCTCTTGATTTTCTTTCCCTTTCTGGATCCTTTGTTTCTGGGCTTTCTTTTCCCTTTTAATCTCAAGTGATAAAAATTGAATTAGGCTCAATCCTTGATAACCTATTCTTCCATCTATATTATCTCCCTCTAAATGTTTATTGAATCTGGTGGCTTCAACTCTCACCTTCATACCACTGACTCCTACATGTATAGAACCATTTCCTGGTCTAGTGTCTCCAGATCCTTCAGGGCAGCTATACTATCTGAGGTCTTTAGGCCACAAGAGAAGTAAGCTTTTTAGTTAGGGTCCTATGAAAGACTGCCCTTAATCACGTGGCAACTCCAGGTTACAAACTCTTATCATTCCTGGTTGGGCCAGACACTTGGGTCTTAGTCTCTTCTACACTAGTTCAGGGGCAGTTAGTTGGTGCAGTGGATAGAGTGCTGGGTCTGGAGTCAGGAAGACCTGAGTTCAAATGTAGTCTCAGACATTTACTTAGCTATGTGATCCTGGGCAAGTCACTTAACTCTGTTTTCCTCAGTTTCCTTATTTTCTTTTTTTTTCCTTTTTTTTTAAGCAATCAGGGTTAAGTAACTTGCTCAATGTTACACAGCCAGGTGTTTCTGGGTGGGTTCTAAGTGTCTGAGCCCAGGATTCGATCCCCAGGTAATCCCGACACTGGAGCGGGTGCTCTTACTCAATGTGCTACCTGGCCACCCTCAGTTTCCTCATTTTCAAAATGATCTGGAGAAGGAAATGACAAACCAATCTAGTATCTTTGCCAAGAAAACCCCAAATGAGGTCATAAAGAGACAGGTATGTTAAAATGACAGTCAAAGATCATGGATTTCACAGAATTGGGAAACTAATCCTAGTTGCCTCCTGGAGTTAGGCAAGGGAACTAGTCATATGCTAATAAATATTCCTGGACCAATACATGTTACTTTGAATTAATAAGTGGGAATAGTTTTCAGATGGTCAGTACAAATAGCTGATAAGGACACTTATGTGAGTGAAACTTTTAAAGACCATTATATATAAGGGCACAGGTAACAAAGATATAAAAAAAGATCCTCCTTTGCCTTGGTGTATTGTTAATGTATTTTTTACTTAATGAGAAGATCTTTACCATACATTGATAAGTCCATGTGACCTGCTTAAGTCACATGGAAGCTTAAAACACATGAGTTTGAGTCACATGAGCCTGGGTCACAAGGGTTATGATGCCCTCTGACCCTGAAGAAGTGTATATATATTCTGAGGTTAGCATTTTGCTTTTGGGCTCACTCATGGGAAGAGTGTTCATATGATGCAGCCAGATGAGACTCTGGGTAGTTGTTAAGGAGCACCGGTTGTGAAAACACAGATATTGGTGCTTCTCTCTTTGGTAACTATGTTTGTACATAATGGTCAGACTATTGGATCTATCTGTTGATCTGTGATGTATGTATTATTTGGTCAAATGGTTAGAAGCCCTGTCTGTTGGTCTTTATGATATTATTTCTGTTTGTATTTTCAAGTTCAGGGTGCTGACTTTTCCCCCCAGAACTAAGTAAATGATATACATGTTTGATTAGATTGTTGACCCCTTTTGAGTTGCTTTACTTCAGAAAAGCAGATTAAAGAACTTGTGCTAGCAGCCCTTGTGCTCTGGTGTTATTGGTCTTATAGTCCCAGAGCAGCTATAAGTAGCATTATACTTGGGTCATTTTGTTACCCAGTGATTTGGAGCTACCTCAACCAGACAGGTGACAAATGATCATCCAGTGTTTACTTAAAGACCTTTAGTGAAGGGAAACCCAATCCTTTCCAAGGCAGCTCATAACATTTTTTTTTTTTTTTTGCCTTTTGGAGGGCAATTGGGGTTAAGTAACTTGCCCAAGGCTACACACCTATGTTTTTGTGTGTGTGTGTGTGTGTGTGTGTGTGTGTGTGTGTGTGTGTGTGTTAAGTGTCTGAGGCCGGAATCAAACTCAGGTCCCCCTGACTCCAGGGAGGCGCTTTACTCACTGGGCCACCTAGACGCCCCAACATTTCTTAATAGCTCTAGCAATCAGTAGCATTTTTATTTTTAATCTTATATCAAGAATAAATCTGCCTCTTTGCAACTTCCACCCTTCAATACTACTTTGGTACTCTGGGACCAAGCAGAACAAATTTAACCCCTTTTCTATGTAATAGCTACCTTGTCCCTCCTGAGTCTATTTTTTCCTCCAAGCTAAACATCCCTAGTTCATTTGGCTGATCCCATGTCATGATTTTAAGGCCCTTCACCAAACTAGTAGTTCACCTTTGGACGTACTCCATCTTATCCAAGCCTTCCTAAAATGGGGTGTCCAGAACTGAACTTCTACTACATGCACTTTTTCTGCTACTAACCCATCTCCTTTCCTGTTAGAGAAATGATTACTTTTTATTATATTAATAAACAATTATTAAATTAGGCTTAAGTTTTTTTTTCTCTATTTTCTCATTTAGGGACCAGCCCCTGTAGATCATTCAATCAGTCTGTGAAGGACATTGCTGATAAATGAGATTGCTCAAATCCTTTCGGTATAAACTCTGCAATTTTGGGCAAAACAACACCTAACTAGAAGACCTTGCTTCTGTTTAGAGTGTAAACAGAATCTAATCTAAGTGAATTCTTGCCTTTAGGAAATGAGTACAAGTCATTGTACCCTTCCATTGGAGTTTAGGGTAATGCAGTTTATGAGGGAGAAAACCAACCAGCGTGGTCTGGGTAGAGATGGATTCCTTTGTCCAGACTGAGTCTCATGATCAAGTCACCTTAGCAGGAGGAGCTAAAGACTTTTAGTCCACTTCCTTATTAATATGCCCACCCCCTCAATAATTGTTCAACAATCAGGGTTGATTTTCACCTCTCAGGGGCACCTCCTTTTCCAAAGGTATTTAAGCATTTAGGGGTCTCCGTGGTTTTATCTTTGGTAACTGAGAGAGATCACTGACCATCAATTTATTGATTATCAGCTAGCCTAATTAATAAATCGATTATTAATTACCCAGAAACTGTGTCTCTCTGGCTTTTCATTTGTCTCACCAGTCATGCATATCCTTGTTTACATCTTTTGCACCACTACTCCTTGCATACAATTCCTTATTGGTAATATATTACAGCCTACTTAATACCTACCCATCACGCATTTATTTCCACTATTATTTGGGCTGCCTGAAATTTGGATTCTTCAAAAATTATTGATTCACAACCATATAGAATCACTGAAAGAACACTTGTGTTAACATGTAATAATGTCATCATCCTCAGCCTCATCTGGACTTGTCCAAAAGGGAGTAGTTAGAATTATTCAAAACAAAACAAAATAAATATTCCCAAAGAGAATCCAACCCCCACTCTTCCTTCCCACTGTAACCCTTGCATCAGAGACTCTTACAATGAAAAAGGCCAGGTTCACTTTGTTGAATTTCTCATTTTTCTGGCTTATATAGTCCTCAAACAAAAGATCTGGGAAAATCCCGATCCAGTGCATTGACACCAATTTGTCTTGCAAGGATACAATTCACAAAATTTGTGAAGAAAAATTCTGGAAAACTTTTTAAAAAGATAGAGAAATCACAAAAAAGCTCTTGGGAAAATAGAGACATCTTCCAGTAAGGAATCTTCCAAAGTCTTATTCACTTACTAGTACAGTTAGGCAAGGCTCTCAGCAGATTGTAACTTTATATGATTAATTAGAGGCAACTGGAGTTACGAAGACCTGAGTTCAAATATTACCTCAGACACTTATTAATTGTGTGACCTTGGACTATTAATGTGACTGTTCTCTGTCTCAACTGTAAACTGGGGATAATAATAGCACCTACCTCCAAGGGCTGTTGTGAGGATCAAATTAGATATTTGTAAAATTTCTTAGCATAGCACCTGGCACATAGTAGATAACATGCTTATTCCTTTCCTTCCTTAATGGCTCTGGTAATGTCAAACTTTGCTCCTGTTCTCCACTTCTACATAGTTTCAGATGGGTAGCATAAGGGGCTACCCCTAAGGTACAGACAAACTCTTTGGTCAAGTTAACCTTTGTCAATAGGTGTGGTTCTGAACCACTGCAAATAGGAGTGAGGACACCTACAAAGTTTGTCTGTATGAATGGAGACATAAAACATCTATGGATATTATTATCTTTATATTACAGATAAGGAAAACTGAGGTTCTTAGCTTGATATGTCCCTTTCCTCTTATACAGTTTTTGAACACAAATCAACATTTATCTTATCAAATCTTATTTCATTAACTTCAGTCCAAAATTCTAGCCTATTGAGGTCTTTTTGGATCATGACTTTGTTGTTCAGTGTGTTAGTTATTACTCCTACCTTTGGCCACTTGCAACTTGATAAGAATGTGATCTATGCCTTGATCCAAGTTATCAGTAGAAATCTTAAATGGTACAGGGTTATGGCCAGAGTTTTTCACCACTCCATTCAAAACCCCTTCCAAGTGACTTGTAGTCATTAGCATCTACTCTTTTGGTTCAGTTCTGAATCTACCTAACAGTATTGTGTCTAACCCTCATCTTTTCATCAAGCATAGAATGACTGTTAAATGCTTTGTTAAAATCTAGGTAAACTATACTTTCGGCAATCATTTGATCTACCTGCCAAATAAGGAAATAAAATAAATTTAGCATGTTCTGTTCTTTATGAAACCATGCTGGTTCTTTGTGATTATCATTTTTTATAGATGTTCATCTATAACATCTCTTTAATAATATGATCTAGATTTTTGCCAGACATCAACATTTGCCAGTTCAGTGGACTACAGATTGTTGGTTTCTCTCTCTCCCTTCTTTTGAAAATGGGCACAATATTTGCCCTCATTCAGTCCTAAAGCACCTTTTCTCTTCTCCATGGCTTAACAATCTTATCAATGTCTTGTACCTTTTGATTTGAACTCATCAAGGGCAGCTACCTGTTTTCTTCATATCTACCTACTTATCTGGAGATTCAATGCCCTATTAGTCATTTTTCTTTTAATTCTCTCCAGCACACAAATAATCCTTCTTGGAAAAGAAAACACAAACAATATTAGAGATAAATAGCTTTGTGTTCTATGATAATTTTTCCTTATACCCCCAAACATTAATCACATTTTTTCTTTCAATCTCTTTAATACAGTTTTTCCAAACAAATCTTGAAAAATTCACCCTGGCCTCCAAAACCTGGAAGATATCAAATCTGACTTTATCAAAAGTAAAGGAAAAAAAAATTTCCTACATCTGTGTCATTATGAGTGAGATATCTCTATTTATAATCATATACCTAGGGGAGGCCAACATAAGGTAGTAGAAAGAGCCTTGGATTTGGAATTAACAAGATTTGAGTTTGACTTCTACTGCTTATTACCTGCCCAGTCACTTAGCCTTTATGATTCTCAGTTTCCTCAGAATTATTTAAGAGGTCCCTTTAGCTCTAAGTTATCTGGTTATAAAAATACTGCAGAATTGTCTTGGGAGTCAGAACCTCTGGGCACTTGTAGATGTGTGACCTCAGGAAGTCAATGAACTTCTCTAAACCCTAGCTTCCTCATCTTTCACACGTGCTGTGAGGCTTGCACCATATATTTCATAGGATTACTACAGGTGCTGTGTCTTGGGATGCTTAGAGTAATTTGTTTTCATGTGGTCTCCCCCATCAGACTGTGAGTTCCTTCAGATGAGGGGCTGTATTTTATATTTCTTCCAATCCCTAACACCTCAGTATATAGTAGGCACTTAATAAATGTTTATTGATTGACTATTAATCTCTAGATGAGAGGGGATGGTTGGGCTGGAGACCCTTCCAGCTCTAGATCTGTAATTGCTGTACGAATTCTCTCCTAGCAATGACCATATTTGTCCCAGTCTGACCTGGTTGGTCAGAAAACGGGCCCTTTTCGGAGTACGACGTCCCGCCCTCTCTTCGCCCCCAGGAGTGGGAAGGGGGCGGGTCTCCGCCCACGCCGGTGACGCGCTGACGTCTGCGAGCGGTGACACCGCCCCGCTCTCGAGTCTGGGAGCCTGGGAGCTGGGGAGCCGGGAGTTGGGGGGGGGGCGGGCAGCGGTGGCGGCGCCGGTTTACTCTTAGAGCGGGGCCCCTGGCGCGGCGCCGGTTCCCGCCCTCTGGGCCCTGGCAGGCGGCTACCCCCAGGCCTCCTGGGAGCTCCCTTCGGCATCGGTCCGTCATCATGGTGTCCTCCGGCCTTTGGATCACCCGTCCTTATTGAGCCCTCAGGAAGCGAGCGAGTCCTGGGACCAACATGCCTGCCCGTGAGTGAGGGGTCGGGGCCGGGGTCGGAGCTGGTCACTGGTAGGGAGAGGGGATGGGAGAGGCCCTGGATGTCCGTGTGTCTGTGTGATTGTCTGACTGGAACTGGTCTGACTGACGGTCCGAAACGTCTGCTCAGGAGGGGGCGGGGCTGAGGGGAGCCCGGAAGCCGGGGCCAGTTAGGGCTTCCCTCTCCTTTCTCGTGTTCCCGTGTGTGTCTGTCTGGGTGTGTATGTGTGGTGTCTGTGTGTGCGTGTGTGTGTATGTGTGTGTGTGTGTGTGTGTGCGTGTGCGCGCGCGCGAGCCTCTGCCTGTGCTGTGCGGGAGGCGGGTGAGGGAGGTCATTGCCAGGAGGATTGGGGATTTTTCTGAACATTGGTGGTCGTGGCATAGCTAGAGGTAGTCAGGAACGCCAGGGAAGGAATTCGGACCGAGGAGCTTGAGGAGGCCGGGGCAGAGAGAGTTGGGCAAAGAGAAGAGGGGAAAGCGTGTGCCAGTGACGGGGAGTGAGCTCCGGGGAGGACGTGTGGCACGGGCTAAGCCAAAGCTTCCAGCACAAATCCCTTGTTGGGAGCCTTAGGCCGGTACTGGGCCAGGCGGCGTTTATAAAGCACCTGCTGTGTGCCAGGCACTGGGGTAAGCTTCCAGTCAGGTAGCATTTATTAAGTACCTGCTGTAGGAGGACAGCTAGGTTAGTGCAATGTGGGTAGACCTCTGGGCCTGGAGTTGACTTGAGTTCAAATCAAGCTTCAGACACTCACTGGCTGGCAAGTCACTTAACCCTATTTGCCTCAGTTTCCTCATCTGCAAAATGAGCTGGAGAAGGAAATAAACCACTCCACTATCTTTATCAAGAAATCCCAGGGGCAGCTAGGTGGCACAGTGAGTAGAGCACCAGACCTGAGTCAGGAAGCCCTGAGTTCAAATGAGGCCTCAGATACATAACATTTACTAGTTGTGTGATCTTGAGCAAGTCACTTAACTCCAATTGCCCTGCCTTCCCCCCTCTGAAAAGACCCCCCCCCCCAATCCCAAATACAGTCAGGAAGAGTTGGACACGATTGGGTAGCAACAGTAACTATATGCCTAGAGATACAAAAGTCAGCCAAGGAGCATTTATTAAGCTCCTTCTGTGTGCCAGACACTGGGTCAAGTACTGGTTGATATAAAGAAAGCAAAAGGTAGTTCCTGCTCTCAAGAAGCTCTCTGACTTGAATTGAGTGAGCGGGTGCTGATTGGAGAATATGGGCTGAGTATTAGGGCTAGAAAGTGGCCTGCAGGGCAGCTCTTTTTTGCCTGAGACCTAAGTTAGTAGCAAGTCTAGGAATAGAAAGAACCCTTAACTCCTAGTTCCCTACACCATTTTCAGGACTTTTTGAATTGGGGAAGGGGGCCTCTTGATCAAAGAGGTAGAAATTCAGTCTTTGGGAGATTTTCTTAAAGTTCAGGATCGATCAGGTGTAGCAGCAAGCACCCCAAGCGTCCTCAGGGTTTGCAGCTACCACAGGTTCTTGGATCTGCTTTGTTAAAGGAAAGCAACTCAAAATGGGTTAACAAGCTTACTTTAATCAGTCAGACATATATCGTTTACCTTGTTCAGGAGAAAAGGTCAGTACCCTGAACCTCAAAGTATACAGGCATAATTATCAAGACAGAAACATCAAGTAGACAGATTTCCAAACTGTCCAACCATTACATCCATACCCAGTCAACATCTGGGTTTCCACATTCTGGGTTTTTCAAAGCCGGGGACTCTCAACAACGGCTTCCCAGAATTCAGATCAAATCACAGAACACTTCTCAAAGTGAGTCCCAAAACAAAGCTACACATCAGGGCTTATATAGCCTTCTCCTGGCTCAGAAAATGTAACAACCTTATTGACCCACTGGCTAATCAAAAAGTATCTACTGAAAAACAAGCCTCCCTCCCCAAGCTTCTGGTGCACTTTAGCCTAGGGGCAGGAAAGATCTTTAAAATTTACATTCTTATTACATCAGGTCACTGTGCTTTGCAGCAAACTAAAGTGGTTCCTTGTTAACTCTGAGATTAAATATAAACAAACTTCTGTGTGTGTTATTTAAAGCCCTTCACAACTGGGCTATGGCCTACCTCTCCAACAGCAAACATTTCCAGGCTTATTACATGTTTCCGACTCAAGCTGTCCTTTCTGTTCCTCACCTTATTTTCTCTCTTTACCCTTCCAACTTCTCACCTTCACCCATCAAATTCCCTGGTTTTCTTTGATCTCAAGCATTATCTACTATTTGGGACTTTTTTTTTTTTTATGAACCCTAGTGCCTTTCTCCACCTCAATTACCTTGTATCTATTTTATGTATACCTACATATTCAAATGTCACCCAGGCTAGATTTGTAAGTTCCTTAAAGATAGGGACAGTTAGTTTCTCTTTTGTTTTTGTGTCCCATGGTGCTATCAAGGTGATAAGCACATGGTAAGTGTTTAAAAACACTTACTGATTGACTTTTTTTTTTTCTTTGTGAGAAAATTAGCCAGCTTGCAATAAATAAATAGGCTTTACCAGCATCTTGAGGCAAACAGCACTACTCTGTTCCTGATGGCCTATTTTAAATAAATCCAGATGCTTGTAGCTTTATAAAAAGGGGTTGGTGCCTCATAAAGGGAAAGAGATGACAGTGAATCCATATCTGGAGGAAAAAGTAGAGGAAAAAGGGATTTTGCATATCTTAGAAATGTAGTACTTGATTATTATAAGGTAAGTACTATTTGGCTGACTATTCATTAGAGTTTGTAAATAAACTGCTTTTTTAATCTTTACTGTTTGGGGAGATTATAATGGAGATAATGGTGAGATTGAGTTCAATCTCATGTTTTCTCTAATAGAGGGTAAATAGGGATTTTGCAGATTTAGAGTTTATAAAATACTAAAAATAAACATAAAAATGACATTGACTTAAAATTATGCTTAATGCGTGTTATTTTATTGATTTGTGAAGTGGTATTGTTTCTATTACAAAAAAAATTACTTAATTTAGTAGCGTTAAAGTGATAAATTAACAATTTCTTCATCTTGCCCTGAAACCTCACAGTTCTCAACAATGCATTCTTTTTTTTTCCCTTGTCCATTTTATTCTAGAAAGAAAAGAAGGAGAAAACTGTACATGCTGCATTATTAGCATCCTTAAAAGACTTACTATAGCAATCTAGGCCCTTAGTGTCTGGTGAAGGGCTATAGAAAAACAATTCATCTTTTAAGTTTTGATATACTTTACAAAAATGGTTATCAAGTGTAATGTGATAAATTTTGCATAAATAAACTAAATCAGCACTTTTTAATTGTTACCGAAATACATAGTTGAATTTGGGGACAGATTTTTTAAAAATTCTATTTAGTATTCATACTTTTTGGCAGCTTATTTTTATCTAATTTGATACCTATACTTTTCAGTAATAATGTTTAAATAAGACAACTGGTAGAAAATTGGGACGAGGGGCAGGGAATCTAACAGTATAATAACTATTAGTGTTTAGAAAAGAGGCAAGTAAGTACTATGATATTAGTGCAAAGAACAGAAATGCTTTATTGTAATTCTCTTTGTAGAACAAGTAGCCCCCTAAAAATAATCTAAATTTTTCTTTTAATGTTAGGTTTAAATAGTTCATGTACAACTGACTACCTCTTAAAGATTTTGCTTAGTAAAAAAAAAAGCTATTCTTTTGCTTTGTCATAAAATTATGCTGTTTTTTTTCTACTTTAGTGGTAAATAATTTGCTATGATAAATGTGAAGATTCTATTTTCAATCTTGCTCTATGTAATTGCTTTTTGAACTGGCATATGATAATTAGAATCAAATCAAGAATGTAGTACAGTGGAAACAGTAATCATTTCAGGTCTGATCTATAAAAATTATTCTTGAAAATTGCTGGAGACTTTTCTTTATATAGGGAATGTAAGGGGGGGAAACAAACCCTGACTGAAACACTTCCTTAACCTGAAAGTGAAAAGACCGGTGATGGGAACAAACGATATTATGTAGGAACACTCTGATAGTATCCCTTTAGTGCTCAGCTTTTGTTTACCTTTTAAAACTGTGTTCATTTTCAAGATTTTTCAGACCTAGAACCATATGATCAGAAGACCTTGGTTTCTAAGTTTCTTTATTTTTTAATTCTGGGAAGATGAGTCAAACTTATAAACCATCATTAAGCATCTTGACTTAATCCTAAGTAATATTGTACCTCTGAGAAAAGTCAATAGACAACTGCTGTTCACCATCAATGTTCACTGATTAGTTGTAATTTCAGGTAAGCAGGCTTACATAAACTTATTCGGGGATGTATGTTATGGGTCTAAAATAAAGTAACATTTTGCCTTCCCTTATTTATGATATTCTTAGCAGTCAGTCAGTTATCATATATTAATACCCCTATTGTGTGCCAGACACTGTGCCAAGTGCTGGGGATTCAAAAAGAGGCAAAGAAAGGCTCTAGGAGCTCTCACAGTCTGATGGGGAGAAATCGTGTAATACCTATGTACAAACAAGCTATATAGAGGGTAAATTGGAAATAATCAACAGAGGAGGGCACTAGAATCAAGGATGATCAGGAACGACTTATTGTAGAAGGTAAGATTTTAGCTGGGACTTGAAGGAGGCCAGAAGATAGAGATGAGGAGGGAGAGAACATTCCAGGCAAGACAGGAGTGGGTGGAGGAGGCAGAGACACAGCTAGTGAAAATTCCCAGAGTCAGGATGTGGAATGTCTTGTTCAAGGAATAGCAAGGTATTAATTTCTAGTATTTTCATGTTATCTGTGTAAAAGCTATTATCCACTGCTATGGAAAATTGAACCATCATTTAAAAAAATCTGTTCACTTAGGTTTTGTGTAATTTAATATCTTTGGTTATTTGTGTCATTTTTCTGACTTGTGACCCTAGGCCAGTAGGGGTAATAATACCCTAAAGATATCATTGAACAGAAAAGCCATCATAAAGGTTAAATTTCTATGAGCTTGTTGAGATATTATTATTGTTGTTGTTACTCTTTTTGAAATAAGTATTGTATTGCTTTTAAAACAAATTTGTTAGACCTCAATAAATAGTAATGATTTCACCAGAGATGGCATTCTCTTACCCAATAGACTATTCTTTTTGTCATCTTTGTTTGGACTTGATTATATCTGCCACGTTTCTAGCGTTATTGATCTGAAAGGAGAATAACTTTTTTTAAAATTCTATTATAGTAATTCTTGAAGTGAGTGAAATCATCACTTCAGAATTTTTATTCTGAGCATAATCTTTGCTTTTTGATACAGATTTTAAGACTTATACAAAATAACTACTGCTGCTTTCTCTACCCATACTAATCCCTAGACTCACTCCATTTTCTGCTGCCTGACCCTCCAGTTAATGAAGTAATTACAGAAGTTGAAAATTGAATTTAGATCCGGGTTTTCTGGCAACTAAAAAAAACAAGTTAGGTGGTAAAATTCTAATTGATAAAAGAAAGTATACAAGTTTATCTGAAAATACAAACTTTCTAAGGCAGTAAGTTAAATGAGTGATCCAGGCTTTGAGTAATAGAATAGAAGGTCTACAAAAGTCACATTCAAATGGACATTTCTTCTTTCTATCCTAAGCTGAAGTTATAAATATAACTATATATTTGTGGAGCTGAGATAATTTGGAGGTATTTTACTTTCTGATGATTTAACTTAATAAAGGGGTAGTGCTTTTTAACATCTCTGTTAACCTGTGTCTCTCAAATATCAGTAGTTTCAAGTGAGACTTTGTCAGAAAACAGTCAGTTCATGTTTGAATTCTCCTGGAATCATGGAAATGACAGTAATCTGTTTTGTTCATTGAGTAGGGATCCATATGCTTTAAATTCTAAATATGGGGGAGGCAAGAGTTGACATTCTGTTATGAAAGTTTAGGAGCCTAATTTGTAGTCTCACCCAGATGGAGAACCAGCCCACTTACACATGGAATGGTATCTATGGGTAGTAGGGCCACTATTCTCAAAAAGGCTTTTTTAAACTACTTGCAAACACTAGGACAAATACGTTTGAGACCTCAGTTTACTGCCAAGTAACATGGAAAAGATAGGGCTTACAGAATATTAAGGGTAGATCTTATAAATCAGTTACCAGAATCATAAAAAGAACCTTTTTAAAAGGCTTCTTTAAAATGACTAATTTTATTATATCTCAATCCTAATAACTGAGTAAACTGCAAAATGCATCTGAGCATCTCAGCTCAGCTTATTCATCCCTTGAATGGGATTCTGTTCAGCTTAATTCTACAAACATTTAAATGCCTTCTCTGCATAAATCACTGAGATACAGAGATAAATAAAATATTACTCTTGACCACTAGTTTACTATCTACTGATATTACTTATTTAAATGATTGCCAGCTTACCAGCAGCTTATGCTTCATAGTTTGCTTGGAACTTGAAAACATTTTTCCATAGAAACGTTTTATACTGTGTTATTGCTTAAGTGATCTTTTGGAATCTGGCCACCTTTAATTATATTGTTTTTATGGGAAAATTAATTTGTTATTCTAGGAATTTTTAGATATATCAGGAATTCACTTTCTTCCTTCTAGCACCTCAAAGAATATACCACTGAGTCCTCCCTACAATGCAATATTAAGAGAAAATAGTAATAAGAGTATACTTAGAACTCCTCTATTGGGCCACAGGAGGGCTGGGAAGGCACCAATGGAGTCCTAGAGAAGTGGAAACAGGAAATTTTTCATGGATGATGTTCACTGGGGAGGGGGAATGCTAACAGCTTCAGCATTAAAGTTAACCCCTGGCTTAGGAACATTTGTTTGTTTATGATGGATGTTTCTAAGTTTGGGCATTTGGACTAGAAGAATACAGGGACCAGAATTAAGTTCTCTCTTAAGTCAGCCAAGGGGTAGCTTTAATGGAAGATCTGCACTCCTAAAAGAATTTCTTTCTGGACTTCATCTTTCTATAAATCATGACTCAGAAAACCTTTGACCACAAATTTGGCTGCTTTTATTATTTCTTACTATCAGTCTGTAGTAGAACCAGTGGGGAAAAGTAGAATGGAGAGAGCATGGAATAAATGTTTCCTAGAAGTCAATGGAGTAAATGATTAAAGATTTGTGGAGAAGTTTCTTAGTGACTTTGCTTTTTAAAAAGTTAATTTTGGGGGCAGCCAGGTAGCACAGTGAGTAAGAGCATGGGCCCCAGTTTTGGGATGACCTGGGGGATTGAAGCAGGGCTCAGACACTTAGCATCCACCCAGAAACACCTGGCCATGTAACCTTGAGCAAGTTACTTAACCCCAATTGCTTTAAAAAAAAAAAGTGAATTTTGACAATTTGATATGGTGTCCCAATTTGACAGAAATTGCCAATAATGTATAAAAAGAATTGTTTGAAGTAAATTTAATAAAGGTAGACTGAGGTACAGACTTTGAGCAAGATCACTTTATACTGATGTGTATACAACCTGTTAACAAAGCAGGCTATACTAAGAAAGGTGGGCTGGCATTCAGATGAGACTAATCACCACTCCCTTCACTGACAGTTAAAGAATATTAATTGTTTTATGGGACTCATCTTAATGTTGTAATCTTTGATAGGGGGTTAAAACTACTGGACTTGCTATCTTCTTAGAAGAGATAAAATCTACCCTGATTGCTCAAAGACAGCATTATCTTTTGGGGATGGTATCACTTTAATAAACAGATGTCCTGGAACTATCCTAGGGGCTACCACTAAGAGGAATAACAACTTTTCTTTTAATTATAACTTTAAACTAACTCAGAGAGAAAGCTAATACCTGAACTTAACTCAGGGAAGGACATAGATGCAGACTCAATTATAAAAGTCATTACAGCATAAAATCATTTACATTGTAGGATCAGTATAGTAGAAAATAAATACAATTTTAATTTTGACCTTTTATGGATGCAGTTAAAGTTCAGTGGAACAGCATTTTACTTAGATTCTGATATTTCTGTTTCCTCCAAATTTTTGAATAAGTGATTAAATAATGTTGGCAGTAAACTCTGTCCTTCCTGAAGTAATGTTAGCTGCCTGGTTCTATCATTTTGCTTTTGAATATAAGTGGGATGGTTCTGTGAATGACTGAATAGTAGGCGGAAATGGTTGTTCTAAAAGGAAAAGAGATAATAGTGCTTTTTACTTTATCGTTGCCATCCTTTAAGAGAGAGAGGAGTTTTGCTTTTTTAAGTGGTAATATTGTCAGTCATGAAAACTTGAGAGTTCAGAATGAGTCATTTTATGTTGGAACATCTTAATAGGTTTTATTTTCTCAAATGATCCTGTCTGATAGCAACAGTACCAACTCATGAGTGAATATGTTCTTGAATTAATGGCAATTTCTACTATGATTAATATGTCAA
Organism: Petaurus breviceps papuanus; assembly: GCF_028583685.1. Taxonomy (NCBI): domain Eukaryota; kingdom Metazoa; phylum Chordata; class Mammalia; order Diprotodontia; family Petauridae; genus Petaurus; species Petaurus breviceps. The sequence goes on along the minus strand of NW_027187460.1, from coordinate 19,140,812 downwards.
AACTGTCAAAATTCTCTTTTCATTGTTATTTGCTGAACTTAACTCTGTTCTTGAAAGAACTCAGTTTTTATCACTGGTGGGAAAATCAGGCTAAATCTTTCCCCCTTTGAAAGTTGTCACCTGCTCAGGGGTTACTGATAATTTTCATTAAAGGTTTTCTTTTCTCTCTTCTCTTTTAACCTTCTCTGGATATTTTATGTACCAGATATATTCCTTTTACACTTTCTTTGACTATTTTGGTGGTAGATGTTTATAATAACTCTTGTCTGTAGGAGAAATACTGTTCTTTTAAAACTTCATTATTTTAATTTTTATTCCCAATTGGTGAATTATTCTGTTCTGCCCTTCCCTTTTTTTTTTTACATCTTATTCTCTAGGGTATTTCTGCTGGAGCAGTTCTTGGCTAACGCCTAAGTATTCATCACACCCCTTCTATTTAATTGGCTTTTTTGAACAGCTGCCTTGGCAATTTGCTCTGAAGCTGAGATTGCACTTTTAAATGGATCTCACACTGGTTGCTCAGAGAATAAAAGGCAAAAGATTTATGTTGGCCATTATCAATTGTGAAACCTGCACAGTTTGATGACATACCGTGTTTCCCCGATAAGACCTATCCTGAAAATAAGCCCTCCCCTTACTGTGTAAGATTCCTCTAAAATAAGCCCTCCCCCCAAAATACGCCCTATTCAGATTGCTATATGCACCGTCCCCCCCCGTGAAACGCACGCCGCACTCCGAGCTGCATCCAATCAGAGCTGCAGCAGTGAGCGCGTCATCCTGTTCTTCCCCAGTGATTTGCTTATTGATTAAAGGTACATTTTTTGGTTCACATTTACCTGTTTATTAAAATTGCTGTCAATGTTCATTAAAATAAGCCCTCCCCTGAAAATAAGCCCTCTGGTGTTTTTCTGTCCAAAATATATAATAAGACAGTGTCTTATTATCGGGGAAACATGGTATAAGGGTTAGGTTAAAGTATTGCACTTGAAGTTGCAAAGACCAATTCTGACTTAGGAAGTTGTAAAACAAATGTGATTGAGACAAATGATCAAATTTTTCTGACTACTAATAAAATGGGTGTAGATGATATTAACCTTCTGGGGATGTTAGGATACAGTGAGAGAATTTATACAACTAGATTTTGGAAATAACCTATGAACACAATTTTTAGGTGAAAATATAAACTGTGTAGGAGGTGATTTATTTTTCCAAAAGTCTTAGGAAGGGATAGGAAGTGTAGTAGAAAGACAGTGGACTAAGAAGTGAGATCTGAGCACTTAGCAGCTTGTCACATGGGGATAGTATTTCATAGTGTTGGGATTTGGATCATATATCCTACAGGAGCATAATACTGTATTTCACAATTGAGTTCAGTTCACGAAACATTTTTATGAGCAGTAGGTGGATAAAGTACAGGGCCTGTAGTCCAGGAAGACCTGAGTTTGAACCCAGCCTCAAGACAGTTACTAGCTACTGTGTTTCCCCGATAATAAGACACTGTCTTATTAATTTTTTTGGAAAGAAAAACACAAGAGGGCTTATTTTCAAGGGAGGGCTTATGTTGTCCTGCCTCAGCTCTCCTCCGTGGCACTGCTCTCAGTGGCACTGCTCTCAATGGCACTGGCAAGCAAATCACTGGGGAAGAACAGGATGACACGCTCACTGCTGCAGCTCTGATTGGATGCAGCTCGGAGCGCGGCGTGCGTTTCACCCAGTGGGGGGGGACGGTGCATACAGAGGGTACCGTAATGTAGCGCAGGGGATCACCTTCACTACAGTAGCAATCTCAATAGGGCTTATTTTAGAAGAATCTTACACAGTAAGGGGAGGGCTTATTTTCGGGATAGGTCTTATTATTGGGGAAACACGGTTATGTGACACTAGCTATGTGACCCTGGGCAAGTCACTTCACCTTGTTTACCTTGGCTTCCTCATCTGTAAAATGAGCTGGAGAAGGAAACTACTCCACTGTCTTTGCCAAGAAAACCCCAAATAGGGTCACAAAGATTTGGACATGACTGAAACAACTGAACAATAACAAAAATTTTATGCAGAACACTATTCTGGGCTGATGTGGAGGTCCCTGTCTTCAGTTTATAGTAAATTTAGGAGGTGTTATGAATTATCGAAGATATTAGATGTTAATTGTGAACTAAAAAGATTTTAAGAATTAATGATCTAGTGATATGAGAAAGAAGGGAGGAGTGTTTGGCAAGTAGAGGTTTGGGATTCTTTTTATGTTTGGGTAAGTTTATGGGGGATCAAATTGCTTACAGGAGCATAATATGGTATTTCACAGTTGAGTTTAATTCACCAAACATTTTTTATGGGAACAGTGGATAGAGCACAGGGCCTGGAGTCAGGAGGACCTGAGTTCCAATGCAGACATAGATAATTTACTTAGCTATGTGACCCCAGGCAAATCACTTAATCCTGTTTGCCTCAGTTTCCTTAACTGGAAAATGAGGTGGAGAAGGAAATGGCAAACCACTCCAGTGTCTTTGCCAAGAAAATCACAAATAGGGTCACAGAGAGTGATCTGAAACTCAGTAACAATTTTTGCAGGTCTAAAATTGTTCTATAAAATCAAATCTTTAATTATATATTTGAGTAGATGTGAATTAAAGTTCCATTAATCTTACTAGTTAAGTATGATTAGTTTTGAAAAGTAAAAGTGTCTATTTCCTTCTTGTACTTCACTATCATTAAAATTGTTACAAGTAGTTCTTTGGTGTTCAGGTTATTTGTGTTTTTGAAAATGGCAGAAAATGATGTTTCTTCAGTTCTTTCTGTTCTGTATGATGGAAATTTACTAAAGGACTGAAATATTATAATATTGATTTTTTTTCTCAAATGAAAATTTTTATTTAGAGCCTATTCTTATTGATTAATAGGGGCTTTACTTAACCACCTTGTCAAAATATAAATATGAACAAAATCGATAACTTCCTTCTGTTTTAGCATATATCAATGATATCCCTATCATATTAAAATTTAATAAAGATGACTTTATTTAAACTTTTATTCATTTTTTCCCCCTGTTCCCTGACTAATGGGCCATTCCTTATAATAAGAGTGGAAAAAGAAAGGAAGGAAAAAAAGGGAGACCACCAATCAATACATTATTAGTCTCTTACAGTATATGCATATCCCATACCCATTGCGTCCTATATCTGTAAAGAACAGGAAAGAGGGATATATTCTCAACTAGCCCCAGGATTGAGCTTGGTAATTATAAGGATGCTGACCTTAGTTTTACTTATTTATTTTTGTTTACATTGTTGTGGACAGTTATGCTTTCCTGCTACTGTTTACTTTTCATCAGTTTACAGAGAGTCATGAAATTAAGGAAAAAATAGCTTTTGATTATGGTTCATCATAGTCAAATATTTTTAGCATAAGTACTCAGTAATTTGGAGTATCCTTGTTTTTTAATTTGATTTTTAAATAAACTTTTTTTTAGGATCACTGGGCCTCAGAGTTAGTGGCTTCAGAGACCAAGCCATTTCAACCAGAATATGAACAGGGACCTAGTCCATACCATCTCCAACTGAGTGGTCATTTCATTCTTTTTCAAATCTTCTATGATGGGGCACTCACTATCTCCTAAGGCAGTACATTCCATTTTCACACAGTGCTAATGATTTTCTTTTTCCTTAAAACTGAAAAATGTCTCTGCAGCATCCACCCATTTTTTCTAATGCTGCCTGAAAAGAACTAGATATCCCTTTGCCAAGGGGTCAGACTTTCATAGGTTTAAAGATCATTATGATGAACCTACTAAGTTTAAGCTAAACATTTAAGTTTAACCGATTCTTATTTAGCATAACCTGTAGTCCCTTTATAATCCTCTATTCAGCCACCAATGTGGCTCTCTGATCATGTCACTTCCCCTGCCCCCCGGTAAACTACAGTGGTTCCCTACCACGTCCAGGTTCAAATACAAAATGCTCAATTTATCAAAGTCCTTCATAACCCAGCCCCTTTCTACCTTTCCAGTCTTTTTAAACCTTACACCCTACCACTTACTCTTCTATCTAGTGACAAGACCTTCTTGCTGTTACCTGAACAAGACACTCCATCTCTTGGCCCCAACCATTTTCTCTGGCTGTCCCCCATGCCTGGAATGCTCTTCTTCCTCATTTCTGCCTCCTGGATTCCTTGGCTTTCAAGTTCCAGGTAAAACCTCACTTTTTACAGGAAGCCTATCCCAGTTCCTTTTAATACTAGTGCCTTCCTCTGTTAATTATTTCCTTTTTTTATCCAACATATAGCTTGTTTATACACATTTGTATGTTGTCTCCACTGGATTGTGAGCTCCTTGATGTTATGGACTGTCTTTTTCCATTCTTTGCATCCCCAGCATTTAGCACTTTTGCCTCATACATATTAATTGCTTAATAAATGTTCATTGACTGACCTGTCATTGAACTTACGGCCAATAAAATCTTGAGATCTTTTTCCAAGCAGTTAGCTAACCTATCACATCTTGTGCTTGTGAAGTTGATTTCTCAAATCTGCATTTAAGAATTTATATTTTGTCTTTTTAAAATTTCATCTTATTTGATTAAGTCAAATGACATATTTTTGGATCCTAGATATTGTCCACTATGTTGACTGCCTTCTTCTAAATTTGTGTAATCTTCACATTTGATAAGCATACCAATTACATATTCATGTCATTTATAAAAATGTGAACTAGCACAGGCCACATCACTGGGAGCCTCTGCTACGAATCTCTAACAGTTCAAGTCAGCATCAGATTATTATTGACTGCTGGCTCTGTGTGGTTATTAACAGCTGGAAATTCACACTTTTTAAAGTGTTGGGCATTCAGCATGGGAAATATAAAGTTGCAAGTTTTTTTCAAAAACTTTCAGCCTTTTAGCTTTTGACAAAAAGCACTGTACTAATTTGTTGCTTTCATATTTTGATGCCTAGAGAAATAATATTGTATAATATGTATTCCATTTTAACAAATTATTAGGATTTTCCAGTTATGACTATTTTGAGAACAACAAAATACGTTTGGTCTTAAATTGGTTCAATATATGGCATGAAAAGTGTGGGTACTGTGGAAAATTCTGTATGGAGAATTATTGGCATCACTGTTTTTATTAACTTCAGTTGTATTAAAATACATTTAAAGGCTATAGGCAACCTACTGTTTTAATAGTTATTTTCCTTATTTACTGGCTACTTCCTTACTGCCTAGAAACACACTCATGAGACTCTCTCATTCTTAAAAGAACTTTAGTTGATTTTTACTATTTCAACTTGCTGTACTCCTGTGTCCCTCTTCTCCTTTGTATGCTCCTTGAGAAAACCATTATAACTGGTGCTTCTACTCCTCTCACTTGATTATAAATCTTCTGCAACCAGGCTTCTAAAACCTCATCATTCAATTGACAGTACCCTCTCAAGAGTTACCAGTGATCTCTCAGTCATCAGCTCTAATGGTCATTTTTCAGTCCTCATCCTTCCTTTCTGCTGCCTTTGACACCATTAATCACTGTCTTCTTTTGGTTACTTTGTCCACTCTAGGTTTTTAAAACACTTATGGTTTTCTGAGCTCTTTTTCAGTTTCCTGTCTTCAAGCCCTTTTTTCTTCTCTTTTTATACCAGAGCTTCTTAACTTCAGATCCACGGATAGATTTCAGGAGGTCCATAAACTAGGATAGAAAAAAAAAATCTTTATTTTTACTAACCTCCAACTGAAGTTTTACATTTCTTTGCTTATTTAAAAACATTATTTTGAAAGGGCAACATAAGCTTCACCAGATTGCCAGAGTCTGAAACAAAAAAGGTTGAGGACCCTTCCTCTACATTATATTCATATAAATATATACTAATGAATATTAGTTACTCATATTTAGTTATTCATTAACTGTCTGGGAAAATTGGACATAGATTGATAAATGTGTTTTCATTCAGTGAGCATTAAGTTCCTATTGACTTTGAGTATTGTATAATTTTGATGTTTAATTAGACTACTATTACTATTTCATATTTCCCCACAGTGTATTTCTTATTTTAAAAGTTTCTTTACATTGCTGTTATTTCTGAATACCAAACTCCCCTTCCCCTTAATAACAAAGACATATAACTTAGCAAAATAATTAAATTATCATCTTTGACAGTATGAGGGAATTCCCTCATTCTTCCTTTGTAGTCTGCCATCTCTAATGAAAAGAGTAGTGTGTGGTCATCAGCAATTAATCAATAAGCATTAAGTACCTATTATGTTGTAGGGTACTATGTTTGACAGTGGGGATATAAATACAAAAAACTGAAATAATCCCTGTCATTCTTCTAGATTCAAGATTAGTCATTAAATTCATCCAAGTTCCCAATAATACATTCTTTTTTCAAATTGAATTTTATTTTATTTTTAGTTCCAAATTCTCTCCTATCCTCACTATCCCCCACCCTTTGAGGCAAGGAAAACAAAACCTATTGCAAGTATGTAAAACAGATTCCTGCAATAGCCATGTCAGAAAGAAAGAAAGAAAGAGAAATAAAATGATAGAAAATATACTTACTTTTGCACCCTGAGTCCATCAGCACTCTAAATCTTGAGGTGAATATTTCAGCATGGTTCTTCATGAGTCCTTTCGAATTGTGTTTGGTCATTGTGTCGATCAAGAGTTCCTAAGTCTTTCAAGTTGTTTTATCTTTATAAATTATTCTAGTTCTGCTCACTTCACTTTGTATCAGTTCATAGAAGCCTCAGGTTTTCTGAAACTATTCCTTTTATCATTTCTTAGAGCACAATACCATATGCGACAATTTGTTCAGCTAATAATGTGTTTCCATTTGTCTCTCGGAAATAAGGAGTAGGAGAATGTATTTTATGTATCTTACCACATACTTTTACCAACCACAACTTTTTAAGTATGGTATAAAAGAATCTAGTACAATATATAAACCATAAATAAAACTGAAAAATAATTATTAGTGATATGTGTTGTCCCATTAGATTGTAAGCGCCTGGAGGGCAGAGATTTGCCTTCAATTTTGTTGTCAGTTTTGTTTTTGCATTTTCAGCATGTAACATAGTGCTTGACACATAGTAAATACTTAATACATGCTTTTTCATTTATTCATATATTATTGTGAGATTTAAATGTTTACATAAGACAGACAAAAAATAGCAGGAGATTGGGAGTTTAATTAAACTTCAGAACAGTGCACAATACCCAGAGGCATTTATCCATGTAGATATTATAAAAATTCAGAATTGGAGTGGATCTGGGATATAATCTAGTCTATCCTATATCTGAATGCAAATATCTTTTATGACATCTATGACGGATGATCAGCCTCCAGACTTCCAGTGTTATAAGTTTACTGCCTCCCAAGACAACATATTCTGCATATTTTACCTTTGGAAAGCTCTGTATATCCATAATATATTTGTATCTTACATCTGTGTCCCACCCCCTAATTGTATGTATGCAAAGGCTTTGTCTTGGACTCTCCTCTTTTCTGTGAGTACAGTGTGATCTCATCATTTCCCAAGAATCCAATTATCACTATTTACCAACTGCCCCATTGTACATTTCCAGTTGACTGGACTGCAGGCATATTATGTAATACTTCAAGGTATGCTATCTCATTTGAGTACCATGTTAGGTTTCACACGCAATAGATGGTGTAGGAATTCAGAGACTTTGACCAGGGAGGAAGGACTTCATGGAATAAAATCCTGTGAACTCAAGAAATAAGGAACCTCTTATCAGGAAATGTCCCTTCTTCCTAAGAGTCAGTAGTCTTTAATTCCAGTTCTGCAAGAAGCCTTTCCCAGTCCTCTTAATTGCCTTCCCTAAGTTTTTCCTAAGTATAGCCTGTTTGTACGTAGTTATTTACATGACTCCCTCATTGCATTGTGAGCTCCTTCAGGACAGGGACTGTCTTTTGTCTTTCTTCAGTATCTCCAGTGCTTTGCACAGTGCCTGGCACATAGAAGGTTCTTAAAAACATTTATTGACTGACCCACAATTAACTTATTTAAAAACTCAGCTATCGCCATATTCGTACCTCATAAAATTCAATACCAGTTTTTATTTTGGTTGACTTTTTTGTTTGGTTTAGCAGTAGGTGGGGTCCTAAGTATCTTTTTACCTAGAAAGTGATCCTGAACCAAAAATGTTTATTTCAGGTATACACCTAAATGTTTTCAGACTGAAGAGACTGTGTTCTAAAACGGCATTTAGAAAATGATGTTCAGTGTCCTATGGAAATTCATTCCATTGTTTAGCAATTTTTACTTTAAGAAAAATGTTAGTTTTGTTAATTTCATTTTTTTTGTACTTTTTCATCTGTAGAGGTAGAACATGAACTGTTTGCTGGTCTTCTGCATGAAAACATTATAAAGATTACTAAGTAACTCCAGCATATTTTTTTGTTGTTGTTGGGGGACGGTTATCAGTGGAAGCATTTTGGTGTCTTATTGCCCTTCCTGTGAAAAACAGAAAATAATTTCCTTTCTAAAGTTCCATAGATTTCGGTTTGTTGAAGTATGTTATAGAAATGCGGGCTGTCAGAACTCTTGGTAAAAGTCATATAAGTCTTTGATATTATATTTTAAAAATAATTCTCCTTGGCCTAAAACATGTGTTCTTTATCTCTCTTCCATTTTCCCCCTTCCATAGACTTCCTGTCCTTTATGTTTGATAATTTGATGTATTCTACCTACCATTTTTCACTTCTTACTACTCCCTTCCCCCACTTCTTTTAAAACAAAAATTGTATGAATTGTTTTGTATTAATTAGGAAAATGGCATCCAGTACTTTTTAAGTAGTGCCTTGCATATAATTGTAATTACTTTTGGGAGAAACTGAATTTCTTTCATAATCCCTGAATTCCACCCTCAGCATTATTGTAGAGTATATTGATGGACATTTCATGATGGAAACAAAGAGAAAACAGACTTTAATTTTTAATTGTATTATATAACTACTTACCTTCAAAATAATTGGTTTGGTGTAGGGTTAGTGTTAGTGTTCTCTTTTCTGTAGCTTGTATCTTAAGATTGTTAGCCCTTTTAGAATATCCAAGTAGGTTCTTCTGGTCCTCTACTGGCTTTCAGAGGCAGGGTCCGAATTCTGAGGTGAACCTGACCCTACTCTGAGTATAATGGGAAGAGAATAGGATCCTTTGCTTCTCTTGTCCCCAGCCTAGGTCTCTAGTTTCTCTTTTATCTGGTGGATCATTTCATATTTTCTCTATAGACTAAATGAAGACTAAATAAAGCAATTAGGAATTTTATAATTTATATTTTAAATATTTGTGATAAAAAAAAACCCAGTAACTTCAGAAGATGACTTCTGAGTGAGACCTGAAAAGCAAAACTGTTAGAATTTCTTTTTATTTTGTGACAGCTATTCTGAATAATATTTCATCTTGTCAGAGAAATGCTGCTACACAGTTGTCAACTTTATCATAAGGTAGTAAATTTAGTATTGTGGTTAGTGCTTTTAAAAAAACTAGTAAATGGGAAAAATTGAAAGTTGATGTTAATAAAATTGAATAGCTTACACATTTGGTAAATTGAAATAGTACCTTTTATTTCTAGGTTACAGCAGTGAGATAGTTTGTTTTGGAGAATGTCTTGTTAGCATTTGGTTATATTGGTTTAGTGAACTAATTACTTGTTGCTGTAAGGTTCTTAAAGAAATCAAAATCTACATGGCTGTCATTGGGTCAGTGTTATCTGTCTAAGGTAGAAAATCTGATCAGTCAGCAAGTTATTAACTGCCCACCTTTTGCTAATCACTATGCTTTGGTGTTGGGGATACAAGTACAGAGGATGAAATGATGTCTTAAAAAGTCCAAGAAATTAGTTTATGAATAGATTAGCAAGCAGTTGACTCTGGAAAATAGGAGAGTCTTGGGTTTGAATTTCAGTTCTGGCAGTTACTAAGATGTGTGCCTTATTGGATATCTTAGTATATTAGAAGAATTATTGTTTTTTTTTTTCCCAGCTAAATAACAATTCTGACAGTAGACTGAGTGCATGAGATGTTTGCACAAACTTCTTTAATAATTGCCACTTTAAACTTTGGGTCACAGACCTAGCAGTGAGTTAGTGTTATATTTTCAATGTAATAGTCTTAAGTAAGTGCTTTCACTTGGGGGAGGGGGGACAGTTCAGGGAGGGGTGGGAGATTTTTGTTGCTTGGATAGGATCTAGAACCTGAATTTTTGCCCTGGCTCTGCTTCTTATTATATATGTGACATAGGACAGGGGGTCACTTCATTTCTTTGGGCTGCCATTTTTGCAAGATGAAGAAATGGGGTTAGATAACTTCCAAGGTACTTTCCGGCTCTGAATCTGTGCTTCTGTGGTCATGAACAAATCTCCTAACCTTTTTTTAGCCTCGGTTTCTCACTTTGTAGCATGGAGATGATAGTACTTGCGTTCAGTTACAGATGATTATTGTGAAGATCCCATGCAATAATATTTGTGAAGCCCTTTGTAAGAATTAGAGTATTACATTAGTATCATTTTGTTCTTAACATGTGTAAAGGGACTAGTAGCAAAAGGAAACACAACAAATGAAATGTAGGAATCCCTGTCCTCTCTTACCCTCCTCTTCCTCTTTATCAGCTCTAATTGCAACATCCAGAATAGTAGAAGCTAGTGCTTTTGAAAGGGCAAGGTCTTACAGTCCAGTCTTCTACCTGATTTGATAATCTTCCCTTTGTGCCTACTGATAGTCATCATTTAGCCTTCAAGGAGATATAGAAAGAAGTGAAAAGAGGAAACCTCTCAACATTCTACCCCTGTACCTTTCCTGCTCTGAGAGACCTTCACTCTTTATTTAATTACCCTAACTGAAGCTCTACCCTTCCTGTAGATTTATAAAAATATCTATAGATCACTGGTCACGTATTATATCTTCTCTTCACCTTACTATTAGAGTCCCCATCCAAATCCTTTTCCTCATCTCCAAGTGCCCTCTGCTAGAAGCAACATGATATAGTGGAAAGAATCCTGAATTTGGAACCAGAGGACCTGGGTTCAAATTCTGTCTTACCACTTACTCTTTTTGAAATTTTGGGCAAGTCATATCACGTCTCTGGATCTTAGTTTTCTAAATCTATAAAATGACAGTTGAACTAAGTGATCCCTGAGGATCCTTCCAACTTACAAAGAAATCCTAAGATCCTTGCCTTAAATCATGGAAGTTCTATCTTTTTTGCAACTTGGATCATTTTAGGGAAAGATATTCCTGACATTTAAACATAGACTGGCAAACTCATTTTCTTGTAGAAATATTATTATAAATGGGAGTTCAATTCTCTATGATTAGTATTATACTTCGGGTATATATACTTAAGGTATAAAAGCTAAGGCTTTTGTGAATTGGTGTGAGAATCTAACCACTCATAACATTTCTGTGGAAAAACATGTCCTGAGTTCTAATTAGCTACTATATAAGTTTTGGAACATAATACATTGAAATTGAGAATGAAAGGAAAGAAGGTATGCAGTTACACGTGGAAAGAACTTGGTGTAATGAAATACTCCCTTAATGGATTAAGGTCTTTTTTTAAGAGAGACACCTTCCTCAAGTTGAGATCCGTGGACTGTTACTGAATTGTTTTATGAACCTCTATGTGACTTTATCAGAAACAGCATTATGGAGAGGCAGTGTGGTATAGTGGATAGACAGCCTTAGACTTGGTATCAGGAAGAACTGCATCCAAATCCTACTTTTGACACTTAAAAGATACTAAGCAAATCATTTAACCTTTTTCATCCTTAGTTTCTCTGTCTATAAAATGAAGATAACAGCATTTCTTTGGCTTGTTAAAATTAGGGCTTAAATTAATCATATTATTAATCAGATTTTGTGGATTCTTCCTTTGTAATATCTCTGGGATGTGCTTTTACCCATTCAATTTTGCCTAGTTGTGGGGGAAATGCGAAATTCCTTACCTCTTGTGTCCAGGAGGATAGTCATATAGTATGTATAAATAAAGAAGTTAGAGAAGGACAAAGCAAAGTGCTTTGTGAGAGGGGGAAAAGGTCCATATTTGACTGATGGTGTGGTGAGTGGTTAGAGATCTGAGAAAATGAAACTTCAAGAAAGGAGGTAGTGCTTGAGTGGGGCTTTTAAAGGATGGATAAGAATTCAGCAAGTGAAAAGTAGGAAAGAAGATGAGGCAAGCCTATCATATATGGCATTAACAAGATGTGTAAGAAGAAAAATGTAAAGGTATTTTCAAAAGATGGTGTAGTCTAATTTGACTGGATTGTAGAGTATACAGAAAGGATTATGAGGCTAGATCGGAAAAAAAGAATACCAGACTATAGAGAGCCTTGAATGCCAGACAAAGGAATTTGAACTTTATTCACACTAAAGATTTTTGATTTGAGGAGTAGCAGGAATATAAGTTCAGCTTGTTTACTCATCATCCCCTCTCCCTAACCCCATAACCCTACCTTTATGCTTTTATTTATGTTTTGTCTGTGGTAAAGGAGAAGAAGCAAACTGACTTTGAACTTAGTTTTTACTTCAAACACATTACCTTTGTGACCCTTGACAAATCATTTAATCTCTCTGGACTTCAGTTTCTTTATCAGTAAAATGAAGGGACTGTTTTATTTGATCACTTAGGCCATTCTTTTTTTTTTTTTTAAAGCAATTGGGGTTAAGTAACTTGCTCAAGGTTACACGGCCAGTTATTATTTCTGGGTGTGGTGCTGAGTATCTGAGCCCGGATTTGATCCAGGTCATCCCGACACTGGAGCCGGTGCTCTTACTCGCTGAGCCACCTGGCTGCCCCCACTTAGACCATTCTAAACTCTAGAGCTATGATTCTGTGACCTAGGAATGTTTTCTTCCCTTAACTCCTAATTTCTCTTTAAAGGTTTTCCTGATACCTCAGTCTTAAGTGATCTCTTTGATTATTTAATTTTTGTAGCAGTATTCTGCATATCAGTCATCTTGCAAATCTATTATAGCCTTAGCTATTCCATTATTATTTCATACTGTGATTTACTTATTTAATTATTACTTAATTTCATATTTTCAACTAGATTATAACCTCCTTGAGGTCTGAAAGTGTTTTATAAAAATTCTATGTATCCCTCAAGGATTGATGCTTAGTTACTTAGTAAATGTTTTCATTTGAGTCTTTTGTTTTAAATAAGATTTCTCACTTGTCTTGAGGTAAATTCTGTTTAAAATCATGTTTTATATTTTGGTTTTCCAGATGTGTTTTTTTTCAATATCTGTCCTATTATCATAAAGCCAACAGCCATTTCAAGCTCTACAGTGTTCTGTACAATTATGTCTCTTACTCCCTTGTCTTTTTTTGCTCTTCCTTTGCCAAATTGAAGCTCTGGATTTTTGTTATCCTCTGCTTACTCCAGTTGCTGATTGAATTTTGAGGAAATCTCATAATGATGATGACTAGGCACATTTCAGTTACCTGTTATCCAGTCTTGATAGGCTCACACTTCAGTAAGGCAGACCTTTTGTTTCTTCTTATTGAATCCCTTTCTTTCCATAGAACCTATTCCAGACTTTCTCTTCTTTCCTCAAACATCCCATACCTCCTTCTTCCTTATGTCTCAGCTGTGGACCTTACCTGTTACTTTACTGAAAAAAAATGAGGCCATTTTCTTCTTTTTAAAAAATATTTAATATTTTATTTTAACCCAATGACATGTAAAAACAATTTTAAATATTCTTTTTTTAAATTTTGACTTCCAAATTCTCTGCCTCCCCCACTTCTCTCCCTCCTCAGTGAGAAGGAAAACAGCTTGATATAGGTTATACATGTGCAGCTATGCAAAACTTATTTCCATATTAACCATATTGCAAAAGGGAACATAGACTCCCTCCCCCAAAAAAAGACAAGAAAAAAAGTATGTTTCAATCTTCATTCATATTCTATCAGTTCTTTTTCTGGATATGCATAGCATTTTTCATCACAAGTCCTTTGAAATTGTGTTGGATTATTGTATTGCTAAGAATAGCTAAATCATTCACAGCTAATCATTGTACAGTATTGCTGTTATTGTGTATAATGTTCTCTTGGTTTTGCTCATTTCTCTTTGCATCAGTTCATGTAAGTCTTTCCAGGTTTTTCTGAGAGTATCTTGCTCATCATTTCTTACAGTATAAATAGTATTCCATCACAATCATATACCACACCTTGTTCAACTGTAGCAGCAAGTACCCCAAGCACGTCCTCAGGGTTTGCTGCCCATACAGGTTCTTGGATCTGCTTTGATAAAGGAAAGCAACTCAAAATGGGTTAACAAGCTTACTTTAATCAGTCAGACATATATCTTTTACCTTGTTCAGGGGAAAAAGATCAACATCTGGGTTTTTCGGGGGGGGGGGGAGGGCCTGGACAACAGCTTCCCAGAATACAGATCAAATCACATAACACTTCTCAAAGTGAGCCCCCAAAACAAAGCTACACATCAGGGCTTATATAGCCTTCTCCTGGCTCAGAGAATGTAACAGCCTTATTGACCCACTGGCCAATCAAAAAGTATCTACTGAAAAACAAGCCTCCCTCCCCAGGCTTCAGGTGCACTTTAGCCTAGGGGCAGGGAAGATCTTCCAAATTTGCATTCCCATTACATCAACTATTCACTAATTGATGGGCTTCCCCTCAATTTCCAGTTATTTACCACCACTCAAAGAGTTGCTATAAATATTTGTGTGCATATAGGTACTTTTCCTTTTTGTTTTTTATCTTATTGGGATATGGACTTAATAGTAGTATTACTGTGTCAAAGGGTATGCAATGTTTTATATGCTTTTGAGCATAATTCCAAATTGCTTTCTAGAATGGTTCACAACTCCACCAACAGTGCATTAGTGTCTCAGTTTTCCCATATCCTTTCCAATATTTGTAATTTTCCTCTTCTGTCATAATAGCCAATCTGATGGGTAGGGGGTGGTACCTCAGAGTTGTTTTAATTTTTATTTCTCTAATTAGTAGTGATTTAGAAATTTTTTCATATGACTATAGTTAGCTTTGAATACTTCATCTGAAAACTGCCTGTTTGTATTCTTTGACCATTTATCATTTGAGGAATGGCTCTTATTTTATAACTTTGAATTGTCTGTATATTTATAGAAATGAGGTCTTTATCAGAGAAACTTGTCGTAAATTTTTTTTCACAGTATTTCTTTCCATCCTGTTTCCCCCATTTATCCTATTCTCTCTCCTTTAACCTTGTCCATTCTCAAAAGTGTTTTGCTTTTGACTGCCACCTCCCCCAATATATCCTCTCTTCTATCACTATCCACCACTACCTTCTCTTATTCCCTTCTCCTCGTACTTTCCTGTAGGGTAGTATTGATTTATAAACATAACTGACTGTGTGTGTTATTCCCTCTTTGAACCAATTCTCATGCAAGTAAGGCTCAAGTACTACCCTTCCCTCCATGTCCCCCATCTTCTTTTCCTCTGTTCTATAAAAGCTCTTTTTTGCCTCTGTTATGTGATATAATTTACCCCATTTCCCCTTTTCCCCAGTACATTCTTCTTTCTTAATCTTTAATTTTACTGTTCTAGGTATTATCTCATCATATTAACCTTTCCCCCTTTTCCTCTATGTATACTTCTTCTAATATGCCCCAATAATGAGAAAGTTCTTAGGTGTTACAAGTATCATCTTCCCATATAGAAATGTAAACAGTTTAGCCTTATTGAATTCCTTATGGTTTCTCTTTCCTGTTTACCTTTTTATGCTTCTCTTAATTCTTGTATTTGGAAATCCCATTTTCTATTCAGCTCTGGTTTTTTCATCAGGAATACTTAAAAGTCTCTTGTTTCATTGAATTTCCATTTAAACCTGAAAGTTTTGCTGGGTGGATGTTTTCGTTTTAATCAGCTCTTTTGCTCTGTTGAATATCATATTCCAAGTCCTCTGATACCTAAATCCTGTGTAATCCTCACTTGTTCTTTTGTAGACCCCAGAATTCATTTTGAGGCATTGTTTAAAGTTGTTTGGGGAAGAATTTGGGAGCTCTCAGGCCATTTCCTGCCTTTTCTCTGCCATCTTGGCTTTGCACTGAGGCCATTTTCTTCTCCCCTTCTCTTCATTTCAAAATACTTTGATTTCATCTCCTACTTTCTTTTCTTTTTTCATTTTTCAAATGCTTTATTAACTTCTGATTTATATCATTCATTTCCACCAGATTTTGAGTTACAAATTTTCTCCCAATTTTTCCCCTATCCATCGCCCCAAAATAGCAGTCCTACAGGATATCCCCTCCTCCAATCTGCTCTCTACCATATTTTCTCCCATTCCCCTTTTGACTTTTCCAGTAGGGCATGGTGGATCTCTATGCCCCAGTGCCTGTATATCTTATTTCCCAATTACATGTAAAATAGTATTAATAATAGTGTGTGTGTGTGTGTGTGTGTATATATATGTATATATACATATATATATATTTAAACATTTGATTTTAAAACTTTGAATTCCAGATTCATTCCCTTCCTCCCTTGTCACCCACCCTTACTGGGAAGATAAACAGTTCAGTATAGGTTGTACATGTGTAGCTAATGCAAAACATTAGCGTAGTAGATATATTGTAAAAGACTGACTATATTTCCCTCCCTCCTATCCCACCTCCCACTTGTTCTATTCTCTACTTTGATCCCCTCCCTTTTCAAAAGTGGGTGCTTCCAACTCCCTTCCCCCTCCAGCCTGCTCTCCCTTCCATCATCCCCGCTCTCATCCCCTTCCCCCCTACACTCCTGTAGGGTGAGAGACCCTATTTAGTGTGTATTTCATTCCCTCCCCAAGCCAAATTCAGTGAGAATAAGGTTGACCCATTCCCTTTTGCCTTCTTCCCCTCCATTGTAACCATTTTCCCATGCCTCTTCTATATGAGATAGTTACACCATTCTGTCTCTCCCATCTCCTCTCATTATATTCCTCTCTCACCTCTTAATTTCACCTTTTAAGTATCATCCCTTCCTATTAAATTGGTCCTGTGCCCTCAATCTATGTATACCTGTAAACATATATACACACATTCACTTATGTATTCATATGTCCATATACCATCATATATAGATGTATATATATTTCTATTCCCTTCAACTATTTTCATACTGAGAAAAGTTTCATTAGTTACAATTATTGTTTTTCCATGTAGGAATGTTAATAGTTCAACTTTGATAAGTTCCTTATGATTTCTTTTCCCTGTTTACCTTCTCAATGCTTCTCGTATCTGGATGTTGAATTTTCTATTCAACTCTGGGTTTTTCATCGAGAATGCTTGAAAGTCCTCTATTCCACCGAATGACCATATTTTCCCCTGAAACATGACACTCAGTTTTGCTGGGTAGGTGATTCTTGGTTTTAATCCCAGCTCCTTTGACATCTGGAATATCATATTCCAAGCCCTTCGATCCCTCAGTGTAGAACCTGCCAGATCCTGGGTTATCCTGATTGTGTTTCCACAATATTCAAATTGTTTCCCCCTGGCTGCTTGTAATATTCTCTCCATAATCTGGGAATTCTGGAACCTGGCTATAATATTCCTAGGAGTTTTCTTTTTGGGATCTTTTTCAGGAGGTGATCGGTGGATTCTTTCAACCTCTGTTTTGCCCTCTGGTTCTAAAACATCAGGGCAGTTTTCTTTGAGAATTTCTTGGAGGATGATTTCTAGGTTCTTACTTTGATCATGGCTTTCAGGTAGTCCAATAATATTTAAATTATCTCTCCTGGATCTATGTTCCAGGTCAGTGGTTTTTCCCATGAGATATTTCACATTGCCTTCTATTCTTTCATTTGTTTGGATCTGTTTAACAGCATCTTGATTTCTTATAAAGTCATTAGCTTCCATTTGCTCCAGTCTAATTCTGAAGCAATGATTCTCCTCGTTGAGCTTTTGAGATTCTTTTTCCATCTGGCAAATTTGGCTTTTTAAGGCATTCTTCTCCTCATTGCCTTTTTGAGCCTCTTTTGCCATTTGAGTTAGTCTATTTTTTAAGGTGTGATTTTCCTCAGTCAGGTTGTTGACTCTCATTTCTTAATTTTCTTGCATCGTTCTCATTTCTCTTCCCAATTTTTCCTCCACTTCTCTTCTCTGCTTCTTAAGGTCCTCTATGGCCTGTAACCAGCTTGTATTTTCCTTTGAAGCTTTTGGTGCAGGAGTTCTGACTTCACTGGCTTCCTCCTGTTCCATGCTTTGCTTCTTTTTGTCCCCAAAATAGGAGTGTAATGTTGGAATCTTCTGTCTGCTTTGTTTCTTTTGCCTGGTCATGTCACCCCTCAGTCACTTGACCCCTGGGCTTTTTGCCACAGTAGGACTCTGCCACCAGACAGGGGAGTTTTCGTCCCAAACACTGGGGTTTTCTCAGCTGCCAGAGGTATTAGTTGGGTGCCCTCTCTGAAGCCTCCACACACTCTGGCAAGCTGGTCACACACCCCAGGACCTCCACCCTAGTCCACAATCCAGATCCAAGCAGGTTAAAGCAAAAGCAATTACCCCTCAAACTGTGCTTTGTCCCCCTACACTCTGCAGGTCAGGAGCTGAATCTGCCACATGGCGCTGGCTGGCTGTCCCAGTGTCTCAGCGGCTTCTCACCCTGGGGGCAAAAGCCTATGTTCTCCCCCTTACTGGGTCCCAAAGTCCAGACTGCAGTGACCTTTCACTTTGTCCTTCGAATCTGTGTGTTGATAATTCTGGAAATGGCCACAGCTGCTGGTGATCTGGAGTCCCTACAGCCAGGGGTTGGTCAGGCCTGCCCTGGGGCTAAAACCTCCAGCACAAAGAGGGGGGCGGGGCCTGGCCTTGGCTACCAGAGTGCTGCACTGGCCAATTCGTGCAGGCCTGCCAGGCTGTCTTCAGCGGGAGGTTAGCTTCTCTGTTCCATTTTGTGGGTTGTGCAGCTCCAAAATTTATTCAGAGTCCCCCTTTTTACATTGATTGGGGAAGGTGGAAGCTGGATCCACTTGGCGCTCCTGCTTCTATTCCGCCATCTTGACTCCCCATCTCCTACTTTCAAGGCTAGTACTGCTTAGATGTGCACCAACTTCATCCACTCCAGACTTCTTCAGCATATTTCATCTTCAGTCATTTTTCCCTTCCACTCAAATCTTCAAACCTCTCTCTATGAATTGGTTCCTTCCCAACTGCTTTCAAACATGCTTGTTTCCCCCATTCTTAAAAAACAAAACAAAAACCCCAAAACCTTTACCTTGTCTTTAGCACCCCCTCTCCAGCCATCATCCTATAGTTTTTCTTCCTTTCTCAGCCAAACTCCTTGAAAAAAAAATTGTATATGCTTGCTGCTTCTGATTTCTCTCTTCTCTTTTCCTCAGCCTTTTGCAATCTGGCTTCTGGCCTCATCATTCAACTGAAAATCTCTTCATATTTACCAGTAACCTTTTCAGTTCCCAAATTTAGTGCTATTTTTGACACTGTTGACCACAATTTGTTCCTGGATATGTTTTCTTCTTTGACTTTTTGTGATAACTATTCTCATGTGGTTTTCCTCCTGCCTTAACTCTAACTTTTCCTTCTTGTTCTCCATTTCTGGCTTACCTGCATCATATCCCCTAAGTGGGCTGTTCCCTAGGATTCTCTCCAGGTATTATTCTTTTCTTCTTCTATATTCCTTTTCAGTAATCTCATCAGAATCCTATGACTTTAATTATCTCTATGTAGATGACCCCTAGGCCTCTATATCCAATTCGTCTTCTCTGAGCTTTAGTACCACATCTTAAGTGAATCATACCTCAAACTGAAGTCTTATCTTTTTCCCAAACCCAGGTAAACTCTCCTATTTCTGGTTGAGGCACCATCATTCTTGTCTCCCAGGTTTGTAAATTTCTATCTTTAGCTTTCCCTTACCCTACATATAACAATCACTTGCTTAATCTTGAATCTCTACCTACACTATATCTCTTGCATCTGACCCCTTTTCTCTACACAGCTATCATATTAAGGCCACATCACTTCTCACCTAGATTATTACAACAGCCTCTGAACAGTGTCCCTGCCCCTAGTCTCTTATTGCTCCAGTTCAGCCTGTACACTAATGCCAAAGTAGTTTTCTTTAAGCTAAGATCTGAAATGTCTCCCCTACATAACCAACCTAAGTGGATTTTTATTGCTTCTAGGATAAACTTTAAACTTTTTGTTTATTTTTAAAACCTTAAAAATCTGGTTTCCATTTTTATTTTCAATCTCATTAATCTTTTTGTCCCCCTTGCTTATAGTCTACAATCCAGCCAAACTGGCTTTTTCTCTGTTCCCTGTATAGAACACATCATTTCCTGTCTCTCTGCCTTTGTACTGACTGTCCCCAGTTCCCATTGCATTTTGACTTCTCCAGCAGATTATTTTTCTGTCATTTTCATATTGTGAAAGGCTTTAACTGCCAAATAGGATTTTATATTTGATCATGTAGGCAGTAGGGTGGGTAGGAGAGTTTTAGTTGGAAGGTGATATGATTAGACTTGTACTTTATAAAGGAAAATCATTTTTATCAGCTGAATGGAGTGTAGACTAGAGTAGAAAGAGACTTGAGACAAGACCAGCCGGGTCATTATTATTTTTAGTCCAGACATGAGGTTATGTGGGCCTGTCCCAGGGTAGTGGCTGTATGAGTAAAGAGAAGGGATGCATGGGAGAGATATTGTGAAGGTAGAACCTGCCTTGGAAATAGATTGAGTATGTGGGGTGAGTGAGAGTGAGGATTTGAGAATGCACCAAGGTTACAAGCCTGGGTGAATAGAAGATGATGTGGTGCCCTTGATAGTAATAGGAAGTTTAGAAAAGGAAAGATTTGGGGGAAAAAGAATGAGTTCTGTTATGGATTTGTTGAGTTTCATAAGTCTATAGGATGTCTGTTTCAGATGTCCATTACACAGTTTTTGCTCTGACATCGGAAGTCAGGAGAAAGGTTAAACCTGAATAACTATATCTGAGCATTATCTACAATAGAGACCCTAATTGTATCCTTGGGATCCAATCCAGAGGAATAGTATTGAATGAGAAGAGGAGAGCTCAAGAAGTAAATTTGATGGACCTAACTTTGGACACAGAAAGGAGACTCTCCTGTAAAGGAGACTGATAAGAGAGGTGAGGAGGTCAGGAGGAGAACCAGAAGAGAATAATAGTGTCATGAAAACCTAGAGCTGAGAGTGTTCAGGAGAAGTCACTCATGGCTGTTACAGGGGTCAAGAAGGATGAGAATTGAGAGAAAAGGTCATTAGAATAGACTAGGCAATTGGCAATTAAGAGATCATTGTTAGCTTTTCCTTCTGTTGAGTGATAAGATTAGAAGACAGTCTGGGGCAGCTAGGTGGTGCAGTGGATAGAACATTGGCCCTGGAGTCTGGAGGACCAGAGTTTAGATCTGGCCTGAGACAATTACTAGCTCCTGGGCAAGTCACTTAACCCCAGTTGCCCTCCCCCTCAAAAATAAAAAAGAAAGAAGACAGATTGAAGAGGGGTTAGAGAATGAGAGGATGGGAAATGGAGGTGCCAGTTATAGGTGGCTTTTTCAAGGAGTTTTGCCATTAAAGTTTTGCCACTAAAGAGAGATATAGGACAATAGCTTGTGTATATGGTTGTCCAAAATGAAGGTTTTGTAATGGTGGGAAAGATGTGGACATTTTTATAGGCAGCAGGGTGGTGTCAAGTAGAGAAAGAGAGATTGAAGACTGGTGGTGGCATTAATCATATGTAAAAGTAAGAGTGGAGCAAGTTATTTTGACCAGCCATATACTGAGATCAGTGACAGAAATAAAAGTCACATGTATAAGAAGATATTCATTGTAACACTTTGTGGTAATAGTAAAAAGCTGGAAGCAAAGTGGGGTAGGGTCCCCATCAAATGAGGAAAGGTTGAAGAAATAATATGAATGTTAATGGAATAGCATTGCAGTGAAAGAAATAACAAATGTGAAAATTTTGGAGAAGTGTGAAAAGACTTATGTAGTAATCCAGATAAAACAAATTAGAACCAAGAATACAATATACACATTGTCTGTATTAATATAAATAAAAAATAGCAACAAAAGGCTCATGAACTCAGATTCATTGCAGTGAATAATCTTGCTTCTGAAGAAGGTATGTTTTAACATACATTCCTCCTCTTGGTTAGGAGGTATGGGACTTTGTGGCTGCTTTGTCAGTAAGTTGTGTTTAATTGTTTTTCTCTATTATATGAGATTTTTCTCTAAGTGGAATATAACTGAAAGTAAAATGTAAAAAAGCAAATGAAAGCCATAAATTAAAATAGAAAAAACCAACAAGATTATTTTTGATAGAGACATCAGGAGAAATAGCTTCTTGGAGATTATGGCACTTGAGCAGACTTTAAATGATGGTTAGGATGATTTCTACTTAAGAAACTATATAAAGAGAAGTGTGAAAGTGAAGAATGTATCCTGGTAGATTGACCTAGAGCATAGACTATATATGGAGGGGAAAAATAAGAAGTAATGCCAAAAAAGAAGGATGGCATAAAAATTGTAGGGGGTCTAATTTACTGTCAGGCTAAGGAGGTTGGATTTTATGTTTTTGCCAGTAGGGAGACTTTGAAGGGTTTTGAGCAAAGAATGACATGACCAGGTCTTGACAACAGAAATAGTTTACCATCGACAGAAATCTGCTACTAAAATTGTATTTTAAAATCATATAAAAGTGTAATTTGACCAAACTAGAAATACAATGTGTTTATGACAACTTGTTAATCTTATATTTGTTGGGTGAGAATTGTCAGTAGAGTATGATGTGAAATATTTTCCAGGTGTTTGATAGCTTTAAATTGATATCACAGGCAAGTTGGATAAGTTACAGTACTTAAGTACAATCAGTCTAATTAGAAGTAAGGTGAGCTAGTGGCCTACCACAACAGTTCAAAACAGGACATAGAGGAAGGAGAACTGGGAAAGTCTTACACAAAATGAAGGACTATATTCAGGTATCCACAGCTGAACTGGAAAAACCATATGAATTTAACCCAACAAGGGATACACCTTCATTTCTGTGTTTGAGTAGGTTAATATTTTTTTTGTCATTATGATATTATTGTTTTCTTCTTGCTTAAATTAGCCTCCAGTATAATTGTGGAATATTTCTGTTGTTGTTCTTATATTTAACCTTATCACTTATCATCTGATAGAATTCTAAATATTGCTTACTTTAAAAATGGTTTGTTACTGCTAGGAAGAGACTTTTGTCTATAGCTATTAATTAAAAAATATCTGTAATTTAACCCTTTGTTTTCCAAAATTGTTATTTTTTATGATGTTTGAGATAGGTGAGTGTGATAAATTTCTTTCTCAGGTGGATTTCTACAGGCATTTTTTTTGTTTATAGAAAGAGAAAATATACTGGTGCTTGGTTATTTCTCAGTTAAATCTCGATCTATCCTTTTGCTCCTCTGTTCCCTAATATTTCCCCAGTTTATGTCTTTTTTCATCTGTAAAATGACCACAACAATAATAATAATACATGTTCCACCCACCTCACAAATTTATGAGGAATCAGAGAATCTGGGCTTTGTATTGCTTTGTAGACCATTATGGGCTATATAAATGCTTTTATTAATTGCTAAAAATAATTTTTTAACCCAGATTAGTTGGTCATATGACTCAGTACTGTAAAGAAGCTTGGAGAACATGAGTCCTTTAGTAGCATTTTGATCATAGGAAAGTTATTTAGCCTTTTTAAACCTCAATTTCATCATCTGAATTTAATGAGAGTAATAAAACTAGTTTTACTTATCACTGACAGTGGTTGAAATGGAATTTTGTTAACAGTTCAGCTCTCTTTAAAGGTGAGCTGCTGCTATTTAATGGATGCTTAAGTGACTGTTATCCAGTACATGATAGATTTTATTACAGATTTTTTCCTAGCAGAATTGTGCTTGACTTTTGAGAGTATTGCAAAACTCCTGAGAGTCTGTGGGTGATGTGTAATGGTTTGTGAAGCAAATACGCATAATTATGAGGCAGAATATACATTCCTTAGTGATACAAAGCCCTCTGGAAATTCAGAGGAGGGGAGAATTACATTTGTTTGAAGGAGTGGGGATCAGAGAAGTCTTTGTAAATGTGATAATTTTAGCTGGATATTAGAGGATGGAGTAGGAATTATGAGGCAGAAAAATGGGAGTGGGGACGGAAAGGGTATTCCAGATACTGAGTAAATATTGTAAATATGTACACAGAAGTAAGAAAGTGTGGAGTGTTTGGGGAACTGTGAACAGTGTTGCTGATACTTAAAGCAGTTTGGGAGCTAAGACTAGAAAATTAGGTTGTTGTCAGAGCATAGAGAGTTCAGAATGCTCGAACTGAAAGATTTTTTTATTCTTTTTGGTAGGCAGTAACTTCCTGTTGTTGGGGGCAGTTAGGTGGCACAGTGGATGCCAGACTTGGAATCAGTAAGACTCATCTTCCTAAGTTCAAATCTGGCCTCAGATATTTTACTGTGTGACTCTGGGCAAAGTCACTTAATCCTGTTTGCCTCAGTTCCTCATCTGTAAAATGAGCTGGAGAAGGAAGTAGCAGAACACTCCAGTATTTCTGTGAAGAAAACCCCATATGAGGGTCGTCAATAGTTGCATATTGACTGAACAACAAGACTTTCCATTGAAGATTTTTGAGCTGGTGAATGATATTTGTACTTGCAGGGATAGAAGGGGGAAAATCTAGAGCCAGGGACATTAGATATACTGGTTATTATTGCAGCAGTTAAAGGGAGAGGAGTAATAGAAGCCCTAAACTAAGGTGATAGCAGTGAGAATAGAAATTCTAGTAGACTAGCAGGGATTCTTAAGCTATTTTGTGTCATGGACTTCTTTGGTGGTCTGGTGGACTCAGTATCAGATTAAGGTTTTTAAATGCATAAAATAAAATGCATACAATTATGAAGTAAACAAATTGTATTGAAATATAGTTATGAAAATATTAAATAAAACAAGTTCATAGCTATCAGATTAAGGACTTCTATAATAGTAGGTGAATGGAGAAAACCTTGAAGAGTAATAATTATAATTAATAATATTAACTGGCATATAAAATAGTTGACATAAAACTTTAAGAATTTTTAAGTGCATCACATACATTTTCTCATTTGAGCTAACCATCAATTTTGCAATGCAGGTTCTATAGTTATCGCATTTTATAGATGTGAAAACTGAAGCTCCAAATGACTTGCACACAGTCATACAGTAAGTAAATGTGAGAGATAGAATTCACACCCAGGTGTGAGAGATAGAACTTTTCTAGACTTGAGGGCCAGTGCTCCTCTACCATATGACCTACCTCTCAAGATTAAATAGGGACTTGGAAATTATTTAGTTGTTTGGAGGATAGAGAGAATCAACTACAACTTGAATTTAAGTTGCTGCTCTTGGATGTTTGAGAGAATATTATTTCTATTTTCAAAAGAAGGAAGGGGGAAGATGATAATTGAATTTGGGCATGTTAACCTTGAGGTGCTGAAATAATTCCCATGGGAAGATGTTTAACAATTAGTTGAAAATTTGGGACTAGAAGTCAGTGTTTAGAGTATAGACTGATTGAATTCAAGGGAAAGGAATTTTTAGGAGACTATAACTAATTCTGTCGTTATATTTACTTAACATTCTTATTCTTTTGTAAAGCTGTTGGTTTCTGTGATCTTTTAGAGGAGGTTTGGTCAGTTTTGACTAAAATGAGTTATACTACAACAGCTATTGTGACAACAAACTACATATAATATACGTACACATATATTTATATGTGGCATTTCCAAAGTCTTAATACCATTTTAAACGTGTTTGTATACATACAAAAAACCATGCACATGTGTGTATATATATATATATATATATATATATATTATGCAAACACACATACAGTGTAATGTAGTATGTGTGTGTATGTGTATAACCGTTAAGAGAAATGGTTGTTCAGACCTTTAAAGCTCAGCCCTCTTACCTGGTAGGCACCTTTCCCCCTTCAACTTATCCCCCAACTTCTGGCATCTAATCTTTATCTTTCAACTGGCCCATGTCTCTTGACTTCAACCATGCACTACCCTCTCCTTGTCTAGGAAACATAAAGATAAGTAAAATTTTTATTTGTTCCTGCCCCTACTGGTCTATGTCCATACTATATTTGTAGTTCATTGAGGAGGCTTATGCCACCTCTTGTCCCCAGATTTTTTTGACCGTGTTTCAGGGCTAGGTTATTCTTTCACACAGAACCCAACCTGTCTTATTTTTCCTCTATTCCCTAATATTTCACTAGTTTCTGCATCTATTTTCTTATCTGTACAATGACAATAATAACATGTGTACTACCTACTTCAGAGATTAATGAGGAGTCAGAGAACCTGAATTTTTTACTGTTTTGTAGATCACCCAGGGCTATATAAAGAAATCTACTTTTATTAATTTCTAAAGATAGTTTTCTGACCCAAATCAGGAAATTGAAATATACTTGCTTGTCTAGCTCAATTAGTTTAATAGTAAGGTGGATGAACAGTTTGAAAATGGAATTGAAAAATTGTACTACTCAACAAAAAAATTGGATATATTAAGGTACAGCTAATGATGGGCTGTATTTTATTCTTTATTCATTCAATATTTTGTTGGTATGGAGTGAAGACAGAATGTTTTATTTTCTCTGATGTTATTTATTCTCTATAGCTAGGCTTAGACTTGGGAGGGGATGTTAGTGGAGACAGTAGACTAAAATGTTATTATCAGTGACTTGGAAAGAAATCACTGTGACCTCATGTATGGATAAATATATGAGAATTTTAATACTTTTTAAATATAATTTTTGTAAATTTTTAATGTAATAAAAATTTGTGACGGAATGTAGCTCATTAGGAATCAGTGAAGATTTTATAACTATTTAAGACGTAAATAAATATTTTGAAAAATAGAGTTGTCTTATTTGACTATATCTGTAGAAATAGGACAGCGACTTTTTTTGAAGACTACAACTAGAGATGAATATAGGGCTCAGAATTTGAAGATGCAGATTATGTTTGGCAGAATCAATAAAAAGGAAAATTTTGAGTCATTGTTGGTTAATATATGAGGTGATTGATACAATACCTAACAGGCTATCTTACAAAGAAAGGATAGGTGCATTGTGTTTAATGAACTTTGAAATGTCCCCTTTCCTCTCTCTTAAGCTTTTCAGCAGGATTCATTGATTTCTAATTTAAAGCAACAATATTAACGTTATTTTCTTTTTTAAATCTAAAATAATCATGTTCTTCCTAATAATTATTGGCATAGCATAAATGTCTTTTGGCAAATGAAGGATTATTATAGATAGTAGCCCAGAGCACTGAGAACCTAAGTGATTTACAGGGTCTATGTCAGAACTTAGGTCTTCCTGCCTACAAAACCAGTTATCTTCCCACCTAACCACGTTACCTCTTACCCAATACATATACAATAATTAACGTAATTTTTTTGTGAGTTGAGAGCATTGACAGGAGGATTAGGAAAGACGTTGTGTAGGAGGTGGCTCTAAGTTGGGCATTGAAGAAGCTTGAAATTCTATGAGGCAGAGGCAGAGAGGAAGTGTATCTCAGGTGTGGGGGTGATCTTGTACAGTGACATGGAAGTAGGAGATAGAATGTTTTGTTTGGCTGGAATGTGGGGTGTGTGAAAGGGAGAAATCTAC
The DNA here is from genome assembly GCF_028583685.1 of Petaurus breviceps papuanus. Taxonomy (NCBI): domain Eukaryota; kingdom Metazoa; phylum Chordata; class Mammalia; order Diprotodontia; family Petauridae; genus Petaurus; species Petaurus breviceps. The sequence goes on along the minus strand of NW_027187460.1, from coordinate 19,113,159 downwards.
AGTAAGGTTTGAAAAACGGTCTAGAGCCAGAAAATGAAGGACTTTAAATGCCAGAGACATTTGTATCTTATCATAGAAGCAAAAGGAGACAGATGAGTTTCCTGAGCAGGAGAGTAGCTTAGTTAGAACTATGCTTTAGCAGTTCAACTTGGCATCTGTCAATCAATTCTTGATTAATAAATTAGCATCTATTAAGTCCCTACTTTATACTAAGTACTATACTAAGCACTGAGAAAGAAAATAAAACCAGATTCTCCCCCCTCATCCCTCCCCCTCCCAAAGAAGCTGGCAGACTAATATTTCAGTAGTCTAGGTTAGAGAGAAGTTGGATTTAGAATGGTGGTTTTATATGTGAATTAAATGGGATGAATCCAAGAAATGTTATGGAGGTAGAATTGAGAGTTCTTTACAACTATTTGGATATTGAAGTGAGGAAAAACGGCAGTCAAAAATTTTTCTTAAGTATGCCAGGGTAGTTAGAAAAATGCTGCTGCCTTTGACAGAAATAGGAAAGTTAGGAAGAAGGATATTTTGAGGGGTGTAGGAGGGTTGTAGATAATGAATTTTGCTTTAAAGATTTTGAGTTTGAGGTATTAGCTAACTATATGCTTTAAGGTTTGTGAATTACTTAATGCTGTTTAATTTGATCTTCACAGCAATTCTGTGAGGTAGGTGTTGTTATTATCAGCATTTTATTTAATGTGAGGAAACTGAGTCTGAAGAGTTTTACCTGATTTGTTCAGGACTATGCATCTACTAAGTATCTGCAGTACACTTTAGATTTAAGTCTACCTGACTACTAGTCCAGTGCTCTATCCACTATGCTATTTAGTTGCCTTACCATTGAGATGTTTATTGGAAGTTGGAAATATCTAAAAAGTACATGATGCTGGAGAGAAAGATCGGAAGTCATTTACATAAGGCCGATAATTGAACTATGAAAGCTGGATGAAATTACTAAGAACAAGATCTAGAAAGATAAAAGAATGTCTGTTGCTGGCTTGGGGGTGCTTTGGGTAAGGGGCAGGTTATCAATGATGATCCAGCAAAGGAGAGAGAGAGAGCAACCAACCACACAGATAAGAGATGATCTGAGAGCAGTGTCAGAAAAACCCAGGGAGGAGTGGGTAAAGTAATTTGCAGGGATGATCCACAATGTTAAATGCTACAGGATTGAGCAGTTTAAAAATCATTAATCATCTTGGAAGGAGTAGTTTCATTTGAATGATGAAGCCAACTTTCAACTTTTCAACTTTCAAGTCAGAAGCCAACTTTCAACCTTTAACCTAGGGTTAAGGAACTGAAAAATGAGTAAAAGAAGAGGAAATAGAAGCCAAGTCTTATTGCCTTTTTTTTTTTTTTTTTTGATATGTCCAGAAAAGGGAGGGGAGATATAGGTTGATAGCTTACAGAAGTTGGCTTTACATTTTTTTTAAGCATGACAGTTTTCTTATTTTTTTAAAAATTAAATTGGTTTGTTTATTTACTTTTAGTTTACAACATTCAGTTCTATAGTCCCTTGAGTTTCAGATTTTCTCTCCTCTCTCCTCCCCCATGACAGTTTTCTTATAATTTTTCCTCAAAATTTAGAATGTAATATTCTTTTAATAAGTTTTCAATATTGTTTATCTTTCATTTATCTTACAGGAGTATGCTGCTGCTGTGCTGCTTTGCGCCCTCGATACAAACGTCTGGTGGATAACATATTCCCTGAAGATCCAAAAGTAAATTTGACCTCCCACCTACTTGATCTTTCTATTTGACAGACTCTTTCATTCCCTGTTCTTCCGTTGCTCCCAATTTCCTTTCTATAGTTTTTACCTTTAAACCTTCCCATTAGGAGGAGGATCAGTACTTTTCCTTGAAATAACCCCTATTGAGGCAAGTGGGTGGAGCAGTGAATAGAGCACCTACCCTAAAGTCAAGAAGACCTGAATTCAAATTTGACCTCAGACACTTAACACTTACTAGCCGTGACCTTAGTCAAATCACTTAAACCCAATTGCCCTGCCTTCTGCCCTCCAGAAAGACCAAAAAAACCACACACACACACACCCACACCCACACACACACACATAAAACCATGAAATAACCCACATTAACATTTGTTTCTGTTCTTGAAATCTTTTCCTTAGACTTAGGAAAGACTAGAAACAAAAGGATTCTGATTTCGGTTTCCAATTATATAGGCCATGTGTAATGTATTCTTTTATTTGCTATGCTTCCACCTTAAATAGTAGAGCTTAAATATGAAGAATAGTGAAAGTTTCTGTGCTTTTAAATGTTTTGCAATGTAAAAACAGTCCTTTTTTGGTATGTTCAGTTAAGAAATAAACCAGTTGGTTTTATTTGATGGCAGTTTAAATGAAAATGCTTGAATGTCTGGTTTATCCTAGTTTTTTAAAGTGTTCAGAAAAAAAACCAAATATATTTCCTGAATTTATTTCATTCTAATGCTAATAACAATCATAGAATTATTTCACTTGGCATAAACTTTAAGGTTTTACTTACTACTAGGTGTTTTTTTTTTTGAAGCAAACTATATTTATGAAAATTTAGACTTACAGAATCAAACAATCAAATATTTTTTGAAGACCATTGAGTCTTTAAGATACTATGTGAAATACAGTGAAGTATAAGACGTGGTACTTATGCTGAAGAAAAAACTATTTGGAAAAAATAAAATATGCAGTGTTAAACTGTAGAAGTAGTATTAGAATTGTTAAAAGTAGTATCTTAGAAATGCTTAATAAATTGTTAAATTAATATAATTATAATTCACATTATATAGTGCTATTTGTAAAGTACTTTTATCAAAACACCTTGTGAGGTAGGTAGAATAAATATCGTCTCTCTATGAGAGGTTAAGTGATTTGTCCATAATTGAACAACTATTAAGGCAGAATTGAATTCCAAGCCTCGTGACTCCAACAATATATCCATGACATCATGCTGTCTCTCTCTCTCTCACACACACACACGACTATAAGATTAGCAGAGTATCATTATATCACAAAAACTGAAGTGAATATTATTAATTCTGTTTTACAGTTAATATTGCTTGATTTTGTAGGTGAGGGAACTGAGGCTTGAGAAATCTCTCAGTTTGCATAAGGTTATATATCTCACGTCATAGGTAGGATTTGAATGAAAGTTTTCTTGACCTCAAGTCCTATATTGTTACTACTATACTCTGCTTGCCTTTCTAGCATCTTTGTTATGGATTATTGTGTAAGTGATAATTGACAATCAGTACTATTAATTTGGAGGAGGAGGGTAGATTACTAAACCCACAGTGGTCTAGGGTTGCTTCTTGGAGAAGAAAAGACTTATGTTAGGTCTTGGAGGATTTGCATGATTTTTATGGGTACGTTAGAAAGGTGGCAGGTTACTCCATCAGAGAGAACTAGAATGACAAAGGCAAAGGAAGGCAATAATTAGATAATATTAGGCCTACTCTGGGGACAGTGAGCAGATTTTTGCCTGAAGATGCATGTCATGTAAAGAGAATAGTAATCCAAGATGAATTTGGAGGGCATTGAGAAAGGGGGAAGGGAAATAAGTATTTACTACCATGGTGCTTTACAAATATTATCTCATTTGATTTTCACAACAACCCTTGTAAAATAGGTGCTATTATTATCACCATTTTTTATAGTTAAAGTAATTGAGGCAGATAGGGTAAATGACTTGTCCAAGATCATATACCTTATAACTGAGGCAGACTTTAAACTCAGGTCTTTCTGAATCCAGGTCCAGTACTCTTATCTACTGTAGTACCTAGCTGCCTCTAAGGGTAGGGTAAGGAATTTGGATGTTTATCCTATACTGAATGGGAAAATGTAGATTTCTTTTTTGATTGAAGGAGAGAATAGATAAATCTGAAAAAAAATTTAATTTATTAGGATATTAATTTTATTGTGAGTTTATTTGAAATATCAGTAACTTAAAAAGTGAATTAATTTCTGGGGGTGGGGGGAAGGATTTAAAATTTTCTCTATGTACAGATAATAAAACCTTAAACAACCAAATTTTAACAGACAACTATTGTCTGTAGTTTAAAAAAAAAGTTTGATTCTATTTTCTGTAGAAAGAGGAAAAAAACCAAAAATTGAAATAAAAGATTTAACAGACATGAAACCTATGTAATAGGAGACTTTGTTTTGAGTGACTGAAACCTAATAGCTTTGTAGTCTTGGGCAAGTCACTTCTCAGAACTTCAGTCTTCTCAATTTTAAAATGGGGGTGATAATTTCATTACCTGCTTCATATACTTGTCAAATAGGGTTTCCAAACCATAAAGCACTGTAAAAATATAAATTGTTATTTTTACTGGGTAGTGAGAATACTTCAATAAAATCATGACTTGAAGCACCACAAGGTTCTGCATTAAAGATTAAGTCTTCCTAATATATTTTAAGGCACAAAGTAGATTAATGCATTTTAGAAACAATAGAAGGTCTGGTTGTCGATCTTTTTAATAATAACACTTTTTATTCATTAGGTTTTTATAGAGTGTCTCTCAGTCCCAGAAGATATCAGTTACTTTATTATATATGTTTTAAAATTATAATTTGATTATTTTGTTTAGTAGTTTACATTAGAGTGTAAACTCCTTTAGGGCAAAAACTAACTTTTCCCTTTCTTTTTATCTCCTTTGTTGAGCACTGTGCCTTGCATATAAAAAACCTCATAAATGCTAACTGACTTACTGACTGTATTTAAATCTTGATAGGATTATCAATCTAGAAGTGGAATAGATTTTAGAGACCTTCCTACCCCAGACCCTTCCTTTGCTAGATAAGGAAACTGGGGTGCTGAGAGGCTAAGTAACTTGTCAAAGAAGTAGTAAGTAGTGCTGGGATTTGAATTCATGGGTTACATGAATTCAAGTTCTGGGACTTTTTCCTGTGCTTTGCTGTTACTCTATTCCAGTATATTTAAATGAGGCATTTCTTTACTTTGAAGCACTTAGATGTGTTTAAGCTGGAATTGGCATTAAGGCAGCAATAGTTAAATTAATCCTTTTGGTGTAAATTGACCCCAGCTCAAGACTAGGGCATTTGAAATAAATGAGCCTTAAAATAACGTTTAAGTTTAAAAAAAAATTAAGATAACTTTCTGTCTTGTTTAGGATGGTCTTGTTAAAGCTGATATGGAGAAACTGACTTTTTATGCTGTATCTGCCCCAGAGAAACTAGATCGAATTGGTTCTTACCTGGCTGACAGATTGAGCAGAGATGTTGTTAGACACCGGTCTGGGTAAGAAAATTATTCTCAGCACAAATTCATTTTCTTGGTATGAAGCTTTTACCTCTTTGCATTTCTAAAAATTATCTAATAAAGTTAGCATTAATTGGTTATAGGTGGAAGGAATTTTTGAACCTCTTTTTTGTGAATATAACTGTGTGTCTGCAGGACAGCACAGATTCCCTAGGTAGTTGCTGAGTATCTTCTGTGTGCAAAAGCAGCATACTAAGTTCTGGGTACAAAGACAAAAACAATTATCTGTGCTTTCAGGGATTTCATTCAATTTTTGGAATGTAACATGCACACAAATAATCATGTTAGGTTTATTTGAAGCAGTTCTGGGTAATTAGGAAACAGTGTTATTAACTTGAATGGGTTAGGAGATAATGGGTTAGAATTCATATAGGAGGTGGCATCTGATCTTAAGAAGGATCTTGTGAACTTGAAAAAAGAATAGCTTCTAAAGCACATTTTACAAGTGGTCATTAACTCTTCACTTTAAGATTTTCTAATGAAGAGGAAACCATTCTACTTTTGGATAGCTCTGATTTTCATAGAATAATATTTTGAGATAGATGCAACAACTTTAATGTAATATGGAAATATCTGTGATTTCTGTTGGTGACAAGGTCATGAATACTGCTATCTACAGTGGTTTATTTCCTACATTCATAATTGAAAGAAATGGTAAATTTTAGTTAGTGAAAATAGGTAAATTTTTTTCCCATCCAAATTCACAGAATGGAATCCCTGTAACCTTTCCATGGACCCCATAGATCTTAGGCTAAGAAGCTGTGGTGTAGAAGGTATTGCTAAAGTTTGTCTTGAAAGGAGTAGGGGGTTATAGAAGATGAAGGGAACATATTCCAAAGCTGTGGGGAAACTCAATGCAAGTGCAGAGTTTGGAATATTATATGTGACTCTTTTTTCATAATTCTCTTGCATAACCTCCATTTTCCCCCCAGTTTTTCTTCTACCTCTCTTGTTTTTAAACATCCTTTTTAAGCTCTTCCAAGAGGACAAAGTCATATTCCCCTTGGAGGCTTAACATGAAGACATTTTGACATTGTTGTCCTCTTCTGAGTTTGTTTGGATCTTCCCTGTCACCATAGTAGCTTTCTATGGTCAGGGCTTTTTTTGTTTTTTTTTGGCTCATTTTTAAAAGCTGAGTTCTACTCCTGGAGTACAGGGGGCACTGTCCCAAGCTTCTTGCATTGGGGACCAGGGACCTGGTCACTGGCTTTCTGTGATGGGGTCTCTGGGCCTTGGGGGCTTGCCCACTGTGTTAGGGTGGCCCAACTTGTGTCAGTTGTGCCCTGGGTTCTGGGTCTGGCAGTTTGCCTGTTGCAGCTGGGTCTGGAAGCATCACAGCTGGTCTGCTGTGCCACTGACCTGCTGAGCCTGGATCAAAGGGCCTTGGTTGCTGATCTGTGCAGTGATTAAGAGCCTCTTGCTGGCTTGCCTAGATTATCACTTGTGCTGGGTTCCACTCCCTTTTTACCCAAGTGAAACAGACCTTTACTGAAGTCCTAAGTTATCTTGGCTAGAAAATTGTTTCACTCTGTCTTTTTGTGGGTCCAGAATTCTTTTGGAGGCTTGATATAATGCTATTTCAGAAGGAAACTGGGGAGAGCTCAGGCATCTTTGTGGCTTCTCTCTGACATCTTGGCTCTATGCCACCCCCCCCCCCCACTCTCACCTCCCCGGGGAATATTATATGTGAAGAACAACAAGAAAGCCAATTTAGATAGACCATAGACTATAGGAAAGGAGATTCATATATAATGAGAGTAGAAAGATAGATAGATAGAAAGATAGAATAGGCAGGTCTTTGAATTCTAAATAGGAGTCAAATTTGGATGAATCTTTTAGTTTGTAAGGAATAATAGAAGAAAAAGAATTTGAAGCATAGCAGTTTTTCCTACTCTTGGCTTCTGCTGTTATGAGTCTGCTTAATGTACCAGGTGTGTGGAATGACTTGCAGTGAAGTTTCCCCATTCTGAATATCCTATATACATTCTTATTACTTCCTTGTATTTTGTAACTAAGTTCAGTATTGTTTCCCCATATATATGTGAGTCATTGTGTATTTCAAGGTAATGTAAGAGCTATTGAGTATTAATACAATTGATTGGATTAACTATAGACACCAAATTAGAAGTGTTTTTAGTTTGGGGAAAGGAATGGTAGTGTGAGAGGTAACAAAGGGTTAAGTTTCTACAGAACTGCAAGAATTGCTGAACAAGACTACTGATAAAAAGTAACAGATAGTAGCCTTGGGGGAGTTAAGGCAGTAGCCTTGGGAGGAGGTTGAGTTCCCAGTTCCCTGAGAACTCCTACATAATACTAAAATGAAATGGTGTGAAGTGGAGGGAGCTGGCAGTAGCTGGTGGATTTGATCCGTTAGGAAATGCACATTGGCCTTGGGGTACTCTGGCCCAGATGGGGATGTATCTAGGTTAGACTGAGGAGGGTTCAGTATTCTGAGGTTGTTACTGAGCTTGTGTAATGGACCTCATGTATTATGTATGTTATCTAACAAATTAGAGCCTCATTACTAATAATTAGGTTAATGTTTGGGAGAGGGGTGTAACCCTTGCTTATTTAACCCAGCTTCAGCTTTTTATGGCGGCCTCCTTTATATCCGTGCTGTCCCAGAGACTGGACTGCCTGCTTCTCGGGAGATTCTAATAAAACTTTCTACCTTCACTTTGAGAGGTCTCCGAGTAGTCAATTTGGGTTAGGGTCTTCGTATCCCATACACAGGTGTCTGTGAGATTTACTAGGTTGCTAATATTGATATTTGTATAATTACTTATTTTTCATGGTAGATATATGTCATGCAGCTGTCCTTTAAATCTGAAAGGGACCTTATAATTCATAAAGAAACTGAGGTTCAGAGAGGTTAAGGATTTATATAGACAGGTTAGTTTTGCCCCACTTGTAGGACTCTGCAGTTTTATTTTAGAAATAATTTATCTTCTGTTGATTTTGAAAAAATGAAATAAAATCTTTTTTTAAAAAATTAGCACATATTATCCCTAGTAAGGCTAAATGTTTATATTTACTATTTTTTTCAGTTTTTTTTTCCCCCTGTACTTGGGAATTAATCTTTCTGATGTGTATCTTAGCTAATTTCCTACATTGAATGCTTAAGATTTTATTCTTTTTGAATATTTCATTCAATATATGTGGCATTTTAGTCTTCTTTGCAAAGATACTTTAGCCTTTATAGAAACCATGCTATTTAATTTGTTTGTTGTTTAGTCCTTCAGTTGTGTCTGACTCTTTGACCCCAGGGATCATAGTATGCCAGGTCCTTCACTGTCTCCTGAAGTCTGTCCGAAGATCATGTTTGTTGCTCCCATGACACCCAACTGTCTTTCTCATCCTCTGCTTTCCCCTTCTCCTTTTGCCTTCAAGCTTCCTCAACATCAGTCTTTTCCAATGAGTCCTTTTTTTCATCATGTGGCCAAAGTATTTAATGAAGCTTCAGCTTCAGTATGTGACCTTCCAAAGAATAGTCTGAATTAATTTTGCTCAGACAGCTATTTTGCTTTCTTCCTCTTTTTCTTTGGAATGTTTCTTGTTGTTGTCTCCTATACAATATTGCAAACCTCTGTCCATAGTTTTTTCAAGACTATCTACCACATCTAATGCCTTAAATCTATTCATCACTTACACTTCATATTTATAAGGGATGTTATTTAGGTCACATCTGTATGGTCTGATGGTTTTCTTTACTTTCTCAAATTTAAGTCTGAATTTTGTAATAAGAAGCTCATGATCTCTGAGCCACAGTCAGCTCTAGATCTTGTTTTAACTGACCATATAGAATTTCTCCACCTTTGGCTGAAAATTATATAACCATTTTGATTTTGCTATTGACTGAACATCAACAATATTGAATTACATTCATTTACTTGTGATTTTTTTTCAGCAGTTCTCCAGTTAATCCAGATCCACTTTATTTCCAAATCTTTCATCTCACAAAGAATGATGCCTAGGGATATTGTGGTATATAGAACTTGATTCCTCATTTTCACTAACTCCATATGTTTATCTAGTTGCTGCATCCGGTAGTTTCTCCCTCTGTAGCATCTCTTGTATATGTCCCCTGTTTTCCTGTCACACAGACCTCACTTCATTTTAACCCCTTTTATACCTATCTCATGGACTATTTACATTAGCCTCCTGATTGGTTTCCTTGCCTCAAGTCTCTCCACATTAATCCATCCTCCACTCACTGACAGTGTTTTTCCTAAAATATAGAACTGTTATGGGAATGGGAATCTGAAGATCTTCCCTGCCCCAATGCCCTTTGATAGGAGTGACTCAGAACCTTCCTTGATTTAAAAATATACTCTACCCCCTAATAGGGGCTGAATGTAGTCACATGTATCCTGTGGCGGGAGGCTTGTTTTTCAAGAATGCCCACATGTTGTTGCTTTGTGATTGGGCAGTGGGTCAAGAGATCTGTGACATTCTCTGACCCAGGAGAAGGCTATATATACCCTGATGTGAGGTTTTGCTTTGGGGCTCACTTTGAGAAGAGTTGTATAATTTGACCAGATGAGACTCTGGACAGCTGTTGAGCCCTCCGGCTTTGAAAACCCAGATGTTGGTGCCTCCCTCCCTGGTAACTGACTAGGTATGGATGTAATGGTCAGACAGTTGGAAGCCTGTCTGCTTATATGTTATTCTGTCTGCTTCTAACTTCTGCTTGTAACTTGTTTGTATTCTCTGAAGTTCAGGTGCTGACCTTTTCCCCTTGAACTAGTAAATGACATATGTTTGATTAAAGCAAGATTGTTAATGCATTTTGATTTGCTTTCTTTTAGAAAAGCAGATCTAAGAACCTGTGTTGGCAGCCACCCTGGGTATGCTAGGGTGCTTGCTGCTACAAGGACTTACTGTTCCATTTCCTTCCACGCATTAATTATCTATTCATTAAACTCCAGCCTCTCCTTGTTATCTCTAATAAATAACTGGTATTTACATCCTTTACAACTTTGTCTGTTCCTTTTTCATTTTCTTACATATTATTCCCTCCAAATACTCAGGGTTCAGACCTACTAATCTGCTTATTTTTGCTCATTCATGACCCTTCATTGTCCTTCACTTGTTTTCCCCAATGGTTGTTATGTTCTTCCTTCTCTCTTCTACCTTCTCTCATCCCTTACAATAAAAAATCAGTTTAAACATTACCTTCTGCAGATAGGATATTTATTAAGCACTTACTTTGTGCCACACTGTAGCAGCAGGCACCCCAAGGGTCCTCAGGGTTTGCTGCCAACACAGGTTCTTGGATCTGCTTTGACAAAGGAAAGCAACTCAAAATGGGTTAACAAGCTCACTTTAATCAGTCAAACATATCGTTTACCTCATTCAGGGGAAAAAGGTCAGCACCCTGAACTTCAAAGTATACAGGCAGAATTATCAAGACAGAAACAGATCAAGTAGACAGATTTCCAAACTGTCCAACCATTACATCCATACCAAACAACATCTGGATTTCAAAGCCCGGGGGGCTCTGGACAACGGCTTTCCAGAGTTTCATCTGATCAAATCACAGAACACTTCTCTAAGTGAGCCCCCAAAACAAAGCTACACATCAGGGCTTATATAGCCTTCTCCTGGCTCAGAGAATGTAACAACCTTATTGACTCACTGGCCAATCAAGAAGTATCTACTGAAAAACAAGTCTCCCACCCCAGGTTCCAGGTGCACTTTAGCCTAGGGGCAGGCAAGATCTTCAAATTTACATTCCCATTACACACACTGGGCAAAACACTTAGGGATGTGAATATATGCAAGAAAGATAGTTTCTACTTTCAAGGAACTTATATGCAGATGAGAGAAAACAACTTATAAAGGGGAGCCAGAAAGGCAGAGTGGGCGCTACGGATGCTGGTAAGGGAGTGGAAAAATCAGGGGAATAAGTGGTTATAGAAGTGATGGGAACATAACCTGGTCCATTCGTGTAATGGTTGTTGGAAATAGGTGCTTACCAAAATCAGAAGAGTGGACCTCAGGACAGAGGTATCTTCAGATTGTAAAGGCTGCTGGTAAGTGGAGTTAGGAGTAAAATGTATAATAACCTTTCAGAAATCTCTTAGCTACAGTGTGAGGTTTAGCTCATGCTCTCTTTAATAACCTTTAGTCCTCATTGAGAGACCCAAGTTATGTTTATCTGTTAACTTAAATTGTGAATTGTGCCTTTCTCTTGTTTACCTTTTTAAAAAAAATTATTTTAATGCTATGCTTGGTAAGCTCTTTTATGAGATTTAACTGGATATATATTGTTATGTTCCCTTTTCCTTTATACTTAGGTATGTTTTAATTGCTATGGAGGCATTGGACCAGTTGCTAATGGCTTGCCATTCTCAAAGCATCAAGCCATTTGTAGAAAGCTTTCTGCATATGGTAGCAAAACTGCTGGAGTCAGGGGAACCAAAACTACAAGTTCTTGGAACTAATTCTGTGAGTAAAGCCAATATGTTACACTGATTATAAGGTTGTTTACGTTCTGGGGTGTCATCTCCTTCTAATATATCACCTAAAATATTGAGACACAGTTAAAATAAAATGCTAAAAAGGAATATAAAAATTGACAGTTCTTTAATTTTATTTCTCATTAGCTGTGTCTGTTTCCTATTACTGAAGTCTCAGAATTAGGGGACTGAACATGTTAAGCTTACCTTTATATCTGCCATTTTTTTTCCTTTCTCATGATTATCTATTTCTGTTTGGCTTTGTCTACAACTTTCAGTCTACACATGCGCCATCGTTCTTTTTTTTACTTCTCTGTATGACCTGCTCTATTAGCTCAGTTCTGATTTCATATTCATCATCTCCCTTTACCTGTGGGTAATAATGTATACATGGAATTAAAGGTATCAAAGCTGGAACCCTATATCTTCATATAGGTATGAGACAACCCAATTTTAATTAGAAAAAAATCTACAAATAAACATTTAGTAGGCATTGTGTTGAAAAAACTAAGCATGTCACTAAGGATCCAAAGACTAAAGTGAAATAGCTCCAGCTTTCAAAGAATTTAAATTTTATTATTTATAATCAGAGATGTATATATAGAGCCAAGTACAATGGACAAGGTAATTTGAAGAAGGAAAATTTATACTTGGGAGAATCAGGAATGACTTCATGTATGAGGCTCTGACTAACCTGTGCCAAAATAGCAGCAAAGGATGCTGAGACACAGCGGTGAGAAGGATATGTCTTTCAGACATGTGGCAAAATCAAAACAAGGGAAGTTGATATGGGCTGGAACAACTCCCATTACTTGCTGCATCAGCCTCCAGAGGGAAATAGTGAGAAAAGGTGGTGTGGGCTTTGCTTCTGTTTTTAACTGTAGAAGGGAAGCTCTCATCTCTTGTTGGGCTGTTCTCTGCCTAATTTCTTTTTTTTTTTCAAATGCTTTATTAACTTCTGATTTACATCATTCATTTCTGCCAGATTTTGAGTTACAAATTTTCTCCCCTTTTTTCCCCTACCCACTGCCCCAAAATGGTAGTCCCATAGGATATCCCCTCCTCCAATCTGCTCTCTCCCATATTTTCTCCCATACCCTTTTCGACTTTTCCAGTAGGGCATGGTGGATCTCTATGCCCCAGTGCCTGTATGTCTTATTTCCCAATTACAAGTAAAATAGTATTAATAATAGCATTTATTTATTTATTTGAATATTTGATTTTAAAACTTTGAATTCCAGATTCATTCCCTTTCTCCCTTGTCACCCACCGTTACTGGGAAGATAAGCAGTTCAGTATAGGTTGTACATGTGTAGCTAATGTAAAACAATAACATAGTAGATATATTGTAAAAGACTGACTATATTTCCCTCCCTCCTATCCCATCTCCCACTTGTTCTTTTCTCTACTTTGATCCACTCCCTTTTCAAAAATGGGTGCTCCCAACTTCATTCCCCCCCAGCTTGCCCTCCCTTCCATCATTGCCCTTCTCATCCCCGTCCCCCCCTACTCTCCTGGAGGGTGAGATACCCTATTTAGTGTGTATTTCATTCCCTCCTCAAGCCAAATTCAATGGGAATAAGGTTGACCCATTCCCTTTTGCCTTGCTATTCTTCCCCTCCATTGTAATCATTTTCCTTTGCCTCTTCTATATGAGATAGTTTACCCCATTCTGTCTCTCTCCATCTCCTCTCATTATATTCCTCTCTCACCTCTTAATTTCACCTTTTAAGTATCATCCCTTCCTATTAAATTGGTCCTGTGCCCTCAATCTATGTATACCTGTAAACATATATACACATTCACATATGTATTCATATGCCCATATACCTTCATATATAGACACATATATATTTCTATTCCCTTCAAGTACTGAGAAAAGTTTCATCAGTTACAATTATTGTTTTTCCATGTAGGAATGTTTATAGTTCAACTTTGATAAGTTCCTTATAATTTCTTTTCCCTATTTACCTTCTCAGGCCTCTCTTGCTTCTTGTATCTGAATGTCACATTTTCTATTCAACTCTGGTTTTTTCAGCAAGAATGCTTGAAAGTCATCTATTCCACTGAATGACCATATTTTCCCCTGAAACATGATACTCAGTTTTGCTGGGTAGGTGACTCTTGGTTTTAATCCTAGCTCCTTTGACCTCTGGAATATCGTATTCCAAGCCCTTCGATCCCTCAGTGTAGAAGCTGCCAGATCCTGGGTTATCCTGATTGTGTTTCCACAATATTCAAATTGTTTCGTCCTGGCTGCTTGTAATATTCTCTCCTTAATCTGAGAATTCCGGAACCCGGATATAATATTCCTAGGTGTTTTCTTTTTGGGATCTTTTTCAGGAGGTGATCGGTGGATTCTTTCAGCCTCTATTTTGCCCTCTGGTTCTCAAACATTAGGGCAGTTTTCTTTGAGAACTTCCTGGAGGATGATTTCTAGGTCTTTACTTTGATCATGGCTTTCAGGTAGTCCAATAATTTTTAAATTATCTCTCCTGGATCTATTTTCCAGGTCAGTGGTTTTTCCCATGAGATATTTCACATTGCCTTCTATTCTTTCATTTGTTTGGATCTGTTTAACAGCATCTTGGTTTCTCATAAAGTCATTAGCTTCCATTTGCTCCAATCTAATTCTGAAGCAATGATTCTCCTCATTGAGCTTTTGAGATTCTTTTTCCATCTGGCAAATTTGGCTTTTTAAGGCATTCTTCTCCTCATTGCCTTTTTGAGCCTCTTTTGCCATTTGAGTTAGTCTATTTTTTAAAGTGTTATTTTCCTCAGGCTGTTGACTCTCATTTCTTAATTTTCTTGCATCGTTCTCATTTCTCTTCCCAGTTTTTCCTCCACTTTTCTATTTGATGACCATATGTCAGGTGGATTTTTTATATTTCCATTTTGCCCTCTGGTTTTAGAATATCAAGGCAGTTTTCTTTGACAGTTTCTTGAAAGATTATGTCTAGGCTCTTTTTTTTGATCATGACTTTTAGGTTGTCCAATAATTTTTAAATGATCTCTCCTGGATCTATTTTCTAGCTCAGTGGTTTTCCTTTTTTTTTTTTTTAAAGCAATTGGGGTTAAGTAACTTGCTCGAGGTTACAAGGCCAGTTATTTCTGGGTGTGGTGCTAAGTGTCTGAGCCCTGGATTCGATCCCAGGTCATCCTGACTCTGGGGCTGGTGCTCTTACTCACTGTGCTACCTGGCCGCCCCAGGTCAGTGGTTTTTCCAATGAGATATTTCACATTGTCTTCTATTGTTTGATAATTCCTTGATTTCTCCTGAAGTCATTAGCTTCCATTTGCTCATTATAATTTTTAAGGAATTATTTTCTTTAGTGAGGTTTTGGATCTCCTTTTCCGTTTTGCTGGCTCTGCTTTTTAAGGCCTCCTTCTCCTCATTGACTTTGTAGACCTCTTTTGCCATTTGGGTTAGTCTGTTTTTTAAGGTGTTATTTTCTTCAGTATTTTTTTGGGTCTCCTTTAGCAAGCTGTTGACTTCGTTTTTCATGACTTTCTTGTCTCCCTCTCTAGTTAATCATTGATTCAGTTGCCAGAGGATGTTACCCTTTTTTCACCCCCTTCTCTTCTCAATATATTCCAGTGACTTCTTATTACCTCCAAGATACAAATATCCTCTGTTTGGCACTCAAAGTCCTTAGTAATGATTCCTCACCCTCCACATACTCTTTGATCCAGTAAACACTGGCCTCCTTGCTATTCCCTGAACTAAATACTCCATCTCTCTGTTATGGGCCTTTTCTTTGGTACTTCTCCATACCTACAACACTCTTCCTCATCTCTGCTTCCTGACTTTCCTGACTTCCTTCAAGTCCCATTTAAAATTCCACCTTCTACCAGAATCCCTTTAATTCTAGGGCCTTCCCTTTGTTGCTTACTTCCTATTTATTCTATACATAGCATATTCTTACACAGTTGTTTCTATGTTCTCTCCCTGGTTAAAATGTGAACTCCTGGAGGGCACAGACTTTTTTGTCTTTCTTTATATCTCCAGTGCTTAACAGTGCCTGGCAAATACCGTGTTTCCCCGATAATAAGACCTATCCCGAAAATAAGCCCTCCCCTTACTGTGTAAAATTCCTCTAAAATAAGCCCTCCCCCGAAAATAAGCCCTATTGAGATTGCTACTGTAGTGAAGGTGATCCCCTGCGCTACACGCTACATTATGGCACCCTTTGTATACACCGTCCCCCCCCTTCCTGAAACGCATGCTGCGCTCTGAGCTGCATCCAATCAGAGCTGCAGCAGTGAGTGCGTCATCCTGTTCTTCCCCAGTGATTTGCTTATTGAATAAAGGTACGTTTTTTTGTTCACATTTACCTGTTTATTAAAATTGCTGTCAATGTTCATTAAAATAAGCCCTTCCCTGAAAATAAGCCCTCTGGTGTTTTTCTGTCCAAAAAGATAATAAGACAGTGTCTTATTATCGGGGAAACACGGTAGTAGGTATTTAATAAGTGCTCATTGGCTCATGGAAGAAAGAACAGTGTCTTCAAAGACATGGGTGAAGAGTATTCACAAGAAGGGAGTGATTGATAATTTAATAGCTGCAGAGAGGAGAAGTTGAAGACAATGAAGCCTTCAGATTTAACAGTTCAGGGGAACATTCTGTATAATGAGAATGAACTGAAAAAGAACTTTTAAAGAATTTAGAATTCTGATTAAATGTGACAGATGACCTTGAGTCCGGAAAACTGAAAGTGAATCATCTCACCCACTTCCAGAGAAGTGAAGAATTTAAAATCCAGAATGAGGCTTACACTTTTGGATACAATGTTCAAATTTTTTTTTTCTTGACCTATGTCTATTTGTTGTGAAGGTTTAAAAATATGTTTATTTAGTGATGGGGTCATGAAAAGTAAAGAAAAATAAATACTTATGAAAATAAATTAAAAGATTTAGCAGTTAAAAGATCATTGGTTACCCCCAGAAAGAGGACTTTGAGATTAAGTGTGTGTTTTAGAAGATAGTTTGCAGAGCATTTAAAAATGTAATTGAGTGGTGAGGAAGTAGGGGCAGTGAATACAGAGTTCTTCACAGATTTTCAGAATTGGAAGGAAACTAATGGTCATATAGTACAAGTCAGACCTGAAAAGAATCCTCTTTTTGATAATCCTTGAAAATGTATTTGCTTTAAAAAAATTTTAATGAAAGTTCACTTTTTTTGTGTACCTTTAATTGTTAGGAAACTTTCTTACATCAAAATTGAATCTCTCTAATTTCTATTCATTGCTCCTAGATTTGCTCTCTGGTGCCAAATATGTCTAATCTATCTTTCACCTTATATTCATTCATATACTTAAAAGAGTTATTAATCCATTTATATTCTTCTCTTTTCCAGGTTAAACATTTCTAGTTCATTCATCTAACCATATGATATGATTCTAAGGCCTTTTACCATATTCTTGCCCTTTTCTGGTTACTCCCTGACTTACCACTGTTTTACCTAAAATGTAGTGTCCAGAACTGACCAGAATCTCCTAGATGAAGTCTGACCAGAGTAGAGTAAGGTGGTACTGTCCTACTAGTCCTGGATGCTTCTCTCTTTCTCTCTCTCTCTCTCTTTGTTTTTTTTTTTTGGGGGGGGGGGGAGGTTGAGGGAGGAGGAAGGCAAGTGACTTGCCCAACTTCACACAGCTAATAAGTGTGTCAGGTGTTTGAGGTCAGATTTGAACTCAGGTTCTCCTGACTCCAGGGTTGGTGCTCTATTGACTGTGCCACCTAACTGCCCCAAACCTTCTCTTTTTAAAAAAGAAAAGATTTTGGTTGGTATTTTTAAAAACGTGGCTTACATTTACATCTGTATTCTTTCCTCCCTCTCTCCCAAAGATCCATCTCTTTGAACAAAGATTTTTTTTAAAAGGAATAAGAAAAAAGTTATCAAACAATCAGTGCATTAAAAATATTTCATGTTGTGTGCAGTGTTTCTTACCTATGGACTCCTCCTAAATCTTTGCAAAGATAAGGGGATGTGTCCTGTATCTTTAGTTTGGAGTCAAGACTATTCTTTATATTGAGTAAAGCGCTGGCCCTTGAGTCGGGAGGACCCGAGTTAGGTTCCAACCTGAGACACTGAACACCTACACAAAAATACTAGCCGTGTAACCTTGGGCAAGTTACTTTAACCCCAAATTGCCCTCCAAAAGGCCAAAAAAAAAAGACTATTCTTTATAATTTCTCAATATACAATTTCATTTGTGCTTTGCTTTTTCTCTTAAAATAATATATCCTTCTAAATTTACTTTTCTTTGTATAAGAAACCCCAAACCTACTCTTCTACTTTATTTTTTGTTTTTGTTGAATGTACTGTCATTTTTCTAGTTTCCCAGATATGAAACCTAGATGTTATCCTCATTTCTTTATTCTCTTTGCCTAAGTTCATGCCTTAGTTGCCAGGTTTTGCCATTTCTGTCTCCAAATCTTGTATCAGTACCTTCTCTCTACTTAACACAATCATCACTTGAGTTGAGCTCCTATTCTGCTTTCATTTGTATTATAGCATTGGCTTCTTGATTGGTCTCCCTGCTTCAAGCCTCTTCCTACTCCAATCCATCCTTCACATAGCAAAGAGATTTTCTTTAAATGTAGATCTGTGTGATTTTCCTATTTGGTAAATTCCAGTGATTCCCTTTTCCCTCTAGAATAAATTCTTGCTTGGCTTTTAAAGGTCTTTATGGTGGGATTCCAGTCTGTCTTTCCAGCTTCCTTATGCATTTAATTACCTTCCTGTCACCTTTTTGCAATTCCTCACCTGTCACTCCATCTCTCGTGTTCATTCCTTTGCCCTGTCTGCCACCATGGTCTCCCTTAACACCTCTGCTGTACAGAATCCCTCCTTTCCTTTAAGATACAACTCAAGTACCACCTTCTACATGAAGCCTTTCCTGATATTCTCAATTGTTAATGCTTTCTTTCCCTGACTGTCTTGTGTTTATTCTGTATATATCTATGTTTGTACATGTTGTCTCTCTTGAGAGTGAAACTTCTTAGAAAGTTTCATTGTTTGATGTTTTTATCTCTACTGCCTTACATGGTGCCTGGCCCATAGTTAGAAGCTCCTTACAAATTGTCAAGGATATTCTACTTTCCTTTTTGTCTCCATTAAAATTTTGAAGATATGTTCCACGTGGGAAAACCAGACAGTGCCAAGTGTCAAGAGAATGATTGACATTTTCATCTGATTGTAGCAGGCCACAATAGTGTATACCAATTCAATTGACTTCTGTTTGCTAGACTGTAGGAAAAGAAAGACAAAATGAAGGAATTTGGGTAGTCTTAAGAACTTAAATTTCACTTTTGCCGGCTTTTTTTCATATGCAAAAGGAAAGTAATGTGTAATTGAGAAAAGGAATTTATTTTATGTTCCAATTAGTCACATGAAATCATGGATCAAAATAATTCAGTTATGCTTAATTTATAAATTGTGTAATAAAAACTGAATATTAGGTATGTTTTATTTATATTTACTGGAAATCTGATCCATTTTAATGGGAGGGACAAATTCTTATATTTTGAACAATAAATGGTATTAATGAATTAAAAAATATAAATTTTAGTGTTTTTTTAAGTTATGCTCATATTATTCTTTATTCCTTTAATAGATACAGATTCTTTTTTGCAACCACTTTTGAAGCAGAGGCATTGAAATAAATTGAAATTTTCAGACAGTATAGAAAATTGTTCTTTTTTCTTGCAGAATTGTTATTGCTGTTTTCTTGACTGCTGTTGACAATTTGAAGAGGGATAGCATGGTATAGTGGAAAGGGAACTAGATATGGATTCAGGAAGATCTGGGTTCAGATTTGACCCCTGATACTTAATAACTTCAGTTTCCTTATCTGTATAGTGGGGCTAGTAATACTTAAATAATATTTACATTACAGGGTTGTTTTGAAGATCAAATGAGATAGCATATTGAGTGCTTTTCAAACCTTACATTCTGTATAAATGACAGTTATTCATAGGATCATGTGTTTAATTTTATTTTTCTTTTTAATATTTTTACCAGTTACACATAAAAGCAATTTTTAACATTTGTTTCTTAAAACTTTGAATTCCAAATTCTCTGCCTTACTCTCCTCCCCTCTCATATTGAGAAGGCAAGCAGTTTGGCATAGGTTATACATGTGCAGACATACAAAATATAGTTCTTTATTTGTCATGCTGTGAAAGAAAACAGAGACTAACAGAAACTTCCATGAAAAATAAAGTAAAAAAAGTATACTTCAATCTGCATTCAGATTCCATCAGTTCTTTCTCTGGAGATGGATAGCATTTTTCATCTTAGGTTCTTTGAAAATATCCTAGATCATTGTGTTGTTGAGAATAGCTAAGTCATTCTCAGCTGATGATTGTACAGTATTGCTTTTAATAAATTTAGAGATGGAAGTTGCTTTGGAACCAACTCTCATTTTAAGGATAAAAAAACTGAGGCCTATCAAATTTAAGTTAATTGTCCTAGGTCAAACAAGTAGTAAGTAGCAGAATGGGAATTATTTTGTAATGTAAACTCAGATGGGAAAGAGCATAGGTGCTGTTATCTTTTCTACATCTTATAATCACCTATAGCATTTGAAAATTTATTGTACTTTTCTTCACAACCACTGTGTTAAGTATATAGTTCAAAAATTATTCTCATTTTAGTCTCTAGTTTGTGGTTTAGATTAAACGAAAATTAAATTCTATAGATCTGTCCTAAGGGAATGTATGATAATTAAGCCATTACATAGACATAGATATTTTTAGTATCACATAGAGACACAGGGTAAGAAATTGCATCACAGATTGTTCCCTAACGTACTGGAAGATGGAAGATTTTTTTCTAGCTCCTCAAAAGTAAAGAAGTACTTCACATTTCTTTGGAACAGTATCTGTTCCATTTGATCACTCAAGGGTAACATTGATTACTTCCAAAAATTATCCATCTTTCAGAATCTCTGGGAACCCACATCGTTATTTAGAACTTTGAATAAATTAAGATGAATTTTCTTTCCTTTCTCTTTCTAAAAAAAACAAAACAGCAACACCACTTTACAGGTTTGATAGCTAAACATTCTTGCTAAAAATATTAATAGTCTTGATATTTTCAGAAGGTATATTCTGATGAGTATAATCTCAGTACTCTTCCTCTAAAATGTTTGAGTGATATCTAGCAAATTCTCTGAAATTATAGATTTCAAAGAATGGCATATTTCTAAACACTGCTATTGCCATGGACAATTTTGTTAAATTTGTTGTTAAGCTTACTTTAGTTTCTCATTGTTTTTCCCCTATGCAAAAATGCCTGTAAATTCTTAACTGATTTCCATAACTCATTGGTTTAGAGTGTGGTTGGATGAATTATTTTTTAAAATAAATAAGTTAATAATGTTCTGGTCTTTGAGATACCATAATATATTGTAAGAAATGATGCATTGGGGCAGCTGGGTGGCACAGTGAGTAGAGCACCGGCCCTGGAGTCAGGAGGACCTGAGTTCAAATCGGCCTCAGACCCTTGACACACCTATTAGGGCCCCCCCCCCCCAAAAAAAAAAAGAGATGATGCATTGAATGGTACATTAGTTAACTAAATGTTAATTGAATGTGGAAGATCATCTTAAGAAATCTTGGGGTCTGTGCCCATACTCCTTTACCTCTTTTTATACACACATACACAGACACGCACAGTTATCTTTAGGTCACTAGAGAAGAGTGTGATATAAATTTGTTAAACTTTTACTTTCAAGCTAATCTTCCTTTCAGTAATAATAATTTCTGGTCCATATCTTTTATTTTATTAATACCTACCTGGCAAGGAGTCTTCCTCTACCAGTGTGGATAGACACCTTCTTTACACCTTTATAATCTTAAGAGAAATGCCTGAGATACCAAGAAATTAAGTGTTTTGCTCAAGGTTTTGCACAGGGTGTTTGACACTGTCAAAAGTAGAATTTAATCCTAGGTTTTTCTGTTTCTGAGGCCAGATCTCTATCTTCTATACTGTTCTTCCTCTCATTATTATTGCTATTATTAATTTTGTTATTGGTATTGTTATTATAATTAATAGCTAACATTTTTATATCTAATCTGTCATTTGTTTCATTATGAGTAGAAACATACAGAAATTACAAACCACTAATTTTTTACTTGGGAAACAGTTTACGCATTTTACATGAACAATATTACTATTTAGTATTTAATGTTCTTTAAATTTTCATTATTGATATTAAAAAGGATCTTTTATTCTGTTGAACTGTTTTCTGTTCTATTCTTATGCTTTTGATGCTTATAGAATTATACATTGAAATAATATTAAAAATTTTTTCAAATTGTTTTGAACCTTTGAAGAAATAACAAAAGTACTTATTGGTGCCATGTTATTTTTTGTAGTTTGTCAAATTTGCAAATATTGAAGAAGACACACCCTCTTATCACAGACGTTATGACTTTTTCGTTTCTCGATTCAGTGCCATGTGTCACTCCTGTCATAGTGATCCAGAAATACGGAAAGAGTATGTATCATTTCTCTGTTAGAGTTTTAATAGAACATAATATAAGATAATGCTCATTTCTTATTCATGCTCTGGTTGCAGAACAAGTTTTAAAGGAATTATGAAGAACTATAATCTATCCCTAAAATGGTAGCTTTCTTAAGTGTATTTAATAAATATTTACTCAGTACCCATTCAAAAATTAGGCATATTCTATATACTTAGAAGAGTTCTCAAACTAGGAGCTGGGTAAAACAATCGGCAAGTGTCATGCCATTTTGCATTAGATGTGTGCTTTAGAGAAATGATAAGCTAAGTATTATTTGAGGTTTGTTTTGGGGAGGGGAATTTCTTAGTAATCTGAATGGTTAGTAATGCTTCAAAACCAGTGTTCTCTTAATTTCAGGAATCATTAACATTGGGGGGATAATGCATTAGAATTGGGGAAAAATCATTAGAAAAGATTGAACCTTCAAGGAAGCTAGAATTTCTAAGTGGCGGAGGTGAGCCATCCCTCTCTCGCCAAACTTCCAACTGAAGAAGAGGTTTTGAATGCCATTAGGTTTCTCTTGTGTGATAAAGTACCTGGTGCTGATTTCTGTTCCTTCTGAGATTTGCATGGCAGCTAGTCCACTCCTACAAAAGCTGACTGAAATTTTCTGGGCTATGTGAGAAGAGTTGGTTATCCCCCAGGAGGTCAAGAATGACTCCATTGCCCTTCTCTGTAAAGGAAAAGGAAATAGGTTGTCTTGTGACAATCACAGGTGATTCTCTCTCTTGGTCATTGCTGGCAGGATTCTTTCCATGGTCCTTTTTAATAGAGTGATCCTTCACCTGGAAAATGAGAACTATTTACTTTCAAGCTAATCTTCCTTTCAATAATAATTTCTGGTCCATATATTTTATTTTATTAATACCTACCTGGCTAGGAGTCTTCCTCTGAACTACCTGGGAACTATTGTGACTTTGAAAACGGCCAAGAAACGGTTGATATGGTGTTTGCTGCCTGATAACTTCAGATAAACTATCAGGAGCAGAACAAGGATCTGTACACAATATTTATTGATCTAATGAAGGTCTTTGGTACTGTCAGTTCATGAGGACTTGTGGAAAATTATGGCAAAATTTGGTTACCCAGAGAAGTTCATCACTATTGCATATCACTTTCATGATGGCAAGCTTGAATGGGTTCTGATAATTAGGTGTTGCTCTCACACTTCCCCAGTCACCAGTGGAGTGAAACAAGGCTTTGTTTTTGCTCCCATAATTTTTAGCAGGATTTTTTCAGTGATGTTGTCAGATGCCTTCAGTGAAGACACAAACAGCATTAACGTCAGCTACTGCAATGATAGTAAACTATTTAACTTGAAGAGGCTATTAGCCAAGACTAAAGTAGATCTTTGAGTTGGTGTGCAATTTTTTTGTTCTCAGATGATTGTGTACTCAGTACAGCTTCTGAGGCAGAGATACAACAGAATATGAATCGATTCTCTGCTGCTTGTACTGATTTTGAACTAATAACACCAAGAAAACAGAGGTTCTTCACCAGCCAGTACCATACTATCCACACATTGAGCTATCAGTTACAGCAAATGGAGAAATTGTGAATGCTTTGGGAAAGTTCACTTACCTTGGCATTAGACTTTCTATGGACACACATAGTAGATGAAGTTGATGTACACATTGCCAGAGCTAGCTTAGTGTTTGGGAGGCTCTGAAGGAAGGTGTGGAAGAAAAGAGGTGTTAGGCTGCCTCCCAGACTAAAGATCTATAGAGCCATTATGCTGACTTCATTGTTGTATGCTTGTGAAACCTGGACAGTCTTCCACTGCTATGCAGGAAAGTGAATTGCTTCCATTTAAATGGTCTTAGGTAGATTCTGAAGATCATTTTGTAAGATAAGATACTGGACACTGAGGTCCTTTCTCAAGTTGAACCGCCAAGCATTCAAACTCTACTGCAGAGGGTACAGCTGCAATGGACTGGCCATGTTGTTCTAATGCCAAATGTACACTTGCTTTACTATTTTACAGAGAAGTCATACAAGGCAAGTGCTCTCACAGAGGTCATAAGCATACTTTCTAAAGTCTTGCTAAAGAACTTTGGTATCGATTGTGAGACATGATAGACTTTGGCATAGAACTGTCCAGCATGACATGCCTGCATCACTGTGCTCTGTGCTCAAAGCAGAATTTAAGTAACTTAAGAGAAATGTGAGATGCATAAATTTAGAGACATCTCCACTCCAAATATCCGCATGGACTATTTGTGTTTGACCTGTAATAGAGCCTGATGAACTTGTATTGGTTTCGTCAGTCACAGTTGGACACATACCTTGACCACAACATAATCAATTTTCTTTTGGTCCTCTTTGAGCACAAAGGACAACAACTTATCCATACTGTCCCTCTCTATTCTTTTCCACATTGTCCCATTTCTGGACTTTTACTCATGCTGTTCCCTTTACCTGAAAAAATCTTCCTCTTCCCATTCCACCTTTGAAATACTTTCCATCCCCTAAAAACATACTCTAATGCTGTCTCTTCCACAGAATCTTTATTGATTTTCCCATCAGTTAAATTTCCATCACCCCAGCTTTTCAGTATTCTTGCTTTGTTTCTTCTCTTATGCTATTCAGGAGCTTTCACAAACTTATCCCTTACCGGTCTTACTTTGTGTTTTTCTTTCATATGCTCTACAATCTAGTGAAAATTGGCATGCTAGGTATTCCTTAAAGCATCCTGCCTTTCCAGCCTTTCTATATTTACTCTAGTCCATTCCCTATGCCTGTAATGTAGTCTTTCTACATATTGACCTGTTGAAATCTTTCTCCTCCCTCCAGCGCCAGCTCAAGTGATAGATAATAATATTCATCATCATCCTCTTAATTGTCATCATATCTAGCATTTATATAGCACATATTATTTGATAGACACTGTATCTTTACAAATATTTCCTCATTTAAACACTTTACAAATATTGCCACAACCACCATGCAAGCCAGGAGCTTATTATCCTCATTTTACAGTTGAGGAAACTGAGGCAAACAGAGGTTAAGCATGCTTGTCCAGGATCACACAGCTAATAAGTGTGTAAGACAGGATTTGAACATGTTTTTGATCCTTTTGTATTAAAGTTCAAAATTAATAAAAATTGAAAAAAAAGAGACAAGGACCCACAACCAGGTCTTAAAATGAGAGATTCATAGTTTTTGTGTAGGATGAAGATGATATATAGCAAATGAAATTGAGAAGTAAATGTTCAGGTAGGAAGGAGACCATGAGAAAGCAATAACATAAAAACCAAGGGAGGAGAGAGGGTTCTTAAACAATATAAAAACAACAAAGTTCAAGAGGACTGAGTGCTAATAAGAGACCATTACATTTGATGGTTAGCAAAGTATTAGTCACTTTAGAGAGAGTAGTTTCAGGCATATTATGGGGTTTGGAGATTGTGTCTCAAAATCTTAAGTTTATGATTCTAGGGTAATCCCAAAGTGCTATGGAAAGGAATTTTGAAATGGGAGTTATTACCCTAGTTCATGCCTGTACAATAAATTTACTTTTTGACTTGGAGTAAATTATATAACTTGCATGTTTTATAGTTAACAGTTAACCTTGACGCTTCAATAAAGTATTTGAACTTAATCTTTCCAGCTCTAAAATTGTGACTCTGATATTCTCAGAATCTTAAAACTTTATAATTAGGTTATGTAATAATCTTTTTTTGCAAATTGCTTTTTGCAAGGTGTCTTCCAATGACCCACAATTCAAATTCTCTCTTACCTGAAATGATAAATTTTTTTTTTTTGCTTAGTGTCTTGAACTCTTCAAAGAACAGTTGTCACATTGGAATGGAAGAAAACTATCAAAGAATGTGTTTGCAAAATCTAATTTCAAGGCAGTTAGGTGTTACAGTGGGTAAAGCAGTAGGCCAGTAGTCATTAAGATCTGAGTTTAAATGTGGTCTCACATCTAACTGTGTGATCATGGGCAAGTCAATTAATCTCTGTCTGCCTCAATTTTCTCATCTGTAAAATGAGGATAATAGTACCTACCTTCTGTGGTTGTGAGAATAAAATGAGATCATAATGTAAATACTTTTCTAATATTAAAGCATTATTTAAATACTAGCTATTATTATTACTGATAATAGTTATTTTTTCAAGCTTATTTGCTTTGTCATTGAAATAAAGCAAAAATATTTGTAGTACAGTATGTAGTTTTTCTCTTAACTGTAACATTAGTTAATAAGGCTATAACCTAGTATTTCACCATTGCTCATTAAAACAAAGATCTCATGTAAACTGATGTAAATGATAATAAAAAATAGTCTTTAAAGGTTTTTTAAAAGAGAACGTTGTATAAAAGCAGTCTTTTTGTTGTTGCTTAGCTCCCCCTAGTGAAACATAGCTTTATCTGAGTGCATTTATATGTAATATAATTAATATTAGCATTCTTTTACAAACTTCGGTTTTTAGTATTAGTGAAATTTAGTGTTTAAATTCTTTAATTCATAATTAAAACTCCATTCTAGGCTTTTAGACCATACCACAATTTTTAAAATTCTTAAAAGAATGATGAAATAAGATCAGTGTTTCATTTTTGATGTCTAAAATAAATGAATAAATGAAAATCTCAAATTTTAGAGATTTTTATTTTTGTAATTTATTATTAAAAAAAAATTCTAGCTTAGTTTTTCCATCTTCTGATTCTAGCTCTGAAATCCACGATTTCATTCCTTAAAATGAAATCTTTTTGATATGGTCTAAATAGGGGAAACACCAGTCTAAAGTTCTTAGAATGGTTCCTTATAGGAGATGACTCCCAGGCAACTTACTTACTTTGATGAAAGCTTTCACAAATGGTAGTTTTAGTCCAGATGTTCCTCGTTTGAGCACTTTACAAATATTACCACAACCACCATGCAAGTTAGGAGCTATTATTATCCTCATTTTACAGATGAGGAAATTAAGGCAAACAGAGGTTAAGCAACTTGTCTAGTCACAGCTAATAAAGTATCTAAGGCCTAATTTGAACATGTGTTTTTGGTCCTTTTGTATTAATATTCAAAATTAATAAAAATTTTAAAAAAGAAAAAAGAAATGAAGACCCAGAGCCATGTCTTGAAATGAGAGACTCATAGTAGGTAGGTACTCCTCCTACCTACTAAGTAGCTCATGACTGAGGGCCCACTTTAAAGGGTACTTGTACTCCCTCAAAATTGAGGTACTACCTTTTTTCTTATTTGATGTAGCCACCTACTGCCACTTAAATTTTTAACCAGCATTATTAAGCAGATGTAGGTTTTGTTGTATTCCTTTGGCTGTCACCTAACAAACAACGCATTGCAATATGAAAGTAACCAAGTTTTCAGAAGTTATGATGAAAGATCACACACTTTTGCAAGTCTTGTACCAAATAGTAAAATGTGTCAGGTTACTAACAATGTGACACTTAACCCTGTTTGCCTCAGTTTCCTCATCTGTAAAATGTTCTGGAGAAGGAGATGGCTCTAGTGGTTGAAAATTTCATTTGGGGTCACAAAGAATTGGAAATAACTGAAATGATTGAACAGCAGCAACTCATATCATTTAGACCTTTTCACTGACCAAATCTCTGTAGACTTTTCAATTATTTATTTACAGCTAGTATCATATTTCAAGTACATTTTCTAGAGTTAAGATAATAAAAACATTTAAAACTTTGGTTTTCAAAACTAAAGAGTGTGTAATCTAATGCATATTCTTTGAAAGAGGAACTTTACTTTTTAGATTTTCATCCCCAGTATCTGACATATAATAGATACTAAATTTCTTGAAATTTTTGTTTTAAATTTGTGGAATATTAAAATTTAATCAGTGAATGCTCATTGATTATATGGCTAGTTTTTCCAGTTGTGTTTTCTCTTAACTGCTATTTAATATATTCAACCTAATGCTATAATTGTGAATCTAGTAACTGTGATACCTTTAGGTGAATTCATCATTATCTTGAAAATGAAGAATATAGAATTTATCATTATTCTTACTATGAGTTTTTGAGACAGATTCTGCATCTTATGTAGGTTCAGTTTTCCCAGACCTGAAACCACTGTTAATCAGCATGAATGCTTTTACCTGCTTTGTTTCTAACCTGAGCCAGTTAACCTCTCCTTATGCATTCTGGTGGTCTTCCACTGTGTACACCCAGTCACTTTATCCCCACTGTGTCTCAGAACTCTGAAGTTCAATATATACCCCACTACATCCAGCCTGAATTTTTATTGAGTATCTATACTAATATATATGTCACTTTTTTTTTTTTTTAAAGAATCCATATTTTTTCACCAACATTGGTACTTTGACTTTTGGCATGGAATACAACACCTGATGTAGCTATGTTTTAATAAATAGTCTAAGTCAATCTGTAAACATTTATTAAGCACTTTTTTTATGCTAGTCACTATGCTCAGTGCTGGGGATAGAAAGAAAATAAGTTGCTGTGGCTGAGGGAGTTCATCACTTAGTGGTCAAACTTCATTGATGCATATTTTACACTTACCCAGGTTGGTCTTTGGGGGACACACAGTTCTGTAGCTGACAACTTTAATTATTTGGTGTAAGACTTGCAAAAGTGTGTGATCTTTCATCATAACTTCTGAAAACTTGGTTTCTTCCATATTGCAATGCATAGTTACATATAGATAATTTCCTCAAGGTATTTTTAAAACTGTATTATTTCGTTATAGTATATATTTCCCTCTTACTTTTAAATTACACCTGAAGCTTTTTATAGTATATTGAATGTTTTGGAATGTGTTCTAAAACTTTGATTACATGAAGTTGTCTGTAACTTAATATATTTTATTATTTTATATAATATATTTTATATAAATAACATATAATATTATATATTTTATTAATAGTTATTTGCCACCATACTCCATGTAAAGCCAAGCATGAGCACCTCTCCAGAGGACTGCTGCTGTGAATAGCTTTAAGGTTGATCACATAGTATAGTGAACTCTCTATTCAGTAGTAAACTAAAGCAAAACATTCACAGAAACCAAAGTACAGCATTCATAGTTACATAACACAACTTATCACTGGAGTGGCCATATAGTTTTAAACAAAAGATATCATTCATTAAGTCCTTAACTCAGTCATCCTTAAGGAGCAATCCTTTTTAAGGGACACAAAGTACAAAGGTCAAAATTTTCACCCCTGGGTCACATTGTCTTAATCTCTCAGTCAAAAAGTCTAATTTCTTCTTGATTGGAGATTAGTTTCCAGTCATCTTAAACTCAATCATCTTTAAGGGTACAAAGTACAAAGTTCTCCCACCCCTAGGCCACAGTAAATCATGATCTTCTCAGTCAGCACTAAGTACCCAAGGAGATGTCTTTTCATTTTGACTCGAGGCTGGCTCCCAAATTGCATGGTTTCCCTTCCGAGGGTCCAACTCTTGCCAGAATCAACCCAACTGTCACCTGGATTCACAGGTAGGCAGCTCTCAGCTTCTTGTCTAGTTCCTCATCCAGTTCCTGTTCCATATTGAAACTCACAGTGTCCAGTCCACCTCAAGTCCTTTGAAGTTTCTGTTTCTGGGAAGGCAAAGCTTAACAGAGCCAAAGCAACATTCACACAAATTGCCGGCACGATCATCAATTCTCTTATCTGCCTGTGAAATCAACACAGACCCACAAACAAGGTCTGAGAACTCAACACAAATTGTCAGTCCCAGGACCTCTGAAAGCCTCTTTCAGGACTTCTGTAAACAGACAAGAAAATCCTCTTTCAGGGCTTCTAGTAAAGTCCCAGGGCTTCTGTATAAAGTATTACAAACACAAATCAACACAGACAGAACAGAGTGCTGGCCATGAGTGTTCCCTTCTCAGTTGTGCTCTCTCCCAGCTTGTGCTTCTACTTTTATATGGTCATTAGCTCCTCCCTGTTTCTCCCATCTCTAATGTCCTTCCTGTTCCTGTCTTTGGCAAGTCCCTCCCCCTGTGGGTTTCACAAGTTCTGTTTCTTAACAAAGACTTGATATAATCACCAGCAAGGCTCAACTGAAACAAGGTGCTAAGTACTTGTTTGCTTGCCATTACACTCCAAAAGCCTGTTTAATCTATGGTGTTTCTTGGAGTAATAGAATAATAACATTTCAGCAGAGGATTTTGGGAAGATGGAGTACTAGGTCAGAAAATTCCAAGCTCTCAAGATTTTTTTCCACAAATGAGATAAAACAGTGCCTCTGGGCAAACATAGAGCTATTAAACTAAATAAGAGAAGGGGTATGTATAACAAGGATCCTCCTGGGACAATCTGAGCAGATCTGAAGAAAAATCCTAGAAGGAGGTTTGGTTCCTGTGAGAAATAAATACCTCCAGGCTAGAGTCTTGTTGGGAGGATGCCTCATCTCCACCCACAAGAACTCTTTCCCTGGGGACAGTGAAGGGTGTTGGACATCTGAGCTGGGGAAGATCTAGGGAACCTCTGCTGACAAGGAACTCCAGACCCAGCTGTGATGTGGAGACACTGCTGGAGGTGAAAGGATCTAATACATGCCCAGTGAATGCAGACTTAGTGAGGTGGGGGAGCTGCTAGCTGTGGGCACTTACAGGAGACTGGACGTCTGGTTTTTGTGTTCAGGTTCAGACAGGAGAGCTAAAGGAGGATCTGAGGCCAGAGGCACCCCCGTCCTATACCCCATTACTAGACATGTTTACAAAAATTAAACAACTATAGGCAAAGGAGAAATAATGATTAGACATGATTATAAAAATTAAACAACTACAGGCAAAGGAGAAATAATCCGACCATAGAGAGTTACTATGGCAATAGAGAAGACTAGAGTTCATCTTCACAGAAAGATAGTAAAGCAAAGAAACCTTCTTCTGCCCCAAAGAGTAATGTCAAATGGTCACCTGTTCAAAAAGAATTCACGGAAGAACTTTTAAAAGACCTTAAAAATCAAATGAGAGAGATTGAGAAAAAACTTTAAAAAAATAAGAACAATCTAAGAAAAAGAAAATTATGAAAGTTAGAAAAAGGAGCCAGTTAGAAAAGGAGATCCAGAATCTTAAGGAAGAAAATGAGCCCATGAAAATCAGAATTGGCTAGGCAAAGCCAGTGAAGTTACAAGAAAGAGATCAAGAAATAAAACAAAATATAAACAATAAAAAATAGAAGAGTCTGTGAAACATCTCATAAGAAAAACAACTGATCTGGAGAACAGATCAAGAAGAGAAAACATAAAAATAACCAGCTACCTGGAAGCTATGATTAAAAAAAGAATCTTGATACAGTAATACAAGAAATAATTAAAGAAAATTGTTCTGAAGCATTAGAACAAGAGGCAAAAATACGAATAGAAAAAATCCATTGCTCATGACCTAAAAGAAATCATACGAGGAAAACCCACAGGAATGTTATAGTCAAATTCTGAAACCCCCGGCTCAAGGATAAAATATTATGAGCAACAAGACAAAATTTATTTCTGGTGGTGCTACAGTTAGAATCACACAAGACTTCTCAGTGACCATCACCAAAAGACCACAGGTCTTAGGACACTATATATCAAAGAGCAAAAGAACTAGGCTTTTGGCCAAAAATCTCATACCCAACTAAACTACGCACAATCCAGAATGAAAAAAAAACAAAAGGATGTTTAATGAATAGCCAGACTTTCAGAACTTTGTTGAAAAAAAAAATAACCTGAACTTAATAGAAGATTTGACATATAAGAACTATGTGTCTGTGTGTGTGTATGTGATACTAAGGTTCAAAGACTAATTACAAGGAACTCCATAAGGACAGACTATTTACTTTTTATGTATGTAAAATGTAAAGCATATGTCTAAGATTGTTATTGGTAATTAAGTATTTCATAAGAAAGATTGGGATAAATCTGAGCATGATATGCCTTCAAAAAGTAAAACCATTTAGGAACAGTTAAAAAGAATAAATATCTTATGTGAATGATGTGCAAGAGGAAGAACCATAATAGAGGAATTATATGGGGGATATGGGCTGGTAGTTCTGGAAACCTACTTTCATTGGGGATGGGTTTAAGAGGAAACAATACATATACATCTAAAAGACCATAAAAATCTAAATTTTGAATGAAGTAAAACGGTAAGGGAACAAGGAGGAGGGAGAAGATAGGGGAAGTTAAGGGAATAGGTTAAAGGGGTATATAGCAGGGTGTTTATATGAATGGGAAGTAGAGGATAAAAGGGGATCGTTGTGGGGGATAGATTAATAAGAGGGCAAGCTAGTGGGTAGAAGTAAAGTAGTGGAGTCAGAAGGGATAGGAAATAGATATGCACAAATATAAAAACAAAGATTAGGAGTAGGATCTCTTAGAGAGGAGGATTCTGGAAAGATGGCAGAGTAGGTCAGAAAATTCCAAGCTCTCAAGATCTTCCCCCACAAAAAAGTTAAAATAGCACCTTAGGGCGAACAAAGTGTGGGTGGAGATAAATAAGAACAGGGGCGTAACTGGGGTCCTCCTGGGACAATCTGAGAAAATAATAAGAAAAATCCCAGGGTGAGGTTTGGTCCCTGTGAAAGGTAAACAGCTCCAGGCTAGGTTCCATTTTAACTACAAGCAATAAGCCCTGGGGTTAGTTGGTTTGAGAGGCTGCCTTGATTCCAGCCACCACAGCTTTTATCCCAGGATAGTGAAGGGAGTTGGGCATTTGAGCCCAGGAAGATCAAGGAACTTCTGTTGACCAGGAACGCCAGACCTGGCTGTGCTGTGAAGAACAGCAGGGGCGAGAATGAAACGACCAGTCAGTGCAGAAGCAGTGGGGCAGAAAGCCCCTGACTGGGCACTTAAAGAGGCTGGAGGTTTGGCTTTGGTTTCAGGTTAGAGGGGAGAACTGAAGATGTGGGGCAAGAAGCACCATTTCCCATACCCCAGGGCTAGAGGTGACTACAACTGAGCTATCACCAAACACATACACACACACAAAAAAAAAAAGCACAGGAAGAGGAGAAAGAATCCAACTATAGAAACTTATTATGAGAATAGAGATGACCTGGGTTCATCTTCAGAGGAGGAAAGTAAAGAAATCCCCAAAGAGTAATGTCAAATGGTGTAGCAGCAAGCACCCCAAGCGAGTCCTCAG
This sequence comes from Petaurus breviceps papuanus, assembly GCF_028583685.1. NCBI lineage: Eukaryota > Metazoa > Chordata > Mammalia > Diprotodontia > Petauridae > Petaurus > Petaurus breviceps. The sequence continues at coordinate 19,079,816 of NW_027187460.1, read as the reverse complement.
GGTTTGCTGCCAATACAGGTTCTTAGATCTGCATTGTTAAAGGAAAGCAACTCAAAAGGGGTTAACAAGCTTACTTTAATCAGTCAGACATATATCATTTACCTTGGTCAGGGGAAAAAGGTCAGTAGACCGAACTTCAAAGTATACAGGCAGAATTATCAAGACAGAGACAGATCAAGTAGACAGATTTCAAACTGTCCAACCATTACATCCATACCCAGTCAACATCTGGGTTTCAACATCTGGGTTTTTTCAAAGCCGGGGGACTCTCAACAAGGGCTTCCCACAATTCAGATCAAATCACAGAACACTTCTCAAAGTGAGTCCCCAAAAGAAAGCTACACATCAGGGCTTATATAGCCTTCTCCTGGCTCAGAGAATGTAACAACCTTATTGACCCACTGGCCAATCAAAAAGTATCTACTGAAAAACAAGCCTCCCTCCCCAGGCTTCTGGTGTACTTTAGCCTAGGGGCAGGGAAGATCTTCCAAATTTGCATTCCCATTACAAATGGTCACTTGCCCAAAAAGAATTTATAAAAGACCTTTAAAAAGACTTTTAAAAATCAAAAGACAGAAGTTGAAGAAAAACTAAAGAAGAAAATAAGAATAATACAAGAAAAACAAGAAGGGTATGAAAGAAAAGTCAACCAACTAGAAAAAGAGATCCAGAATCTTAAGGAAGAAAGTGACACCTTGAAAATTAGTATTGGGCAAAGTGAAGCCAGTGAAATTATAAGAGATCAAGAAATATTTAAACAAAATATGAATAATGAAAAAATAGAAGAGAGAGTAAAATATATCTTATAAGAAAAATGACAGATTTGGAGAATAGATCAACAAGAGAAAATATAAAAATAATTGGACTAACTGAAAGTTATGATCAAAAAAAGAATCTTGATACAATAATACATGAAATAATTAAATAAAATTGTCCTGAAGCATTAGAGCAAGGGGGAAAGTAGAAATAGAAAAAAATATCCATTGATCACAACTTAAAAGATATCCTATGAGGAAAACTCAGAGGAGTATCAGTCAAATTCTGAAATCCCCAGCTCAAGGAAAAACTATTAAAAGCATGAAGATAAAAACAATATAAATATGATGGTTGCACAATTAGAATTACACAAGACCTAGCAGCAGAAACATTAAATTAAAGGAGTACAGGTCTTGGAACACAGCATATTGAAGAGCAAAAGAACTGGGGCTCTGGCCAGAAATATGCCCTACAACGACAACTATCATCTTGAACAACAAAAACAAATGGGCATTTGATAAACTCTCAGATTTTCAAGACTTTGATAAAAAAAAATCCTGAACTTCATAGACAGTGCCAATATAAATAAAAGGTACATAGTAAAGACTTATTATTAGTGATCCATAAGGACAGACTGTTTACTTTTTACATATGTAAAATGTAAAATTTATGTCTAAGATTCTTATTAATAATTGGGTAGTTCATAAGAAAGATTAGGGAAAGCATGGGCATGATATGAATTTAAAAAGTAAAACCATTTAGGAACAGCTATAAAGAGTAATTTTATACAAATGAGGTGCCAGAGGGAGATTTGATACATAGGAATTAGATGAGGGAGGAAAGCTGTTCTGGTAACCTAATTTTATTGGGAGTGGGTGTAAGAGGGAACAATACATATATATTTAAAAGAGTATAGAAGTCTTAATTTAGAAGAAAAAATGATAGGGACATAGAAAGGGGGGAGAGGACAAGAGAGGGATCTTTACAGGAGGGGGAGAGAATAGGTAAATAGGAGTATAGAAGGGTATTTAGATTTATGGGAATGGGAGGATGGGGGAAGGATCCTTGGGGAGAGGGTAGGTGAATCATACTGTGTTTCCCTGATAATAAGACCTATCCCGAAAATAAGCCCTCCCCTTACTGTGTAAGATTCCTCTAAAATAAGCCCTATTGAGATTGCTACTGTAGTGAAGGTGATCCCCTGCGCTACACGCTACATTATGGTACCCTCTGTATGCACCGTTCTCTCCCCCCCTCCCCCCGGTGAAATGCATGCCGCGCTCTGAGCTGCATCCAATCAGAGCTGCAGCAGTGAGCATGTCATCCTGTTCTTTATTGAATTCATTATTGAATAAAGGTACATTTTTTTGTTCACATTTACCTATTTATTAAAATTGCTGTCAATGTTCATTAAAATAAGCCCTCTGGTGTTTTTCTGTCCAAAAAAATTAATGACAGTGTCTTATTATCGGGGAAACACGGTAGGAGGACAAGGTAGTGGGCAAAAATAGAGGCAGGAGGGATAGGAAACAAGAGATGTGCATATACATAAAAACAAAGATCAGGAGTAAAATAGATTTGCAAAAGTATATATCTATATATGTATGTGTATCTGTATATGTGTATGTATATATCTATAGCTATGGAGAACTATATCTAAATTTTATTGTAGCTTTTGGGCGGGGAGAGTATGTATATATTTGTAGCAATAGAGAAACATATCTAAACTTTATTGTGGCCTTCTAGGGGGTATTGGAGGGAGGGGAAAAGAACAAAGTAAAGTACATAGCAGAGAACAAGAAAACTCAAGGAAGCAAAGAAAAAGATGGACAGTTCTCAACATAATATGAATTTATCATATGTGCTTTCTTGAAATGAAAATTTCTTGTTATATATTTTGAGGCCTCTCACGTTCTGCTATGCACATGACATGCTTTTATTTCTTTCTAACTTTGTAGTTAAGTTCCAATATTTAAGTTTATGATAAGTTTTTGTTTCTTTTTTCTATTCTCTATTTGTATTCTGGCATTTGAGTCTAAAATAAAATTCTGGGAAAAAAATCTCTTAGAAAAAGCATGTTTATATTTCTATGGATGTATGTACATAGCAATATCTGTATATAAATATATCCATACTTAATTGTAGCCTAGGGTGGGAGGAAGGGGGGGGGCAAAGTAAAAAGTGCATAGCAGAGAACAAAAGAAAACCTTCAAGGAAGCAAAGAAAATATGGACAGTTTTCAATTTAACATGTAGTATTTAATATATAGTATGACTTTCTTGAAATGGAAATTTATTCCTATATATTTTGAATACTCTTGTGTTCTGCTATATACGTGAGATTTTTTTTTCTTATTTTAATATTTGTTTATATTTCTTTTTCTTTTATTTTGTATTTAAGTTTTAGTGTTCAAGTCTAAAATAAAAAGAAGTTAATAATATCTCAGAGGTGGAATGGAGAACTATGATCTACCTCTTAACAATGAACCTTGTAGGCGGCATGTTTTAAGCCCATTTTTAATTTTTAATGGGCTTAGCTTGCTCTACTGGTACTGGCTTTGCTGATAGCCCCCTGGTGATAGAAATTACTTTATTTTCTCATTAGACTTAAGAATCTACTGTGAATTGTGGGGTTTTCCTAGAGAAGGCAAGTGGAACCTAAATGGTCTGTCTCTTTCATCTCAGCTAGAAATTGATATGCTGAATTTTAGGTGCTGATAGGACTTTAAGAAAATTTCTTTAGGCAATTGGAAATGTGGATGTGAAACTTCAGAAGTGTTAGAGGTTGAGCTGGAAAGAGTTTTTAAGGTTATCCTTGTAGAAGTGATTGCTAAACTTGAGAAGTGAATGTTGTTAAGGACAGAGGGGACTAAGGTTGAGGGCAGAGACTACAGTTAGAGACTGGGAAGAGGTAGAAGGTTAAATCTCTACCTCTTAGAAGATCCAAGAGAATGCAATATTGTGGAAGCCCAGAAAGCAATCTAGAAAGAAGGGATAATGATCAAATACATTAAATGTTGCAAGGCGGTCAAGGAAGATGATGACTGAGTAAAGATCATTGACTTTATCAATTAGTAGGTCATTGGTTACTTTTGAGAGAACATTTTGGGTAGAATTCTGGGTATAGTTATCCTATGTACTGTTTGTTTTTGAGATTTTAGATTCCAAGAAATAGAAAATTTTGGGGGACAGATTATAATACTTTATGAGAGAGTTGAAGGAAGTCTTAGGGGAATCTGGACATAGTGAAGATCTAATCACAACTTTTCATATTTCCCTCAACAACCAGAAAACATGTTCTTTTTAATTAGACATCTAAAGACTCTAGATGACTTAGTATTCCTGGTCTAGTCATTATTAATTTAGACCCTTTCTACTGTTTGTAATTTATTTTGCTTTCCTTTCATTGGAAAATTTTATGCACGCGAACTTATAGTCATATATGCACATGCTAAGTATTTCTATTTTTTTAAAATTGACATTAGGATTTTAAAAAAAGACTTTATCAAATCTGTTATAAATATATAATAATTCTTTATGAAACCACTATTTGCTGTTTTAGCCAGGGCTTCTTAAATTTTTTCTACTTGTAGCCCACAATTTAAGAATCACTATGATTTAGACCTTGATGGAAAGTGATGTTTACTTTTTGTTGACTTTCAGGTATAATTATTGTTTTCTATATTTGTTGTCTCCTAGCTAAGCTAAAAAACCTGCCTAATTTTTCTTTCTCTGGCTTAAAAAGACTTAAAAATCCTTTTTTATTTCCTTTTCCTAGAATCCGCATAGCTGGGATCCGAGGAATTCAGGGAGTAGTTCGCAAAACAGTTAATGATGAGTTGCGGGCAACTATATGGGAACCACAGCATATGGACAAAATTGTTCCATCTCTGTTGTTTAACATGCAAAAGACAGAGGATGTTGACAGGTATTGTATATATTTTCTTAAGATTGACATTGTTATGTAAAGTATAAAATTTTAATTGGAATCTGAGTAATCACTCATGTGGTAAATTCTGGGGATGGGAGGTTTAAAGTTCTTTTGTTAGAAAAATTTTTTGTGTATTTATAAACATTTATTTTCTCTCTCACTCCTCCACCTAAGGCAAAAACAAAAACAAAAATCCTGTTTAACCAATATACATCATCAAGGAAAACAAATTCCCGAGTTCATGTCCAAATATGTGTGTCTCATTCTGCATATTTAGTCCATTTTCTCTTCATCAGGTGATGGGTATTCATCATTAGACCTCTTGAATTACCATGTTTGATTATTATCTTGATCAGAGTTCTTAAGTCTTTCACAGTTGTTCATTGTTATAGTGTTGCTACTAATTGTTTTTGTTTTGCTTACTTTGTTCTACATCAGTTCATATGAGTCTTCCCAGGTTTCTCTGAAATCATTTAGTTCATTATTTCTTATGGCACTATAATATTATTGCAATCATTTAACATGCTTTGCTTTGCCATTTTTTATTTGATATCTTCTTAGTTTCTATTTCTTTGCTGCCCAAAAAAAGAGCTACAAATATTTTTGTACAAATGAGTTATTTTCCTCTTTCTTTGACCTCGTTGGGCTATCATCCTAGTAAAATGAAAGACTTTGTAAATCTGAGTGTTTTTAAAAACCTTTTTACTCTATGGGGGGAAAAGCACAGTTTAATAATTACATAATGCTTAAATTGAGCTTGTAGATTCTTATCCATATATTTAATGTTCTATTTCTAATTCACTATTTGAAACTTGCTTAAATAATGTGATATTAAGCTTTTCTCAGAACCAGGAAATTTGATTCTGTTTGACTAATAATACTAACAAGTTAGATATATTGGTAAAGAACCAAACTGAATTCTTAGTTCTTATGAGAGCTTCATAATGCTTATTATTCTTAAGGAGGTGTATATGGAAATCAGTAAGAATTAGTGTTCTAAATTATATGATTTTTAAAAACTACTATGTAAATAAGAACTGGTAGCAAAGTTTTATTTTATACTCACACATATGTTATTATAGCTTCAGATAAAAATGATTCAACAGATTTTTCTTTTAATTCATTTCTGTTACCTTATTAAAGCCAAAAGTTTGTACTTCATTGTACCTTGCATGAACCATGTTTATAATTTATGCATATTACTTATGCAATGCTTAAATTTTTACCTGTAGTTCATTTTCAGGGTTAATAATGATCAGTGATTCTGATTCTTTTACCATCCTTCAATATCACCTAAAATGGTGCTGAAAAAAATACTCGGTGCTAAATAAACACCTGAGAATTGAAAAGACAATTAATTGCCAATCATTAGGACCTTGCTTAGTTCAAATAATAATAACAGCTAAAATGCATATACTTATAGTTACAAAGGGATTTATTTATATTCAGTATCTCGTGATTCTTACAACCTTATAATGGAGATGTAGTGGAAACATTTCCATTTCACAAATGAGAAAACTAGTTCCTTCAGGTAAAGGAATTTGTTTGGGGTATTAGAGGTAGTAAGTGGTAGAAGTGCCTACTAAATCTGTTATAGTTTGAACTGAGATTCTATGTTCAAAGTCCTTTTTAGTGAATTTTGGCCTTTTTAAACATAAGTCAAACTCATCTGATGTCTGTTTTCCCCCAACTTTTAGCTTTATGTTTGCATATTTTCTTTTCATATATCCTAGTTTTGATAAATAGCAAGTTCCACCCCTTTCTTCTTCCTTTGTTACACTAATGTATTCCTTTCCCCCAACCTTCTTTTTTTTAAAAAACTTTAGTTTCTTCTATACTGTAGGACAGAGGTATCAATAATATGTAGCCAACCATATTACAGTGTAATTGGAAAATATTTAACAAAGTAAATAAAAATACAGTACAACATAGGTACTGTTAATTTGTGGTGTTCTAAATTATATGGGCTAGCAGAGATCTGTTTCTGTTTTTGTTTGATACCATTGCTGGAACATTACAACTAAGTGGTATTAGGAAGATCCAAGTTCAAATCCTACCTCAGACATCCAGCTCTGTGAGCTTAGACGAGTCACTTTAACTGCCTAAGTTTTCTTATCTCTAAAATGGAGATAATAATAGCACCTACCCCCCAAGGTTGTAGTGAGAGTATAATGAGATATTTTTAAAGTACCATGTAATCCTTAAAGTGCTATCTCATATTATAATTAATATTACCTGTTATCTTATAGCTCCTTCCAGGTGCTCAAATAAATTTTCCTTTATAAGTTACTCTTGACTTTTTTTTAAAATATTTCAGAATTCCTGCCCAGATTTGGACTTTTTATTGGAAATGCTTGAGAGCCCTCTATTCTAATAAAAATCTTTTTTTTTTCCCTCTTTCAGGTTAAGTTATAAGCCTGTATTGTAGGCCTATATTTTTTTCCCTCTTGGAATGATGTATTTCAGTAACTCTTCCTGTATATAGAAGCTGCCAGGTCTTTTGTGACCCTCACCATGGTATCTTAGCATTTGTGCTTCTTCTTGTTATTGAAGTCATGCTGATTTTTTGGGTTCACTTTCGGAACTGTTAGGTAACCGCTAACCATCTTTTTCATTTTTTTTTTTTTTTAATTTTTGGAATAATCAAAGTCAAGGTCATTGATCAATATTTTGCAAGCTCTGTATTCTTCCTTATCACCACTGGAATTTTTTTTCCCATTTCTAATCCTGTAGTACTTTCTCTGTCCTTTTAAAGATCACTTATGGTGACTCAGCAATCATGTTTACCAGTTCTTTTTATACCCTGAGGTACAGTTCATCTAATCTGTATGATTTGACTTCATCAAGGTATGCTAAGAGTTTACTTACTTTCACTTGACTTGTCTTGGGTATCAACTCCCACTTAGCCATTTTTTCTGTCCTTTGTAGTCAGCATTTCTTACTCTTTGAACAAGACAACAGGTGAAAAATAAGAAAGAGTTAATCATTTTTGCTTTCTCTTAGTAGTCAGATTTTTTTTTTATCCATCCTCGTGCTATTCTTCTACTTAAAATCTGCAGTTGATTCTCCTCATTTGCGGTAGTATGTTCTATAAAGTCATGAACACTCAGCAGATACTGAGCTGTTTCTCCTAGAGGAACTACAGGGATAGGTTCCTATGAACCTTTGGTCACAACATTTACTTAAGCACTTTCATGAATGGCCTCCCATACAGACTGATAAATTTCCCATTGCTTTTTCTGAATATACCATATTTTTTATTGATTAACAATGAACTCAATCTGATTCATTCCTGAATGAACAATTGTTTTCTTTGTAAGGCACATGATGGCCTTCTTGTGCTTAGGAAAACTAGATAGCACTTCAGCACTGTGTTTAGAAGCCCTTTTAAACAGCAAAATCACCAACAAAAAGCACAAAAATAATGAAAAACTTGGGACTTGTTTGACTTCAAATTGGAATGTGAGCGTTGAGTGACTCAAATATTTTGTTGCACCGTACGTGTCAGTGAATGAGTAAAAAAGTGCTATGAGTATTGCTTTTGGGGTTACAAATATATTTTAGTGAGTAGGTGAATTCACAAATATGGAATTCATAAATAATGAGGTTTTCCTGTATTTGTATTATACTTGACATTCAGAAATTGGTGATGGAGAGTCTTTAATTCATTTCCTATTATGTTCCTTTTTATCAGTCGAATAGGCCCTCCTTCCTCTCCTTCAGAAGGCGATAAAGAGGAAAACCCTGCTGTGTTGGCTGAAAACTGTTTCAGAGAATTACTGGGCCGAGCAGCATATGGGAATATGAGTAATGCTATTCGACCAGTTTTTGCGTAAGTAGTATTTTACTATTGTTGCTTTCTGATTGCCCTGATGGACCATTGAGCTATATGAGTAAGATTTTCATTACCAAGCAGCTGGTTTATTAAGTACTTTATACAACATATATAAAAAGGAAAACTTTTTTTTATCTCTTTGTGTTATAGACCTGGTAGTGGTATTACTGGTCAAAGGCTAAGCAAAATTTTATAACCTTTGGCCTTAGTTCAGTCATATGTTGCACTTATTCCTTGGTAAATCAAATTTAATTTCTTTAAGTAATGTTTTTGGTTTCCCAATACTCAAATCTAGTAATTTGTTTTGGTGTTTTGCATATAATATGATCTCTTGGTCTGGGTAAGATAATTTTTGGGTAAGTTCATTGGTAAGATAATTTTTTTTCTAGGCAAAGTTAATAATGTTAGGTTCTATTTTATTTATAGTATGTTTGACTACAATGGTTCGATTAGTTCACAATTTAATTGACAGTGTATTAGTGTACTATTTTTTCCATATTCTTTTCAGAATTTTTCATTTTCCTTTTCTGTTGTGTTAGCCAATCTGATAAGAATGAGGTGATATCTCAGAATTGTAATTTGCATTTCTTTAATCACTAGTGATAATAGTGCATCTTTTCACATGACTATACATAACTTTGATTACTTTGTCTGAAAAACTCTATGTTCATATTCTTTGACCATTTATCAATTGGGAAATGACTTGTATTCTTACAAATCTGATTCGGTTCTCTATATATTTGAGAAATGAAGCCTTTATCAGAGATTCTTGCTTTAAAAATTGCTTCCCAGATTCTGCTTTCCTTTTAATCTTGGTTGCATTGATTTTGTTTGTGAAAAAAGTTTTTAATTTAAAATAATCAAAATTATCAATTTTGTATCTTGTAATGTACTCTAACTCTTGTTTGGCCACAAATTTCTTCCCTTCTCCATAGATCTCATGGTTAAACTCTTCCTTGCTCCCCTAATTTGCTTGTGGTACCACTCTTTATGTCTAAATCTTGTATCTTTTTTGACTTTATCTTGGTACATGGTGTAAATTTTGGTCTGTACCTTTTTTTTCTGTCATTCTGTTTTCCAGCTTTCTCAGCAGTTTTTATCAAATAGTGATTTCTTGTCCCAAAAGTTTGTGTCTTTGGGTTTGTCACACAGTAGATTATTATGATCATTTACAACTTTATATTATGTATTCAAACTATTCCATTGATTCACCTTTCTATTTCTTTTTTTTTTTTAAAGCAATTAAGTAACTTGCCCAAGGTAATGTGGCAAGTTATTTTTTGTGTGGGTGTTAAGTATCTGAGGCTGGAACTGATCCTGGGTCCCCTTGACTGCAGGGCCACCACTCTTACTCACTGTGCCACCTAGCTGCCCCTACCATTCTATTTCTTAGCCAGTACCAGATTGTTTTGATGATTACTGCTTTATAATATGGTTTGAGATTGTGGTACAGCTAGACATTTTTTTTCCCCATCAGATCCCCTGATAATCTTGACCTTTTGTTCTTCCAGAGGAATTTTGTTATTAATTTTTTTAGCTCTATAAAATAATTTGTTGGTAGTTTGATTGGCATGGCACTGAATAAGTAGATTAATTTAGATAGAATTGTTGTTTTCATTATATTGGCTCAGCCTTCCCATGAGCAATTAATATTTTTCCAGTTGTTTAGATCTGGCTTTGTGTGAAAAGCATTTTGTAATTATGTTCATATAGTTTCTGAGTTTGTCTTACAGGTAAACACCCAAATATTTTATATTGTTATTTTAAATGGAATTTCTCTATTCATGCTGGACTTTCTTGGTAACATAGAAATGCTGATGATTTATATGGGTTAATATTCTGAAACTTTTTTTATAATTTTTTTTTTGCTTTATTTTGGAGGGGGGAGGGCAAGGGAATTGGGGTTAAGTGACTTGCCCAAGGTCACACAACTAGTGTTAATTGTCTGGAGCTGGATTTGAACTCAGGTCCTCCTGACTCCAGGGCTGGTGCTGTATTCACTGTGCCACCTAGCTGCTCCCTGAAACTTTTAATTATTTCAAGTAGTTTTTTATTTCATTTTCTAGGATTCTCTTAAGTATAACTTCATATCATCTGCAAAGAGGAATAATTTTGTTTCCTCATTGCCTATTCTAATTCTTTAATTTCTTTTTTTCTCTGAATTCTGTAGCTAGCATTTCTAATACAATACTAATAGCGGTGATAATGGGCATCCTTAATTACTATTACTTATTAATATTAATTATAAAATATAAAATTAATTATAAAATTAATATTAATAATAAGGTAATATTATTAATATTACCTTAATTAATACTAATAGCGGTGATAATGGGCATCCTTGATTCACCATGATTTTACCAAAAAAAATTTAACTTAACCCTATTATAGATAATATTTGTTGATGGCTTTAGATAAATAATTTGTGTCATTTTAAAGAAAACTCCATTGATTCCTATACTCTCTACTATTTTTTAATAGGAATGGGGGTTGTATTTATTTATTTTGCCATAAGCTTTTTCTCCATCTATTGAGATAATCATGATTTCTGTTGGTTTTGTTTTGATATGGTCTAATATTGAACCAGCCCTACATTAATGGGATAAATTTCAACTAGTCATCTTGTATAATCTTTGTGATAGATTGCTATAATCTCTTTGCTAGTATTGTATTTAATATTTTTGCATCAGTATGCATTAGAGAAATTGGTCTATTGTTTTCTTTGTTTTTGCTCTTGCTGGCTTAGGTATCAGCATCATATTTGTGTCATAAAAGGACTTTGGACTCCTTTACCTGTTTTTTCAAATAGTTTATGTTTTACTGGGATTAATTGTTCTTTAAATGTTTGGTAGAATTTGTTTGTGAATCCATCTAGCCCTGGTGAATTTTTACTTAGGAAGCTTATTGATGACTTGTTCAGTTTCTTTTTCTAAAATGGGGTTATTTAAGTATTCTGTTTCCTCTTCTGTTCTAGGCAATTTATATTTTTGTAAACATTCATCTATTCATTTAGATGGTCAGATTTATTGGGATATAATTGGGCAAAATAGCTCCTACTTGCTTTAATTTCCTCTTCATTGGTAATAAATTCACTCTTATTTTTATATTGGTAGTTGTGTTTTCTTCTTTACCAGTGGTTTATCTATTTTATTGTTTTTTCTCTCATAAAACTAGTTTGTATTTTTACTACTTAATAGTTTTCTTTTGACTTTATTAATTTCTCTTTTTATTTCCAGGATTTACAGTTTGATATTTAATTAAGGATTTTTAATTTGTTCTTTTTCTAGTTTCATTATTTGCACACCCAATTCATTGATCTGTTCTTTCTCTGCTGTATTGATGTAAACATTTAGAGATGAATTTTTCCCCCTAAACACTGTACTGCTTTGGGATACATCTTATAAATTTTGGGATGCTGTCTCATTTTAGTCATTCTCCTTAATGAAATTATTGATTATTTCTATAATTTGTTCATTGATTCACTCATTCTTTAGGATTAGCTTATTTAGTTTCCAATTAACTTTTTTTTTTTTCAAAGCAATCTGGGTTAAGTAACTTGCTCAAGGTTACACGGCCAGTTATTTCTGGGTGTGGTGCTGAGTATCTAAGCCCAGATTTGATCCCCAGGTCATCTAAACACTGGAGCTGGTGCTCTTACTCGCTGAGCCACCTGGCTGCCCCTAAGCAATTGGGGTTAAGTGACTTGCTCAAGGTTACACGGCCAGTTATTTCTGGGTATGGTGCTGAGTATCTGAGCCCAGATTTGATCCCCAGGTCATCTAAACACTGGAGCCGGTGCTCTTACTCGCTGAGCCACCTGGCTGCCCCTAAGCAATTGGGGTTAAGTGACTTGCTCAAGGTTACACGGCCAGGTGTTTCTGGGTGGGTGCTAAGTGTCTGAGCCTGGGATTTGATCTCCAGGTCTTCTCAACACTGGAGCCGGTGCTCTTACTCGCTGTGCTACCTGGCCCTCGCTGTGCTACCTGGCCGCCCCTCCAATTAACTTTTAATCTTTTTTTTTTTTTATTTTCCAAATGTGATAATTTATTTTACTCAGATGGAAAACCAAAGCTTTCACTATAGCACAGAGACCAATTTGATAAAAGGTCATGAAAAAGTGATGTAGGGCATGCAGGACACAAGGTACACACACTGGAGGATCAGGTCATTTCCTTTATAACATGACACTACTCTGTTGTTGAAGAACACATTTAAAATAATACTGAGACACTGAACCGAAATGTGACACAAACACTACAACTTCCATGCATGCCTTCAAGTATCTTTCTCTTATAACAGACTCAAAAGCCTCTAGACTTCAGCCTGGTGGCACTACAATAATTCCTTGGAAGAATAAAGTGTTCACATTGTTGAAATTTCACAAAAGAATGTTAAGGCTAAAACAGTGGGTTCATTTCATTTCCAGAAATAGATTTGATAATTTACTTAAAAACTATATTAAACTTCCAATTCAGATCCCAACCCAACTTTGTGGCCTCCTGCACTGAAGTTTTTTTCCATCAATTAAAGATGAAAGCATCAATTTTAGATCGGCTCAGAATGTCTGAGTATAACCCAGTCCAATAAGGCTGGCATTATTAACTTTATCAGATAGATAAGTTTTTTGATCCAGCTTGTACTTAGAAGCAATGCCAAAACAGGTGTTGTTACTGCCAGCTGTCCAAGTAAGATTTATTGATGTTTCTTTCAATCTTCTCATTAACCTTTTGGTAGATCAACACTCCAAATTCAGTGCCATCATTCACATGTGTGTGCAGCTGGAATTCAACAGTCTTATAACCCAGGACAAAATTATTCTGAGACAGTTTGGATTTGGCTGTGTCAAAACTCATCTGATAGCCAGCAAGCCATCCTTCATAAGTCAATACAGCCTAGCCACAGATGGTGGGTCCAGAGAAATCAATATCAATATTTCCACCCAGACTGCAAACAGTCATGCTTATAGGAGACCTTTAATTTCCCACTCTGCTTTCCTGTATTTGGTACAAATATGGTGTCAAGAATTACTTCAAACTTTTAGCCAATTTATCCTCCATACAGATTTCTGTATGGGTATTGTCTGTGTTCCATTTTTGAACGAAGGTAGGCCCATAGTCACAGATCTTGTATTTTGTTTCCAAACTACTCTAAGCTTTACTTGTGTCAGTGTATGAATGACCAGATGTAGAAAATTCCACTCCACTGCAAGACTTGATTCTAAGATCTATTTTAACCATACCAAACCCATATGCTTTGTTGAAGACATCTTTGGCAGCCTTTTCTAGGTCACAGTAAGTTGGTGTGTCACACATTTCTTCTCTCACTCAAGAACCACTTTCTCCTCTTCACCAGGGCAAAGCTGAAGGTCTTCTCCCACTTTTAATCTATCTTTCCACTGTTCTTTATTGAATATAATATTTATTGTATTATAATCTGAAAAGATGCATTTAATATTTCTGCTTTTCTTTGTGAGGCTTTTATGCCCTAATGCGTGTTCAGTTTTTATGTAGTTGGAATGAACCAGTGAGAAAAAGATATTTCTTTCGATCCTCATTTCAATTTTCTCCAGAGGTTTATCATATCTTAACTTTTCTAAAATTCTTTTCACCTCCTTAAGTTCTATTTCGTTTATTCTTTTGTTAGATTTACCTAATTTTCAGAGAGGAAAGTTGGAGGTCCCTCTTTCATGTGATTTTATTGTCTGTTTCCTACTATAACAGTTAACTTCTTTTTTAAAAATCTGGATTATATACAATTTGGGGTTTATAGTTAGTATCAATATTACAAGTTATCCCTTCCACATTGCAGGGGTTAGGGGCATGGTACCCTTGCAATCTGGAAAATCTGCATAAATTTTTTGGCCGTCACTTGTGTACTAGAGAGGTCTGATTTTTTTCCCTCTTTTTTAATGGGGTGTTTATGGTACCTTATTATAAAATTTGGATTGATATTATACAATACTATCGATAGATTTTATGCATTTCTGAGTTTCTAAACTTTTTCATTATCAGCTGATGTTCACATGTCATCTGCAGCTCCCACAAAACTCCCCCAAAATTCCCATTTAATTTCTTATGTCAGCTTGTGATATTGCAAAACCACGATGGGGGAAAGTCACAATGTGGAAGCAATAACTGTACTTCATTGTCTATGGTACCTTTTAGCAAGATGTAGCTTCCTTCCTTATCTCTTAAAAAGAGTTAGATCTGTTTTTGCTTTTGCTTTGTCTGTGATCATGATTACTATCTTTTTTTTTTTTTTACTTCAGCTGGAGCATCCTCGATTCTGCTCTAGCCCTTTACCTTTATTCTGTGTGTCTCTTTGGTTCAAATGTATTTCTTTTAAATAACATGCTGTAAGATTCTGGTTTTTAATCTACTGTGCTATCTGTTTCAGTTTTGTGAATGAGTTCATACCTTTCCCATTCAGTTTTTTTCACAGTGTATTTCCCTCTATCCTATTTTTCCCGTTTATCCTTCTTTCTTTTTCACCCTGTCCCTGCTCACAGGTGTTTTGTTTCTGTCCACCTTCTCCCCCAATCTGACCTCCCTTCTATCAGTCCCACCCCTTCATATTCTCACCCCTCCTACATTTCTATAGGGTAGTTTTCTGTAACCCCACTATTCCTGTATGTTATTCTCTCTTTGAGCCAGTTCTGATAAGAGTAAAGTTTCAAGCGTTGCTGCTGCCTCCACATCTTTCCCTCCACTGTAATAGCTCTTTTGCAGTCTTCAGGTAAGATAATTTATCCCATCCTACCTTTCCCTTCCTTCATCTCCCACTGCAATCCTCTTTTTCACCCTTGTTTTATTTTGGATATCATCCAATCTTAGTTATACCCACACCCTTCTGTTTATATAAACTCCTTCTAACTGCCCTAATGGTAATAAGGTTTTTAAAGATTTACAAGTATCGTCTTCTCATGTAGGAATGTAAACATTTTAACATTATTGAATTCCTTTTGTTTTCTCTTTTTATGTTTCCCTTGAATCTCGTATTTGAAGATCAGATTTTTTTTACTAGTCTCTGGCCTTGTCATCAGGAATGCTTGAAGGTCCTCTGTTTTCATTGAATGTCCATTTTTTCCCCTGAAAAATTATACTCAGTTTTGCTAAGTAGGTGATTCTTGATTATAATACTAATTCTTTTGCTTTCCAGAATATCATATTCCACGCCTTTCCAATCCTTTAATGTAGAAGCTGTTAAATCCTATGTAATCTTGACTGTGACTCCACAATATTTGAATTGTTACTTCCTGTTGCTAGGAATATTTTCTCCTTCATCTGGGAGCTCTAGAATTTGGCTATTATATTCCTAAGAGTTTTCATTTTGGGATCTCTTTCAGGAGGTGATTGGTGGATTCTTTCAATTTCTCTTTTAGTTCTAAAATATTAGGGCAGTTTTCTTTGATAATTTTTCACAAGATGATGTCTAGGGTCTTTTTCTAATCATGGGTTTCAGGTCATCTAATAATTCTTTCCTTCATCTATTTCCCACATCAATCCTTTTTCCAGTGAGAAATTTGACATTTTCTTCTATTTTTTTTTCTATTGCTTTGATTTTGTTTTATTTTTCTTTAAGTGTCATTGAGTCGTTAGCTTCAACTTGCTCAATTCTAATTTTTAAGGAATTTTTTTTCAGTGAACATTTGTACTTTCTTTTCATTTGGCCAGTTTTAATTAAGTAGTTTTCTTCAGTAGATTTTTGTACTTCTTTTTTCTTTTTTATGCTTCCTTTACTAAATTGTTGACTCTTTTTTATTGATTCTCTTACATCACTCGATTCTTTTTTTTTCAATTTTTCTTCTACCTCTTATTTTATATTAAGTTCAGGTTGTTTTTTTTTTTTTAAACAAAGTTTTGCAAGTCTGAACATTGATCAGATGTCTTTTTTTTTTCATTCAGGATTATGCTTAACTTTGCTGGGTATGAGAATTTTGGCCACATCCCCAGGTCTTTTCCATATATAGTGTTCCAAGACCTGCGGTTCTTTAATGTCTCTGCTTCTAGGTCTTGTGTGATTCTAATTGTGGCACCATCATATTTAGATTGTTTTATTCTTGAGGAAAGAAAGGGTATGGGGATGAGGGGAAAGAGAAGATTGAGGGGGAAGTGGGCTGGTGTGTTCTCTGACCGCTTCTCCTCCCCCATCCCCCCACCAGAACGTCAGAGGGTTTGGATGGGTAAGTTGGGCACGATGGAGAGAGTTTCTGTGGAGGCAGCGGCAGCAGCACCTTTTTCTCCTCACCTTCTTCTCAGTGGGGCTGAGCCATGGAGTCACCCCAACCCTGGCTTCCCCCCATGAGACTCTTCCTGGGCTCGTTGGGCTTCACCCTGGTCTCTCTCTGGCTGGTGAGGAGGATGTGGATGGGCACTGGCTATTCCCTGCAGAGTCCCCTTGCCTTCTCCCTCTACATGAACATGAGAGGTGGCCCTGGAGAGCCAGATGCCATGGAGCAGAAAGGACACCCACCTGTGGTATATGTGCAACAGAGAGCGATTATGTGAATCACTTCCTCCTGTCTTTGTCCAGAGTTACCTTGATCAAGGAACACAGATCTTAAACAGCAGCATTGTGAAATCAGGCTGTTTATTCAACTGTATCACTCTTTTGTGTCATCTGTTATTAGCCTATTTATGTCTATAACATCGATCAGTGGGTTGCTAGGAAGGGGCTCAATGCTTGTTTTTTTTACCAGATCAGTTCCAGAGATTGCTTAAAATAAATCCAGATTGGAAAACTCATAGACTCTAGATTTAGGTGCTGGAGATGGAGAAATTGCTAACATCATGAGCCCTCATTTTGAAGAAATCTATGCCACTGATTTATCTGAAACTATGATATGGCAGCTTCAGAAAAAGAAATACAGAGTGCTTGGCATAAATGAATGGCAAAACACAGGATTCCAGTATGATGTTATCAGCTGCTTGAACCTGCTTGATCGTTGTGATCAGCCACTGACTTTATTAAAAGATATTAGAAGCATATACTGGAGCCAGCTAGGGGCAGGGTCATCCTTGCATTGGTTCTGCCTTTTCATCCATATGTGGGAAATGGAGGCAAATGGGAAAAGCTCTCTGAAATTTTGGAAATTAAAGGACAGAACTGAGAAGAACAGGTGAACAGTCTGCCTGAAGTTTCAGAAAAGCTGGTTTTGTTTTTTAAGCTTTCACCAGGCTGCTGTGCTTATGTGAAGGTGATATGTATAATGACTACTGTGTATTTAAATGATGCTGTCTTCATTCTCAATTCAGAATAAACACGAAGTAAAAAAAGTCTCCAGAGTCAAACCCAAGGAGTAGCCTCTGGAAGAGGTGTTTGATTTAATGATGATGTAAAGGGAGGGAGTTTGGGGATTGGCATTCTAAATATCATATAAGAATTTTTTTTTTTTTGTTAAGCAATCAGGGTTAAGTAACTTGCTCAAGGTTACACGGCCAGTTATTTCTGGGTGTGGTGCTGAGTGTCTGAGCCCGGGATTCGATCTCCAGGTCGTCCCAACACTGGAGCCGGTGCTCTTACTCGCTGAGCCACCTGGCCGCCCCTAAGCAATTGGGGTTAAGTAACTTGCTCAAGGTTACACGGCCAGGTGTTTCTGGGTGGGTGCTAAGTGTCTGAGCCCGGGATTCGATCTTCAGGTCGTTCTGACACTGGAGCCGGTGCTCTTACTCGCTGTGCTACCTGGCCCCCCCTCATATAAGAATTTTAAGGCCAAATACTAATGTATTTCTTTGTAGTGTGTTTAAAAGGACAGTTGTGGATTTTTTTTTTTTAAGACTCTTCATTTGAGAATAATTTTTACCAGTTCTTAATTCCAACAGTTCAGTTCACAATCCAACCATGATGATAGATATTTTTTATACTTAACTGCCATAGGGACTCATATCCAGACACAGAAATAGTTACAATTTCATACAACCAGCGAATGGATTGTTCTAAATCAAGTGAAGACCGGTGATAAAACTTTCTATTCAGTTCCAAACATTGTTTATAGTGCTGCAACTGATAATCTTCCATGTTAAGAAATTACTTTCTCTCTGACTCATTCTTTAAAAAATATTTTTTAATCATGCTAATAAACCTTTTCTTGAGATGAAAAAAAATTATTTTATTCTTGTTGCTTTTAATATCTTATCCTTGAGCTGGGGATTTGACTATGATATTCCTATGAGTTTTCCTCATAGGTTTCTTTTAAGTGGTGATCAATGGATTTTTTTCCATTTCTGCTTTCCCTCCTTATTCTAATGCTTCAGGACAATTTTATTGTATTATGTATCAATTATATTATCAATATTCTTTTTTTTGATCATAACTTTCAGTCTACTTATTTTTGTTTCCTCTTATTGATCTGTTCTCCAAATCTGTTGTTTTTCTTATAAAATGTTTTACTTTCTCTTGTATTTTTTCATTTTAAATATTTTGTTTAATCTTTTAATCTTTTATATTTTTTGTCTTTCATATTTTTATCTTTTATAATTTTGCTGATGTCACTTGCCCAATTCTAACTTTCAAGGTGTCATTTTCTTCCTTAAGATTCTGTATCTCCCTTTTTAATTGACTTTCCTTGTTTTTTTAATTCTTATTTAAAATTTTTTTCTTTTAGCTTTTCCTCCATCTCTGTCATTCAGTTTTTAAAGAATTTTTTAAAATCTTCTGTGAATTATTTTGGACAGGTGACCATTTGACATTACTCTTTGGGAGTTTCTTTATTTCAGTATCCTCCTCTGAAGATGAACCCTGATCTTTATTCCCATAGTAACTCTCTATGGTTGGATTCTTCCTCCTTTGCCTGTGCAACTGTGGTTTGTTTTGTGTTTTGTTTTGTTTTGGTAATAGCTTAATTTTTGTAGTCATCTCTAATCCTGGGGTACGGGGGTGGTGCCTCTTGCCCCAGATCTTCAGTTCTTCCCTCTGGCCTGGAACCAAAGCCAAACCTCCAATCTCCTGTAAGTACCCACAGCCAGGGGCTTTCTGCCCTGCTGCTTCTGTACTTACTGGGTATGTACTGGTTCCTCCTTGCCCTGCCACTTTGAGTAGGAGAAGATTGAAGGATGGTGAAGGGACACCAAGTACAGCTGTGTTGACAAGATTTGTCCCAGGCTGCGGAAGCCAGGGAGAAGGAGCTAGCACATACCTGGTGAAGGCAATAGGAGAGGGCCAGGGACCCTGCTGACTGTGGGTACTTGCAGAAGAGGAGTCCCTAGTTTCAGTTCCAGGGCAGAGGACAGCTGAAGTTTGCAGCCACTAGAGGGACCGCAGAGTGACTGGTGGCCCTACCTGTGGCTTAGGTGTGGAAGGTAAGGCCCAAAATTGACCAGACCTCAGAATATAACAGTAAAGAGGACCTGAGGCTTAAGGCATATCCCCATTCCTTGGGACTGGAACTTGATTACACTAATAACTGTTAAAAAAAATAAATGATAAGCAAAGGAAAAAAAACCCAACCATAGATAGCAACTATAAGGATATTCATATTCAGAAGAAGATAATGGAACTAAAAAAAAAGTTATTTCCTTTTCAGTGAAAGACATCAAATGGTCCCAAGCACAGAAACAGGTCTTAGAACAACTTTAAAAGGATTTAAAAATCAGAGAGTTTGAGGCAAAATTAGGGGAAAAAAGAGTAAGGAAAACAAGAAAATTGTGAAAAGAAATTCAGCCAACTTGAAATAGAAAATAAAAAATTTAAGGAAGAAAATAATTCCCTGAAATTTGAATTGGGCAAAAGGAAGCCACTGATAGGGGTGGCTAGTGAATAGATCACCGATCCTGAAGTCAGGAGGACCTGAGTTCAAATCTGGCCTCAGACACTTAACACAAAAAACTAGCCGTGTGACCTTGGGCAAGTCACTTAACCCCAATTGCCCTCCAAAAAAAAAAGGAAGCTACTGACATTCTAAGAAACCAAAGAATAATAAAATCAAAAGAATGGAAAAAATAAAAGAGAATGTGAAACATCTCATCAGAAAAGCAAGTGATCTGTAGAACAGATCAAGGAGAAATAGTGTAAGATTACAATTTTCAAAAAGAATCTTGATAGAATATTACAAGAAATTATCAAGGAAAATTGCCTTGAAGCTCTAGAACAGGAAGGCAAAGCAGAAATAGAAAAAAATACATTGATCACCACTTGAAAGAGATCCCAATAGAAAAACTTCCAGGAATATCATAGCCAAGTTTCAAAGCTCCCAGGTTAAGGGGAAAATATTGGAAGCAATAAGAAAAAAGTAATTTAAAGTTGTGTCAGCAGTGTTATTCAATATTGTTTTAGACCATTAAAAATAACTAGACAGTAGAACATAACTGAGATTTTTACCTGCTTAAAATAGCTGTACAAGAACTATATGAATATAAACATAATACACTTTTTATACAAGTAAAGTAAAATAATTGATGTAATATTTATTCATGAGTAGGTAAAACCAGTATAGCAAAAAAAATGATGATTTTATATAACTAAACTGTTAACTGCTATACTAATTGAATTACTAAAAAATTATCTTACTGAGTTAGAAAAAAATAAAGTTCATTTGCAAGATCAAAAGGTCTGGAATTTTAAAGAACCAGGAGAAAAAACAATATAAAAGAAGCAGATTCTGACCTTAAACTATATTCTAAGGTGAGAGCAATGTTGAAGTATAAAATGGATAATTTTGATGATTTTAAATTAATATTTTCTTGTATAAATAAAACCTATTCAGCCAAGAATAGAAGGAATGCAGAAAATTTGAGGGAAAATCTGTCATAGATAACCTCTCAGATAGGATGTGATTGGGTTGGAATATTTCTCAGGTGTAGGAAATGAAGAGCTGGTTGATTTAGAAAAACATGGACTTATGTAGGAAGATGCTATCCACTTTCAGAGAAACAGATGAGGAGGGAAAATAAACATATTACGATCTTACATATGTATATATTTGTGTGTCTTTATAGATATCTATGCATATATGTATGTGTATATATATATATGTATATATCCATGTTTAATTGTAGCCTTCTGTAGGGGAGGGGAAAAAATAAAGTAAAAGGTGCATAACAGAGAACAAAAGAAAACCTAGATATAAGCAAAAAAAAACCAACCCGGTCAACTTTGAAAGCAATGTGTAGTATTTATTATGTATGTTTTCTTGAAATGGAAATATATTGTTTATATTGAATTCTTTCTTATGTTCTGCTGTGTACATAGCAATTTTTTTTCTTTTCTTGTTTTGTATTTGTTCAAAATAAATTTTAAAATAATAAGAATATATGATAGAAAAACAAAATCAGTAATGATAACCATGAATGTGAATGACATGAACTTATCCATTAAGTAAAAGATAACAATACCATGGATTTAGAAAGCAGAATGCAAAATTTTAATTTTTAGAAAAACAGTTTTGACATAGTTAAAATGTGGGGTCAGAACAGAATTTTTTTCTGAATTCACAAAAGCAAGTGTAAAAATTAATTATCCCCTGCCATGCCACTGCAAAGGTAGACATTATTGAAAGAGATAAACAGGTAAACTTTTATGCTTGTTTCTTTAATTGTTTCATAGATAATAAAGTTAACCATCAATACACATGCATTGAACTGCCTGTCACCTAAGTATTTAAAGGAAACAGGGCATGAATTTCAGGGAGAAGTGTCTTTTAAAACTCTGCTAGTTGTGGACTTCGGTGAATTTTTCAGACCTACACAGATCTAACAAAAACATAAAAAGAAACTACTTAAGGACCTGAGTAGAATTTTTAAAAAAATAAACTTTGAGAGATGTCTAATGATTGAAATGAATGGGAATTGAAAGGAAAACAGGTATTTCCCAACTTTTTGTGAAATCTTTATCAAAATTAACATGTGCTAGGGTATTTTAAAAAATCAAACTCAGATTCAGAAAAGTAGAAATATTTTAACAAATTTTAAACCAATTATATAGTACATCAGGAACTATAATTAGTAAAGGACATTTGAAGAAAGAATTCCATCCTAAATGAGGACTAAGTAACATAATCTTAAATAATTTCTTTGGTTGTAATTTCTCTCCAGGACAAAAGTTCTTAACCTGGAAATCTGTGATTTTTTAAAAAATTTGATATTATAACCATTTCATTATAATTTATTTACTTTATCATCTTGGAGTGTGAAGCGATGTCACACTTGGGTGTAAGTAACTGCATGCTTTCACCTGTTCTCCTTATGCTATGTGAAATTTTCATCTTTTTTTCCCCTTGAATTAATCATGTTTTCATCTCAATACTAAATAACTAGTTAAAACTTTTATAACCAATTATCACTTCTTAATGATTTGACTACTCCACTAAACTTCCTTTCTTTCTCTCAACTCCATAACACTACCCAGCCAACCTTCTGTTTCATCATTTTACTATATATACCAACTTATTCTATCAGATTTCTTTACTGTCCCAATTTTTTCCAGTTAAGTTACCTTGTTTTGTTTTGCCAATTCACTTTTGTTTTCCTCTACAGTTTTATTCCCTGTCCTGCTTAAGCTTCCTTAGTTCTTAGTTCTTTCATATCCCCCTTAATTCTTCTATAGATTCCCTAATTGTCCTTGTTTTTTTCCTCTTTCAAAGCACAAATAGAATCTGTACTAATATCTAAGACTGTTTTCCTTCAAATTTTCCTTAATTTCTCTTCTCCAAATTCAACCTCTGATCTGCTTCACAAGTCTAAGCACCTCTTAGTCCCCAATATGATTACCTTCTTATTCAGCTCATGTTTTTCTCTATTCTCACATTTATCTTCCATTACTTTCTCCTTTAGAAGCCAAAATGAATGTCTTTAGGTCTTTATTTTTAAGGAAATTGGCAATATTTTAAGTTTTCTATATCTAACAGAGTTTTTCCTTTTAAATGTTTGTTCTCTTTTTGTTTTTTTGTTCTCAAAAATATCCAGAAATTATGATTGGTGGATTTTTTTGCCTATTTTTTTTTTTTAGGGAAATTGGGGTTAAGTGACTTGCCCAAGGTCACATGGCTAGTTTTTTTGTTTTAAGTGTCTGAGGCCGGATTTGAACTCAGGTCCTCCTGACTCCAGGGCCAATACTCTATTCACTGCACCACCTAGCCGCCCCCTTTTGTGGAATTTTTTTAATCCTTTGCTCAATATATTACCCCTTTTGTTACTGACTTGTGTCATTCCATTTATGGATTAATAATATTGCCTCCTTTTTGCCAGTTCTTCTTCTTCTTACTTCTTCTGCTTTATATCTTATTATTTCTAGTTTTATGTGTGTCTAGTATCTAGCTTGTCAAAATAAGAATGGTCTTTTTCAGTATCATTCCATATTAGGAAAGCTTCCATTCTTTCTCTCTTGCGACTATATCAGTTGTCTCTTTTTTTAAGTAAATGAGAGTCATTGCATTAAAAATAACCTTGGTAGCCTTTGCATGTGTTGGTTTTCTTTGTAATAGACAAATTGAAATATAAGACTATATAACATAGATTTTCTTTGAGTTAATTTGCACAGCTTTCTCATTTTTGAAAGTAACATTTTAGTTTGTATGTGAAATGTAGGAATTATTTGTATTGGGAATGCCAGCGTTATTATTGAATATCCTGTGCTGTGTAACAGTTTCTAAAAAAGGCTAAATATGTTGAATTTTACAATAGCGTGGTGTTAAATATAGCACGTTGGGGGATTGCATTTTCCACATAAGTGAATTTTTTGGGAAGTTAAGCTTTTTTCTTTTAAATT
Organism: Petaurus breviceps papuanus; assembly: GCF_028583685.1. Lineage (NCBI taxonomy): Eukaryota > Metazoa > Chordata > Mammalia > Diprotodontia > Petauridae > Petaurus > Petaurus breviceps. The sequence continues at coordinate 19,055,596 of NW_027187460.1, read as the reverse complement.
GTAATGTTTTTATTTGAATGTAGAGGTGGAGGAGGGCAGTAGAGAAGGGATGTGGGCTTTCTTTCCTTTGGTTGTTGTTACTTGCCTTTTTCTTAAAGGTTGATTGTCAATAAATGAAGTTTTTACTATACTTTGGCCACTTTTTATTCTTCATCAAAGAAAAAAGTATTGAAATTTGTGAGATTTGATCATACTGAATTGAGTTTTTTCTTTTGCTTACAGACATTTAGATAATCATAACCTCTGGGATCCCAATGAATTTGCAGTACACTGCTTTAAAATTATAATGTATTCTATCCAGGTAAGGTTTAATTACTTTATTATAATAATCAAGTAACATTGGTTTTGAAGTAAATCTCATCTAAATCTTCAGTAAAGCAGACTCAACATAGTGTAGCTAAAAATTACTCTTAAGACTTTTGGAACACCTTGTGTAGGACATTGATTATTATAGTCAGTTGATCTCTAACTTTTGCTTTATTTTTCATAATCACTTATCAAACTTCAGTCCACTTATTGGGGGGGAAAGCTACCACAAAGTTGGGAAATATGGGAATCATGTCCTTGATTTGTAAGATAAACTTTTTTACAACTCCATAGCATTTCTTTTTAAAATGAATTTTTGTTCATATCTTTCACTTTTACATCACCCGTATTTCCTAATGTATCCCTCCTTCCCTCTTCAGAGAGCAATCCTCTATAACAAAGAAAAAAGAGAAAAAAAAAGCATTGGCCCCAAAGAAAAGATAAAAGAATTCGTCTTTTCCCTCTCTTTGAAGAGATGGGTGACTGTGCATATATAATTAAATGTTTGCAAACACATGTGTGCATAAATGTGCATGTGTATGTGGCTGAGTTTGTAGGAGGTCATGCTCAAACTCAGTGTAGTAGGAAACAGGATTCAGAGAGGTACCTCCTTTGCAGATTCAAAGTTCTAATTGATTAAAACAATAGACACACATACAATCGACTCCTCATTTACATAAGTCATTATGTGAGCTAGCATACTTCAGTAGACACTTGAATGGACTCAGCTAAGCCCAGCAGTGCTGGAAGCTATCATTTGCCAACTGTGTTTTAGGGTATGTCACCTTTGTAGATCTTTCAAAAAGAGATGATACTTTTCATACATACTTGACACAGTGTGAGGATTAAAGGAGGTAATATTGGATAAAGATCTTCTCAAACCTTAAAGACCCTATATAAATGTCAGTTGTCTTCATTATCATGTTGGGAGTAGAGAATTAACGAACACTTGTCAGGATAATAAAACGTTTGGATAAAAGTGTAAGCTCCTTTTAGAGAAAGAATATTGTCATTGTTCTCTGCTCCAGTAGGGGCTTAAAAATATTTCTGGAATTGAACCCTGGCAGCTCTGGCAGAAAAAGTCAAACATTCAAGCAATTTTTTTTCTTTTTCCAACCAACTCCTATTCATAGCAAAATGATCTTCCAGGTTCTTTTTAAGTATATACTCTTTTGACAGACATGTCATAACAATTTCACATATCATTGGATAACTCTTACCCTAAACTTAATATGGATGACTAAATATTGTACTAATTATCTTTTAAAAAAGATGTATAGACTTTAGTCCTGTACTACATGTCCTCTGACTACAAATCCTATGCCCATTTCACGGTATCATGCTGCTTTTTGTCTGTTACATTCACTTTTTAAAATGGTATATTGTCTGTCTTTGTGTAGTATAACAATAATTGACAGTTACATAATATTTTATGTTTATATGATCCTCCATTTAACCTCTGAAGTATAGGTACTACAGTTAATATTCCCATTTTACACTTGAGGAACTGAGGTTTAGATTAGATGAGTCGTCCAGGGTCATACTGCTTAAATGCTAGAAATGGAATTCCTACCTAGCTCTTTCTGACTTCAAGTCTAGCATGTTATCAACTATGCCATATAGCCTTTCATATGATGTGAATTCTTAAATACAGTTTTAATTTCCCCAAACCATAGTCTTTCTCTACTATATTTGATATATTATTCACTTTCCTTAAAAGGCAGACAGTATTTGAATAATATTGACACATCAAACTTAATTGTATTTTAGAGGCAAATATAATCAACGTAATGAGCATAATTTCAACATTCCATGTGCTAAATTTATTCACCTTTTCTTGAATGTAGAAAGTAGAAAACTGTTTAAATTGAAAATTTGTAATAGATTCCCTTGATAAGGTAAAATAGTTTTTAAAGGATGAGAGAGAATTGTCATTTACATGTCAGGCATTTTTTCATCTTTATTAGGCACAGTATTCTCACCATGTGATCCAAGAGACCCTAGGACATCTTGATGCTCGGAAAAAAGATTCTCCGCGTGTTCGAGCAGGAATTATCCAGGTTCTTTTAGAAGCAGTTGCCATTGCTGCTAAAGGATCTATAGGTAAGTAATATTAAAGGAAATATTTAGTGTATTCTTATGTTTAATGAGTATTTTTGTTGGATTAGAAGCATGTAAAAAGTTTCCTGAGAAGATCATAATGCATTATTTTTATCTTGAATGGTTTAATATAAGTTGTTATGCTTGGAGTTCTTTGTCTATACATACACATACATACACACATGTGGATAACACACATTTTTAATAGAAAATTTAACTAGTCATTCATTTTTTATTTCTAGTAAAACTTTATTGATTAATTCAATGGCTATTAAGCACCTATTATATAGAACACTTTGCTAGGCAATATGGAAAGAAGAGAGTCCCATCCCTCTCTGAACTTATAATGTAGAACAAAAGGTATCAGAATGGAACGTGGAGCTACAAATAATTGCTATTAAATTTAGAAGATGGAAATCACACTTTATTAGGGGGCAGAAATAGTAGGAGAAAATTAGAGAACACTTCATGGAAAAGACAACACCAGGTCTGGGCTTTAGAAAGTAGTCAAGAATTATTGGAAATAACAGTCTGGGAGAGAAAATTTGGTATGAGGAGAAATAAGATACAAAAGGTTAGGACATGTTCAGGGAGCTCAGGCATCTGTGAATAAATATTGCAAGATGTAGGAAAATTAATTATGAGGCAGAGAACTGCATATTCCAAGAGAATATTGGAAACAGCAAAATGTTTCTAAATGGTTTGAAAGAAAAGTAATTTGGAAAGCAGAATTTGTAGCCTGCACGATAGAAAAATTGTCGGGACAAAAAATTTCAATCCATAGTAGCAAGTCTTGCCAAAGAAACAAAATTAGTATAACTCACTGGGAATGCAAATGCACAGAAGTGAACAAAAATCTGTAAAAAGAGACACAAAAGGCAGTAACATTAAATGAAACCGTCATCTCCATACAAGCAAAGCATTTTTATTGAAGACAGGGTGCATAGAGATAACTTAAAGATTATAACCTCCCAGCAGAACAGAAGTAAAAAAAAAATTTAACACCATAATGTTATAAATAATACAAGACTACTCAGAAGTTTTGAACATAGAAAACAAAGTGACAGTTGAATCATCTCCAGAAAAATCCCGTGTTGCAAATTCCAAGAAATAAAATGGTTAAACTTAACACTTCCGCTGACAAACAAGTTTTCCAAGGGACCAGGAGAAAAATCTTTGAACATAAAGGAAAGGACATTTGAATAACACGAGACTCTTCTGCATCCACCAGAAACTGGAGGGAATGGAATAACATGTTCCAAAGAGCAAAGGGCTCAAGATGTAACCCAGAGTGACCTACCTTGCAAATCAGAGCCTAACTATTAGTGAAAAAAAATGGGAATTAATAAAAAAGAGGTATTTGAAACTTCTAGAAAGAAATTATTTGCTTCTTAAACATCCCTGTTAACAGAAATACATTGAAAAAAATTTTCATCCTGTCTATTTTCTTCACCTTATCAGTTTTAAAAAAATCACTACATGTATTGATACAGCTTGGTCCTTTGAAGTATTCTTTTTTTTTTTTTAAAGCAATCGGGGTTAAGTAACTTGCTCAAGATTACTCGGCCAGTTATTTCTGGGTGTGGTGCTGAGTATCTGAGCCCAGATTTGATCCCCAGGTCATCTAAACACTGGAGCCGGTGCTCTTACTCGCTGAGCCACCTGGCTGCCCCTAAGCAATTGGGGTTAAGTAACTTGCTCAAGGTTACATGGCCAGGTGTTTCTGGGTGGGTGCTAAGTGTCTGAGCCTGGGATTCGATCCCCAGGTCATCCTGACACTGGAGCCAGTGCTCTTACTCGCTGTGTTACCTGGCCGCCCCTCTTTGAAGTATTCTTAAATTTTACTCTAAATGCCTTAGCATATAAATTTATAAAAGAAACATAATCTGTACTACAGGAAGATGTGGATGATACGACCATGGTAAGAGATTTCAGTGCCCATAATCAATTTTAGACAAGTAATAAAGGTAAAAGGGAAAATGGAACTGAACAAATTTCTGAAGAAACTAGGACTAAAGCCCCTATGTTATCTTTTAAGTGAGACTGCTAAACAACATAAGTATTTCTCATTGATATGTGCAACTTTTATAGCAATTGATCATGCACAGAGATAATACAAATAAATGTGAAAAGGACAAAAAATAGTAAATATATCCTTTATAGTTCATAAATAGTAATCTGTTCAGAGACTACAAATAAAGACACAGACTCAAATGGAGACTTAACGATGAAATCCTAAATACTGAACTGGTCAAAAAATAAATCATAGGGGTGGCTAGGAGGCACAGTGAATGGAGCACCAGCTCTGGAGTCAGGAGTACCTGAGTTCAGATCTGACCTCAGACACTTAACACAAACTAGCTGTGTGACGTTGGGCAAGTCATAGAAACAATAATTATGTAAAAGAAAATGCTAATGATGAAACAACATACCAGAATTTCTGGGATGCAGCTAAAGCAGGCCTCAGGAGAAAAATGCTATCTGTACAAATATATATTAATGAAAAAGAAAAAAAGATGAAGATGCATCTTAAATTTAGAAGGTCAGCATATCATCCTAGAATAAGCATAAAAGAGGAACAATTTAAAAATCAGAGGAAAAATAAATAAACCAGAAGCCAAAAAGACTATAGAAATGATATAATTAAAAGCTGATTCTTTGAAAAGACCAATAAGATTAATAAACCTTTAGCAAATTAATTAAAAGGCAAAAAATCATATCAGCTAAATAGAAAATAAACAAAATGAAATCATGACAAAGCCAGAAAAAATAAAAAGTAACAGTATAATAATATAATAAGTTAGAACTTTATATACAATTACATGGTAACAAAATTGATCATTAAAGCAATAAATTACTTCCAAAAATGCAAAATATCTAAAATAAAAAAACTGAACAGAGACCTATCTTTAAAGGAACTACTAAAGCAAAATCTCCTGGACCTGATGAATTCTGTCATACTTTAAGGAATAATAATACATATAATTCTCAAAATCCAAGGAGGATATCACTGTTACTATGTAGTACTAATATCTAAAACGGAGAAGGATAATACACAGGAGAACTATAAGCTGCTTATATTTATATATAAATTATGTATATTTATATATAACTGTCATTATTAATATCAATAATTGATCTGTAACTTTTTTTTTCTTTAAAATAATATCCTGTCAGATTACAGTGATCCATCTAAGAAATCATTCATTTTGGCAAGTTGGATTTATACCAGGAAGGCAAAGATGGTTCAATTTTAGGAAAACCATCAATATAATCATTAAAAGCCAAAACATCCCACACCATATATAGTATTTCAGAGGATGTAGAAAAACACAGCACTCATTTATGGTAAAAATCCTAGAGAGTATAAGTATAAAGATACTTTTTAAAAAAATGCTTTATTAACTTCTGATTTACATCATTTGTTTCCGCCAGATTTTGAGTTACAAATTTTGTCCCCGTTTTTCCCCTACCCACTGCCCCAAAATAGCCGTCCCACGGGATATCCCCTCCTCCAATCTGCTCTCTCCCATATTTTCTCCCATACACCTTTCGACTTTTCCAGTGGATCTCTATGCCTCAATGCCTTTATATCTTATTTCCCAATTATATGTAAAATAGTATTAATAATAGTGTGTATATATATATATATAATTTTAAAACTTTGAATTCCAGATTCATTCCCATCCTTCCTTGTCACCCACCCTTACTGGGAAGATAAGCAGTTCAGTATAGGTTCAGTAGTTCAGTGTATATATATAGTTCAGTATATATATACATGTGTGGCTAATGCAAAACAGTAACATAGTAGATATATTGTAAAAGACTGACTATATTTCCCTCCCTCCTATCCCACCTCCCACTTGTTCTATTCTCTACTTTGATCTCGTCGAATTTGAAAAGTGGGTTCTTCCAACTTCCCTCCCCCCCAGCCTGCCCTCTCTTCCATCATTCCCCCTCTCATCTCCTTCCCCCCCACTCTCCTGGGGAGTGAGATACCCTATTTAGTGTGTATTTCATTCCCTCCTCAAGCCAAATTCAGTGGGAATAAGGTTGACCCATTCCCTTTTGCCTTCCTATTCTTCCCCTCCATTGTAACCATTTCCCCTTGCCTCTTCTGTATGAGATAGTTTACCCCAATCTGTCTCTCCCCATCTCCTCTCATTATATTCTTCTTTCACTTCTTAATTTCACCTTTTAAGTATCATCCCTTCCTGTTAAATTGGTCCTATGCCCTCTATGTATATCTGTAAACATATATATACACATTCACATATGTATTCATATGCCCATATACCCTCATATATAGACATATATATATATATTTCTATTCCCTTCAACTATTTTCATACTGAGAAAAGTTTCATTAGTTACAATTATTGTTTTTCCATGTAGGAATGTTAATAGTTCAACTTTGATAAGTTCCTTATGATTCCTTTTCCCTGTTTACCTTCGCAATGCTTCTCTTGCTTCTTGTATCTGGATGTCAAATTTTCTATTCAACTCTGGGTTTTTCATCGAGAATGCTTGAAAGTCCTCTATTCCACTGAATGATCATATTTTCCCCTGAAACATGATACTCAGTTTTGCTGGGTAGGTGATTCTAGGTTTTAATCCCAGCTCCTTTGACCTCTGGAATATCATATTCCAAGCCCTTCTATCCCTCAGTGTAGAAGCTTCCAGATCCTAGGTTATCTTGATTGTGTTTCCACCATATTCAAATTGTTTCATCCTGGCTGCTTGCAATATTCTCTCCTTAATGTGGGAATTCTGGAACCTGGCTATAATATTCCTAGGAGTTTTCTTTTTTGGGATCTTTTTCAGGAGGTGATTGGTGGATTCTTTCAATCTCTATTTTGCCCTCTGGTACTAAAACATCAGGGCAGTTTTCTTTGAGAACTTCCTGGAGGATGATTTCTAGGTTCTTACTTTGATCATGGCTTTCAGGTAGTTCAATGATTTTTAAATTCTCTCTCCTGAATCTATTTTCCAGGTGAGTGATATTTCCCATGCGATGTTTCACATTGCCTTCTGTTCTTTCGTTTGTTTGGATCTGTTTAACAGCATCTTGATTTCTCATAAAGTCATTAGCTTCCATTTGCTCCAATCTAATTCTGAAGCAATGATTCTCCTCAGTGAGCTTTTGAGATTCTTTTTCCATCTGGCAAATTCGACTTTTTAAGGCATTCTTCTCCTCATTGCCTTTTTGAGCCTCTTTTGCCATTTGAGTCAGTCTGTTTTTTAAGGTATTATTTTCCTCAGTCAGGTTGTTGACTCTCATTTCATAATTTTCTTGCATTGTTCTCATTTCTCTTCCAAGTTTTTCCTCCATTTCTCTTATCTGCTTCTTAAGGTCCTCTATGGCCTGTAACCAGCTTGTATTTTCCTTTGAAGCTTTTGGTGCAGGAGTTCTGACTTCACTGTTTTCCTCCTGTTCCATGCCTTGCTCCTTCTTATCCCCAAAATAGGAGCGTAATGTTGGAATCTTCTGTCTGCTTTGTTTCCTTTGCCTGCTCATTTTGCCACTCAATTATTTGACTTTTGGGCTTTTTGCCATAGTAGGACTCTGCCACCAGACAGGGGAGTTTTCGTCCCAAACGCTGGGGTTTTCTCAGCTGCCGGAGGTATTAGATGGGTGCCCTCTCTGAGGTCTCCACACGCTCTGGCAAGCTGGACTCACACCTCAGGACCTCCACCCTAGACTGCAATCCAGATCCAAGAAGGTTAAAGCAAGAGCGATTACCCCTCAGACTGGTGCTTGGTCCCCCTACACTCACTCTGTAGGCCAGGAGCTGAAGCCGCTAGGTGGCACTGGCAGGCTGTGCTGGCGTCTCAGCGGTTTCTCGCCCTGGGGGTAAAAGCCACGCACTCCCACTTACTGGGTCCCAAAGTCCAGACTGCACTGGCCTCTCACCTTGTCCTTCGCATCTATGTATTGATAAATCTGGAAATGGCCACAGCTGCTGCTGATCTGGAGTCCCTCTGGCAGGCAGCTGGTCAGGCCCGCCCTGGGGCTAAAGCCTCGGCGTGGTGCTGGGCTCGGCTCCCAGAGCATTGCGCTGGCCGATTCCTGCCGGCCTGCTGGGCTGTCCTCAGCAGGAGGTTAGCTTCTCTGTGTCATTTTGTGGGCTCTGCAGCTCCAAAGTTTGTTTAGAGTCCCCTTTTTACATGGATTGGGGAGGGTGGAAGCCCGAGCCACGGGAAGGTGGTGCTTCTACTCTGCCATCTTGGCTCCGCCCCTCCTTGGATTGTAAATTTATTAGAACTAGAAAGGACTTCATCTGTGTTCATCCCCTTATTTTGCTGATGAAGAAACTAGAAACTCGGAGAGGATAAGTTGACTTGGCCAAGGTCACAAGGCAATCAATCTTGTAGGTGAGAAAACCTCCAGTTTTTCCAATAAAGCCTTGGACAACTTGGCTTCAATCTACCTTTTTAGCCGAAACTGACTTTGCTGTTCCTTACTTACATATACTATTTCATCTCATCTTCTGTTAAATTTGTACAGACTGTTCATGAAATCCAGAATGCACTCTCTTTACCTCTGCATCTTAAAATCCCTAGTTTCCTTTGAAATACCACTAAATGTGATATTTCAAACCCTCTTGAAGGTTTTTTTTTTTGGTTTTGTTACATTTTTTGCTTTTTGGAGGAGGGGAAGGCAGGGCAATTGGGGTTAAATGACTTGCCCAAGGTCACACAGCTAGTTTTTGTTAAGTCTCTGAGGTCGGATTTGAACTCATATCCTCCTGACTCCAGGGCAGGAGCTGTATTCACTACTTCACCTAGCTGCCCCTCTCTTGAGTTTTTAAAAATTTTACTTTGTATGTATTTTGTGTGTCTTATATGTATTCTCATTGTTTTTCTAATAGAATGCAAATTTGAGTTTGAAGATTATTTTTTTTTTCTTTGTATATCCTATGTATATCACGGTATCTTGCCTGGAATAGGTACTTAATAAATACCTGAGTAGTGAATTTTCTGATTCCCCCTCTTGTTAGTAACTCCATCCCCATGTCAGATTCCACCATCTGTTCTCTCTGGTTTAACTCTGTAATCATCTTCACCATAACTCCCTTCCCTTCAACCCTATCCCTGCACCATTCCCCCTTCCCTCCCTAGCCTCCAACCCAAGATAAGTTAATCACCAGGAAGTTCATCATCCTGGCAATTGTTGCAGGTTTGCTACACATACCCCTTTAGTACCCTCAGTTGCTTCTGCTTCCCGGATTGGAGGGCTGGAAGACAGAGAAAAAAAGCTTCTGCCATGGCCTCTGTTTATAGAGGGCTCAAAATGCCAGCCATTTCTTCATTTGCCACCAGCTACTCTGCTAGTGTAAACTCTTCAAAGGCAATGATGACTGTGTATCTTTTTATATCTCTAGCACTTAGTACAGTGTCTGGCAAAACACCAGGCTCTTAATAAATTTTTATGGTGTTTTATTCGTGTCCTGAATTTACTCATCTCTGAATGTTATAGCCCTTTACCACAGGAGTTCTTGAGCTGGGATCTGTGAATATGGATTTTGTTTTTGTTTTGTGATTGTATTTCAGAATAGTTGATTTCCTTTGTAATCCAATGTATTTTATGTTTTAAAAATATTATTCTGACAAGGGGATAGTCCCTAGAGTTATTCAGAATGCTTTAAGGTGGCCATGATAGGTCAAGAAGGTCAAGAACCCTAACTCCAGCAAAATGTAGGATTCTTGAGGAAGGAAAGTAATGCCATTTTGTGTTTGTATTGCCAGCTCCCAGCACAATACTTGATGTATATTGTTGTTATTTAATAAATACTTAATGATTGATAGACATATCCATTGATATGATGTAGAATATGGTCGAACTTAGCTGTTTTTTTCAATTCCTTCAGACAATTAAAATTTTATATACTTAGAATTAATTTAGCCCAACATCTCTAATGAGAAGTGTGCAAAATGTTCTGATTTTTAATTAAGATCTAAATATTGGAAAAGAACATCTATTCTTACACATGATTCTTTACAGGTCCCACAGTACTGGAAGTATTTAACACCTTATTGAAGCATTTACGTCTCAGTGTTGAATTTGAAGGTGGTGAAAGACGGGGCTCTATGGGCAGTGTCAATGTAAGCACAAGCACCAAAGATAATGATGAAAAGATTGTCCAGAATGCTATTATTCAAACAATAGGTGAGTGAACTTTTCCTTGAAATATTAACTATTTTTTAAAAAAAATTTGTGATAAGTAAAGCTCTTAAGACATGAAACTTACAGCATAAGTTTTTGAAAGAGAAATGTTAGCCAAGGCTTCAAATATGTTTTCTCTATTTATTGGCAAAGTGATTGAAATGTTGATTTTTAATATTTTATGTGTGTGTATAGATATATATATATATAATACATATTTTTTATATAGAATATATTTTCTGTGATTGTGTCAACAACAGATCCATATTGTCATTAGAAAAACAACTTTTTAAAGGTATTTACAGATTGCTTAGGAGAATTAGTAAATTTGCATGGGACTACATATGGGTCATGCTTTTTTCCTCAACTGAGTGATTTTGAGTTCCTAAATATTCTTATATGATAACAGAGCCCTATGTGGTTCTACTGAACATTTGTTAATCCTTTAAATAATTTATACCAGTTCTGAAATATTATACACATACCCAAACACACCTATACCTACACATATATACATTATACATGTTTATATGTAATTGCAACTTATATGGAAAGTTTTCCTTGGTTATACAAGTGGCAAGCCATTTGGGATGTTTTACTTAAAAAAAGAAGAAAAATTGACCAAGATTTTATTTATTTATTTACTTTGTCCTTTACATTAACTCCCAGATGCTGGATTTGGTAACCTTGTTTAAGAATAATATAGGTATTTTGACTCTGTCATTGTTTGATCACACTAGAAATGTAAACCTTGACTAATGGACACTTAATAATATGATTAAAAATTGGTGGTTCTAGGAAATGTCAATAAATCAGTAGATTCTGGTTATTTGCTACAAATATAGAATCACAGAGTGGGAGGGGACCTATGTGATCATTTAGTCTAACATCTAACTTAAAGTTATTGGATATCCCTCCTGCCTCACTTCATAGCAGTCAATAAATATTTAATACCTATTCTTTGCCTGTGTATGGGTTTCTCATAGAGACAGGATAGTGTGAGTGAAGTAATCACTACTTGAAAGGAAAAATCATTCACATGATAATTGAGAATTACGTGGCTTGTTTAGATTCTCTTAAGTTTCCTTTAAAGAAAGACATTTAAAGAAAAATGAAAGTTTTGTCTAATGGGCAGAAAAGTCTTTAGACCTGCCCAATTCAGTGGGATTTTGGGGGTATTCTTCTTATTTATGTGGAATCAGTAAGTAAACAAACATTTATTAAGTATTTACTGTATGCCAACACCGTGCTAAGCACTGGATGCAAAAAGCAAAATTCTGATCCATTTCCTTAAGAAGCTCACGTTTTAACGAGAGAAACAAAAGATAAAACAACTATGGACTGCAGTTTTAATGGGAAAGCTTTGGTAATTGAAGACCAGGAAAAAAACCTCTTGCAGAAGGTAGGATTTGAATTGAGTCTTGAAATAGGCTAGGGAAGCCTGGAGAGAGAGCTCCCTCCCCAGCATTTTGGGCAGTCAGTGAAAAGGCAGAATCAGGAAATGGTATGTTGGAGAAACACTAAATGTGTCAGTGTAGCTGGATTACAGAGTGCATAACAATAAAAGTGGAAAGATAAGATGAGCATAGGTTGTGAAGTGCCTTAAAAGTAAAACAAACATTGTGTTTGATCCTGGAAGTAATTGTGAGCCAATGAAGTTTGAGGGGGTGGGAAGAAGGGTGATTTGACATGATCATATATGTACTTGAGGAAAGTGGTTGATTTAGTGGTGTTTTTTTTGATGACCTCATCTGTTTTACTTACTTGTGTATTTAATTTCATGTAAATAAAGTATAATGTTAAAAACAAAAAAATAAATATAACAAGATCTTTGACTGCATTAAGAGAGAAATAAGTTTCTGGAATAAGGAAGTGATAGCCCTGTTGTACTCTGATCTTGTTTGACCAGTCTTGAGTGTTGTGTTCAGACCTTGGCACTCTGTTTTAAGAATGTGTTGGAAGGCAGGCAGAGGAGGGTCAACAAAATTCAAGTTCATATGATCAGAATTGGAGTTATTTAGCCTGAAGAAGACTCAGAGACAATATGACAGTTGTCTTCAAATATTTTCAGGGCCCTCAGCTGGAATGGGATTAAGTTTGTTCCAGGTTCTTAATATTAGAGCAACTAGGTAAAATTTTCAAGGAAAAAAAATTGTTGCCTTGACACCTGGAAAAACATTTTAACAGAATTATTAAAAAATAAAATGGATTGTCGCAGGAAGTAATGGGTTCCTCTTCATTGGAGGTCTTAAAGCAGCCAAAAAACATTTATTAAGTATCTGCCATGTTTTAGGCAACATGCTAAATGCATAAGATAAAATAAAATCCTTGCTCTCAAAGAACTTAGTCTAAAGATCTCAAAGTCTAATATGGAAAACAACATGTGAACAACTATATGCTAAATTGGAGATAATGAATCGACAAGAGGCATTGGCATTAAAGGGATTTGGGAAGAGCTTATTGTAGAAGGTGAAATCTTAACTTGGGATTGAAGGAAGTTAGGAATAGATGAGGGAGGGAGATAATTATAGCAAAAAATACCTTCAGTCAGGATATAGAATATCTTGTATAAGATACAGAAAGGTAGTCAGTGTCATTGGGTTGCAGAAGATGTTGGGGCGAGTAAGGTGAAGATAGGAAAGGTGCTGGGGGAGTAGATTATAAGGCTTTTGCATGCCTTAGGATTTTTTATTTGATCCTGGAGATGATAAAAAATCACTGGAGTTTATTGAGGAGGGGGAAGATTAAGTGACATGGTAAGACCTGCACTTGTAGGAATGGAGGACAAATTGGGATGTTGAAATCCTTGAGGCAAGGAGAAGGAGAACAACCAGTATTGCAATAGTCTAGGCAAGAGATGATAAGGGCCTACAACAGAGTACTGTCATTGTCAGAGTAGAAAAGGTGATATTTATAATGTTTATAGGTAGAAATAGCAAATCTTGGCAATATATTGGATTTGGGTGAGAGGAGTGAAAGAATGAAGAGTCAAGGATGACCGATTTTAAGCTGCGGTAACTGAGAGGTGGTATTTTTAACAGTAATAGGAAAATTGGAAGAAAAGGGGGATGGAGGGTATAATGAGTTCTATTTTGGTTATACTTTTAAGATACCTATGAGATATCTAGTTTGAGATGTTTAATAAACAGTTGGAGATGCAAGACTAGATCTTCATAGAAAGGTTAGGACTGGATAAGTAAACTACAAATAGTTATTAGCATAGAAGTGGTAACTAAATCCATGGGAGCTAATGAGATCACCAAGTGAAATAGTATAGAGAAAAAAAAGAGAGCCCAGGACAGAGCCTTTTGGAATACTAATGGTTAGCAGGCATGACCTGCACAAAGATCCATCTAAAGAGACTTGAGAAAGGAAGACAATCAGGAGAGAGCATTGTCATGAAAACCTAAAGAGAAGAAAGTATGAAGAAAAAGAGGTTAATCATGAAAAGCCACAGAGAGGTCATGGATGAGAATTGAGAAAAAGCTATTAGATTTGTCAATTAAGAGTTCTTTAGTGACTTAGAGAGAATAATATCTATTGGATGATGAGATCTAAAGCCAGATTACTGAGATTTCTAGAAAGTGAGAAAAAAGAGAGGAGGCATTTGTTATAGATGATTTTCTTAAGGAGTTTAACCATAAAAGGGAAGAGAGATATGGGACAATAGCTGTTGGGCATGTATGGATCAAATGAGGATTTTATGAATATAATGAAGACATGGGCATGTTTTTAGGCAGTAGGAAAGCAGCCAGTAGATAGGGAGAGATTGAAGATAAGTGAGAGAGTGAACATGATAGAGGATGAAATCTTCTGGGAAAATTGATGTGGAATGCACAAGGGTCACTTCTACATATAAAGGAGGTGGTTTTAGCAAGAAGAAACACCACCTCATTTTGTGAGACAGAGGTGAAGGAGTAGATAGTAGCAGAAGGCACTGAGTGACATGAAATGAGGAAGAAAAAATAAGAGAGAGATCTCAGCCAGTGGTTCTTTTTCCATTGAAATATGAGGTAAACAGAAAAAGAAAAAAGATACACAGAAATTCACCAAAGAAAACAATTCATTATGAATAGACTTGGCAAAATGAAAAAGGAGGAACAAAAATTCATTGAAGAAAACAACCCCTTGAAAAACAGAACTGGCCAAATGGAAAAGGAGGGACAAAAGCCCACTGACGAAAATAATTCCTCAAAAATTAGAATTGGTCAAGTGGAAGCTAATGATTCAGCAGAACATCAGGAAATGATAAAATAGAGTCAATAGAATGAAAGAATAGGAAAAATATGTGAAATTTATCATTGGAAAAATACCTGACTGGGAAAATCAATGCAGGAAGAGAATTTAAGAATTATTAGACTCCTTGAAAGACATAATCAAAAAAAAGAGCCCGGACATCTTATTTCAAGAAATTATCAGGTATCACACTGCCCTTATATCCTAGACCTAGAGGGTAGTAGGGTTTGTTCAGGGAGGACTAATATCTCTGGTGTAAGGGCTGCTTTCCACCTTTGGTGTCTACCTGATCTGCTTAACTCTCACCTGTGATTCCAAAAAGCTATAGTTTGCACAGTGACTACACCTTGGTAAACCATATCAGCAGATGGGCTAAACTAGGTTGAGGTTAACCGTGGGTTCTCAGATCCATCGGTGAGTTGGAGGGGTGGGTGTCTACCCCAAGCAAGTTAAGATTTCTCTTTGTGGAATGGGCAGATGAGAACAGTTTGTTCCAGTGCCCATGAATGCTGCTGAAGCAGGTCCTGTGGAGCACTTAGAGCTTGGTTAGACATCAAAGATGCCAAGGTCATCCACTATGTCTTGAGCCGTTGCCAGTCTTCTTGACTCTGACCTGTCATTGGACTGTGATAATTGGAAGAGACAGTGAGGCCAACAACTTTGTGCAACTCTGCTTCACTCAAATACAGTTTATACATGAATCATAAGATATCACCCATACCATCTTACCATTTTTACCTGTCTCAAAGCCCTTTAGCAACAGGCAAGTGATGATGCAGCAGTTGCAGGTATATTGGGAACTATAGTCACAACCCTGCACACAGGTGGCCTGGGCCATAGGGTCTTATTCTCTATCAAAGCAGCAGTGGGATTCAGCAGCCCCCTGGGTGTTAGAGCAGCCTTTTCAGGATTGCACTGCTCACCTCCTGGTGTGAGGAAGAGGCTAGAAAAGGTGCCCTAAAAATTATCTGCTTACCCATGGAATGTGCACACACTTATAGACAAAATCAAGTAGACCTGAAAGAAGAACAGTTCATATGAGAGAATTCAGCAGGTATCACATCTGAATAGTAGCCCTGAGTGAAACAAGGCTAACAGGTGAAGGCCAGCTTACTGAAGGTAGAGCTGGATACATGTTTTTCTAGAGTTGCTGCAGTGAAGGGGAGTGCTGTGAAGCTGATGTATGTTTTGCAATCAAAACTAATCTAGTCAAGAAGCTTGTGTGCTTACCAAAAGGAAGGAATGACAGGCTTGTGACAATTTAATTGCCACTTGCCAGAAAATGCCATGCCACCATCATCAGTGCCTATGCTCCCACCATGACAAACCCTGATGAGGTCAAAGAAAAATTTCATGAAGCCCTGGAAACCCTTATCATCAGTGTGCCAAAAGAGGCCAAGCTTGTAACTTTGGGGTGACTTTAAAGCTAGTCTCAGATTACCAGACATGGCAGGCCATCCTTGGGAAGAATGGAGTTGGAAACAGCAACAGTCACTTACTACTGAAGACTTGTGTATCTCATGACCTTCTTATCACCAACACTGTCTTCTGCTTACCTATATGCAAGCTCTAAGGAGAAGTACATTTCATCTCTTCTGGTCTGTGCTCTAGTCTGTGAGTGACCACAAGCACTCTTTTCTTCCCTGGGACTGTGATGAGGGTCTTTGTGCCACTATGACTACAAACACTGGTGTTCTTGTGATATTCCTTGCCCTGGGACTGCCACCCAAGCCTGCAATACAGATCTGAATATTAGTAAAGCCACAGAGTCCTGCCCCTGGCACCCCTGCCCCTGTAATTTCTTTCTGATCAGTCATTAGACCCTCTTACCATCTGTGGGCTGAGAACTCAGAAAGCAACTGCTCTTGCTGCTGATTCAAAAGCTCCTAACGCCTACTCCTGGTTTGCTAGGGCATGGTCTGCGCTCTACTTTCACCCAGGTGTGACAGACCTTTCCTGTGGACCTTCTGATTTGTCTTTGGCTGGAAAATCATTTTACCCCAGCCTTTTGTGGATTCTGCCACTTCAGGAATTATTTTATGGCACTATTTAAAGGTTTTTGGAGTGGCTTGGGAAGAGCTCAGGTGAGTTGCAGCCTTTTCTCTGCCACCTTGGCTCTGCCTCCCAGAATCAAATTTATAAGAATACAAGTCATTTCCCAATTGATAAATGGTCAAAGAATATGAACAGGTAGTTTTCAGACAAAGACATCAAAACTATCTATAGTCGTGTGAAAAAAATGCTCTGCATTACTGTTGATGAGAGGAGAGCAAATTAAAACAACTCTGAGGTACTACGTCATACTTACCAGATTGGCTAACATAACAGAAAATGAAAGTGACTGTTGGAGGGGATGTGGAAAAAGAGGTACACTAATTCACATGCTGGAATTGTGAACTGATCATACCATTTTGAAGAGTTATTTGGAACTATGCCCAAAGTACTATTAAGTCATGCATTCCCTTTGATCTAGCAGTACCAGTTCTCAGTCTGTATCCCAAAGAGATATAAAAATTTAAAATGAGAAAAGGACCTATTGGTATAAAAATATTTATAGCAACTCTTTTTGTGGTGGCAAAGAATTGGAAATGGAGGGATGCCCATCAATTGGCGAAAGGCTTAACAAGTTTTGTTATAATTGTAATGAAATATTGTTGTTCTATAAGAACTGATGAGCAGAATGATTTTAGAAAAACCTGGAACAATTTGCATGAACTGATGTAGAATGAAGTGAGCAGAACTAGGAGATCATTGTACACAGCAGTGTTTTGTAGCAGCAATATTTTACATTGACCAATTGTGAATGACTTGGCAATTCTTAGCCATGCAGTGATCCAGGGCTATATATATGTATGTATGTATGCATATGTATACATATACATTATCTGTATATATACACACAGATACATATATTAGGTAACTTTTTAGCACAGAGGGAAGGAGAAGATGAGCTATGAGAAGTTTGAGGAGGGATGAAAAAGTTTGGGCAAGCTATTGTGGTGAAAAAATAGTAACATATAAAGGGATTGCCTCATTGCAGCAAGTGAACAATGGATGATATTGGCCACGTTGTAGATAAATCAGTAAGCATTTAATACTTGCTTATTACATGCCAGTTATTCTTCTAGGTACTGGAAATAAAGACAATAAGAAAATATTCTGTTCCCTTAAGGAACTTGCATTGTTTGTGGAAAAATAGCTTGTACATATTTATGTATGTGCAAAATAAATGTAAAGAGTTAGAGAGGAGAGGTGGGCACTAGGAGTTGAAGTAGAGAATGGAAATCAGGTTAAGCATTGTGTAGAAGGTACTTTTTGAAGTCTGAGACATTCTGTGAAGCAAAAGTTAGAAAAAAATATGCATTTCAGAAATAATAGTTAGCTACCGTACAGGGGCACATGTACTAGTAACAGAGAGAAGGCTTGTTTGACTTGACCATAAGATAAAAAGGGAAAGATGTGAAGGGCTTTAAAAGCCAAACAAAAGTTTTATTTATTTTTTGGGGGATCAATAAGGAGCCCATTTAGTTTATTGAGTAAGGTGGGAAGTGACAAAATCAGACTTGCATTTTAAGGTAAAATCACTTTGGCAGCTCTATGGAAGATAGACTGCAGTTAGGAAACACCTGAAGCAGGGACACTGGTTTGGAGACCATTGCATTAGTCCATGTGAGAGATGATAAATGTCTGAGCTAAGGTGGTAGTTGTGTGAGTACAGAGGAAGAGGATGAGCAAGAGATGTGGTATAGGTAAAAAGAGCAAGATTTGGCAATTGGCTGTGTCAGGTGAGAGATGTTAAGGAGTTGTGTGTAACAGCTTATACATCTTGGATTGAAAGAATGGTGATTCCCTCAAAAGAGAAAAGGAAATTTGATGGTAGACAAATGGTTTTGAGAAGGGTAATGAACTCTGTTTTGGACATATTGAATTTGAAATGTCTCAAGAATTTAAAATATTTCTTAGGCAGTTGGTAATGTGGGAATAGAAGTCATAAGAGAAATTAGAACTGCACATGCCAAGTCTCAGCTAATTTCCTGTCTCTTGAAAGAAGACTTTCTTGGTCCCCTTTAATATTGTTGTCATATTGGTGAGATCTTGTTTATTCTGTGTATGTCATCTATGTGCAAAAATGTTTGCAATTTGTTTCCCCTATTGGAAAATGAGATCTCTAAGTGTAAGGAGTCTTTTTGCCTTTCGTTGTACCTTCAACACTTAATATAGTGTCTAGTACATATTAAGTACTTAATAAATGCTTGTTGACTCTGTAATCATCTTAATAGAAATGATATTTAAATCATGGAAGCAAATGAGGTCACCAACAACTAAGTACAGAGAAAGAGACAAAATATCCTCTGCCCTCAAGTAGTTTATGGTGTAAAGCATCTTTTTAAACTATGAGTTGCAACCCTCAGTTTTAAGAAGCGCTGAAGGGGTTGCAAGTGGAAAAAGTTTAAAAAGCCCTGGTCTAAGGAGGGGCTACAGCATGCACATAGGTCATTACAACCTATATACAAAGTTATATGAAGTATAGTTTCTAATTTCTTTCTCTCTATTTTTTTTAAGGCAATAAGTGGCAAGTGTCTGAGGCCAGATTTGAACTCAGGTCCTCCTGACTCGACTGGTTCTCTCTCCAAGACTGGTTTTCTCTCCACAGTGCCACCTAGCAGCCCCCTTTTAATTTCTTATTAAAGTGCAAGTTATCTTTTCTTTGTTTTTTTTTTTAATACTTTAATTTTCTAGGAAAATACTTTTTATATAGTAGGTACTTTAATCTTGAATTGAATTCAGTTGAGTAAGTCTAAATGTAATTTTGAAGGGAACAGGTATAATCATAGTAAGTGTATTAGTTATTAATGAATGAAGTTGAATAAGCATTTGATTTAGATATCTTTTAAATTGTACTATAAAACAGAAACATATTTTGGGATATTATAAATTTTAATAATTTTATTCCAGTTTTATACACTGTTGGAAATGACAGTTCTCTCCTACTAATTTTTTTTTTAATATTTTATAGGTTTTTTTGGAAGTAATTTACCAGATTATCAGAGATCAGAGATCATGATGTTCATTATGGGGAAAGTGCCTGTTTTTGGAACTACCACACATACTTTGGATACCAGTCAGCTAGGGTTTGTTATTTTTCTGTTTTCTCAGACTAATAATTTGAACTTAATTTTAGATTGATGTGCTTCTAATGTAGAAGTAGAAAGAAAAGTAATCTTTATATTTGTATAACTCACTACATTAATTTTGAAAAAAAATATGTATTATTTTGAAATTAGTTTTAATTTTTTAATCAGTTTATCAACTTTTTCTTTTCATTTTTATACTTTAAATTTTGTTTTTACAACATAAACATTTACAGATTGCGCTTGATTCATAAGATATCTCTTATAAGAGTTAAGAAAACAGTTAAGTAAAACTAATAAAAGAAGGAAAGCAAATTTCTAGTTAAAAATATATACCAACTTTTATTATGCTCACCATTTTAGTTGCTTACTTAATATGTAGAACTAGAATGAGAACTCAATAATCAACTAGTTATTTTTGGTCTGTTTTTTATTTCATTGACCTAGTGTTGAGGAAACTCCCTCTGCTAATGCAGATCAGTGACTCTTTTGTGACTTAATTGCAGAAGAGCATGGGATTCTTGAGAAATTAAGTGACTACTTGCCCAGGATCACTTAGCTAGTATGTAAAAAAATATATTTATCTCTATCTGTATATCTACATGTATATATAGATATAGTTCCCTGGGAAGTAGCTACTGTTATTTTACATTTGAGGAGATTGAGGTCGACAAAAATTAAATGACTTAGCAGTGTCCTAGCTAGTAAATATGTGAGGCAGGGTTTGAACTCAGGTTTTTCTGATGACCCCCACCTCCACCCCCCACCCCCATGTCCGGCATCCTATTCACTGCATCACCTAGTTACATGTTTGTGCACACACATACAAACTTTCCTTGTAGGTGAGGAATAATTCTCTTCTTTCAGGTTTGTGTCTTGAGCATATTGACTTCATAATATTTTTTTTATCATCATTGTTCTCCTTTACTCATTTTTCCATCCATACATTTTGTATTATGATTTTGTTTTGGACTAGGCTGTGTTCGCTTCTGGAAGGGCCTTGTTATTGATTTAAATTATTCCAGGTCTTGGTAAAGGCTGGCCAGTGGACAACATCAGGGATAACTTTCTGCTAGTGTAGATGGTACACATACAGCATGTAGAGTAGAGTGTTTTGGGGTAGGTCAGGCCAGTCTTCATGCTGTGTTCTGATTCATTGAGTTCCTTGGTCCCATTCTAGTCCTCTAGGTTTCTGAGTATGGTTTAGGATCAATACAGCATAGCTGCAGGTTCCAGGTGTTTTTGGTTGTCTTATGCTCTTTGTTCAGGTGATGTACAACAGAGACTTGGGCACTAATATGCCTCAGTTTCTTTAACCTTACAATATATAGAATGAGAGTAATGGAGAAATTACCTATTTTGCAAATAATCCTGCCCTATTTTCAGATCTCTAGCTAGAATTTGTCCAAGTGAAGTGAAATTTACTTTTAGGGTTTAAAAAAAACTGAATCATAAAATTTGAACAACTTAAACTTATAATTTTAAAGTTTAGAAACAGTGAGGGGAAAAAAAGTTAAGCTGATGTATTCATTGTTACCTAAGTGTAGCACCAACATGATATTCATAGCACCTATGACAGATATAAATATGCCAACGTAATTCTGAATTGCAAAATATAAAAGACTTCATATGGAGTATAGAACCAAAATGTTTAATCAAACACCAGAAAGCCAAATCTCAACACTAGAAAAACAAATCCATCACAACAACAAAGAAGTGTGTACACATAACACTGCAGGGAACACTGCCATCCCCAGGTCTTCCCCCTGCTAGGGCCTTCCCACAGACAAACACTCACAGCTCCCTATTTGCTTCCTCTCTCTCCCTCAGTTCTAACAACCTAGCTCTTCTGGGCTCTGCTCCACCTGTTCAGCAAGCTCCTCCCACCACAGGCTTTGTGTAACTTAAACTCATGTGACTTAAGCAGGTCATATGGGGTCTATTAATAGATGGGAAAGATCTTCCCATTAAGCAAAAATTCATTACCATTACACTGAGTTGAATTTTAAATCTTTTTTTTTCTTAGCTTACTTTTGGTTTTGAATTTGAATGTTTTTTTTTCTTTAAAGCAAAAATTTTACTTTTTACGTATTGAGTCAAGCTTTTCTCTGTACTTGAATAAATATGCTACTATAGTTTGAACTTGCAAATAGTTCATATTATGTATATATGGACATTGTGGGCATTTTAGGATCATTTGATCATTAGATTATGCATTTAGAGCTGGAAGGGACTTCAAAAAAGTTATCTAGAACAGTGCTTTCAATTTATTGCTGAGGAAAATGAAGCCTGGAGAGATAGTTACTTGCCTGAAGTCACAGTGGAAGTAAGTAGAAGAACCATGGTTTGAACCTCTATCCTCTAACTTCAGAACCAGCAGTCTTTCCATTGTATTTAATCTTGAGAAGCATATACAGATGTCTCTTTTTTAAAATGAAATATTTCAAGTCAAAGTGTTGGTAATGTGATTAAAAATAGGTGATACAAATCTGTAATACTAAATTTAATACTTGGGAACTTTTTAATTTTAGGGATTTGGGAACCAGACGGATTCAGATTATGTTGCTGAGATCTTTACTTATGGTAAGTCATTTGAGATGCGCAATAGAATTGGAGGGGAATGGTCAAATGGTATTTAAGTGAGAAGATTTGAACTTTACAGGTCTTTTGTTTCCCACATAAGAGTCACAGAATGTTAGAGCTCAAAGTAGTATTAAAGATCTAATTCAAGTCTAAATTTACAGATAAAGAAATAAAGATTTTAAAAGTTGAGGTGCCTTAGCCCAAGATGACATTATGTTTATTTTCCTTTGGTGAAGAATCAGTAAAAAAAGACCTCCAAGATCTAATCTAGCTACTGGTAGGAAAGTCAGGATCACAGCTTAGAGTTAGTCAGGACTCAGAATTTATTAAAACTCAGAATTACAATTTCCCTTGTATATTTAAATCAAGTTATTTTTTAAACAATATTTCAAGTTGAAAAGAGGGTATACGTGCTACTTTAAATGCATAAGTGAATGTAATGTTTGTAATTTACCAGCCCAGCTAATTCATTTATTAGTCATATTTCTTTGACATATATTAACCTTAGAGCATAATTTAAATTCTCTGAAAATAATTTTAAAGCAGATTAAGAAAATGAGATACCAAGGTAATCACATCATTTGATATTCTTGAAAAAGAAGGCCCTCGGGGCGGCCAGGTAGCTCAGTGAGTAAGAGCACTGGCTCCAGTGTCAGAACGAACTGGAGTTTGAATCCCGGCTCAGACACTTAAGCACCCACCCAGAAACACCTGGCCGTGTAACCTTGAGCAAGTTACTTAACCCCAATTGCTTAGGGGCAGCCAGGTGGCTCAGTGAGTAAGAGCACCGGCTCCAGTGTTGGGACGACCTGGAGATCGAATCCCGGGCTCAGACACTCAGTACCACACCCAGAAATAACTGGCCGTGTAACCTTGAGCAAGTTACTTAACCCCGATTGCTTAAAAAAAAAAAAAGAAAAAGAAGGCCCTCAGTTATGAAGATATGTAGTTATAAAAAAATTTTTTTTACAGTGAAAGGAAATTGTTTTTAATTTAATAAATATTCATTGTTCTTCACTCAGGTATTCAGTGTTAATTCTTCATCTGGAAATAAAGAAATCCTTGATATGATTCCTTTAAATGTATTGATTATTTTTTCTGTCTTTTTGCTCTTTTAATCATGTATATAGGCTGTTACTTAATACTAGGATCCTCCAGAAGCCACCAGAAAATAGCCCAGGAATTTTGGGACAGATGGAACTCTTTAAGTGGAGGAAGCTTGAGAAGCTTTGATATCAGAGCTGCTATCCCTCCTGCTGCCTAAAAGGGAGCTACTTTGCCCTAATCAGTGGGGACAACTAGGTAGTAGGACTTTCAGAGTGGATAGGGAATGAATAGAATTCCTAAGGACTAAAGTTGACGAGATTCATAGAATTTCTGCCTTCTTATCCCAATGTAATGATTATTCATTATGACACTTAAGAATGAATCTGTTATGAGTTTTAAGAACTCTACCGGTTCTGAAAGGATATCAATCAAATGAGATCTCCCATGTTCTTAATTTTAACACTTTTTTTTAGGGGGGGGGGGAATAATATATCAAGGAGCTTGCCACTGTGTTCTTTACCACGGCTGATACAGTTTGTAAAACTGGTTATAATTTATAATCTTAAAGAGTTGTCTGAGATTAAGAGAAATGAAATGTGTTGTCCATGGTTTCACAGTAAGTGTCAGATAGGAAACTTGATCATATGTGTTCTTGACTTCTGGTCTTTCAGTTAATCCACTATGCCATAATTGTTTCCTCATCTCATTGCCCCTGTGTTCACTTTGGTGAATATAAATTTAAAACTGACTTCTTAACTCTTTAAATAATTCTTTAATCAATTCACCAAAGTGAACCATATGGGTAAAGAATTTTTAAAAATCAACTGTCTAGTCAGAAATGAGACACTTTTTTCTTTTTAGTGTAATGGTCATATTACTAATAAATAATATGCTAGCCTATGTAGGCATCTAATTCCCTCTCTATGTTAGAATGAAGTTATGGAAAGTTAAAAGTCTAATGCTAGCACAGTGTTGATGCTGACATATTATAAGACCACATTGACAGTGAATTCACTATTTACAAATTTTTAGAGCCGTCAGGAAAAAATGGATTAGCAATCCCTATTCTTTGTATTTTCCCATGCTTAATACAGTACTGTTGATCTGAATTTTTAGAAGTACATAAAACTTAAAATTTATTCTGTATAATTTTACAACCAGAAGAAGCATTTATTGACCATTTAAATTTGTATTTTGGGTCCATGTCATTATAGTATAAAGAACTGCTTCTTATAAGTCATTCTCTTTTTCTGTTAATGAAATACTCACTTCACTTCCTGCATTTTAGGAATTTTGATATTTAAAATCTTTGCATTCAGGGTGTATAGAAGTGAGATGAGTTGTACATAAGTTTACAATTATTATACTTATTGTTTGATCTCATCTCTTTTTACTCTTTGCAAATTAATATTCATTATAGTTAAACTTTAAGAATGGCAATAGTATTTTGAATAAAGTTCTTTTTAAGTTTCAAGTAACCATGTTTTCTTATTAGATACATTCCAATTTTTTGTCTTTATTTCTATTTCCATTAGAAGATGTTCTCTATGTTTATGGATTCTTGAAAGAACAACTAGGAACTTTAAAAAAGGATTTTGGAAAAAAAAAGTTTGTGATAATGGTATATGTTTATATTATTCTTAGGTAACATCAGGATACAAAGCTAAGACCATTGTTACTGCACTACCTGCCCCATTTCTTGATCCTTTACTATCTCCGTCTCTCATGGAAGACTGTGAACTGAGACAGCTGGTCCTGGAAATACTGCATAACCTAATTGATCGACATGACAATCGGGCAAAACTTCGCGGAATCAGGTAATTTCACTTCAAAATTGGTTTAGTTAATATATTTTCCACATTAAAAGCTTTTAAATTGTTTTAAATTAAATAATTATGTGGGAGAGATTATTTTGAGACTACAGATTCTTAACCTGGAGTCTTTGGTGACCCTTTTGGGGTCTAGATGGGACCAAAAATCTGTTCTTTTGTGTTCATTTCAGAGGTTCTATGAACTTGGATGGGAAAACAGTTACATCTGTATTTTCATTAATCTTTGGTTTCCATTGTAATTATATGTATTTTATTTTGTGTCTAAAAACAATCTAAGGAGTTTGTAGATTTTATCAGTTCACCGAAGGGGTTTATGATACAAAAAAGTTCAAGATCCCCTTCTAATAGATCCTTGAGATTTAAAAAAATATATAACCTGTCTTTCATTTAATTGAGATTGTTTTCATAGTAATAATAACAACCGAAAGTTGTATTGCTTTAAATTAGGCAGCAATCTTTACATACATTATTAGAGCTTTTATGAGGTAGATACTATCAGTATTATAACTGTTTCATAAATGGAGAAGCTGAGATTTATATAAGATAAATGATATCTATCACTGCTAGTACATGTCAAAATTGAGATTTGAACCTGGATTCTTCTTGACTCCAGCATTCATTCACTACATCAGGCTGCCTCTCTAGTTGTCCATTTTAAGATGGTAGTATGCCTTAGAGAAAGAACCATTTTTTGTTTCAACAATAATGTCTTTGAGTAACTACTAGCTTAAACACATAATCACAGTCTAATTTTTGCTTTTACCAAAGTCTAGTTTTTCTTTGAAAATAATAATGGTCTTATGATTAAGTTAATGCTACTTTTGTGGTTCTTGTCATGAAAATTGACTGTTATTAAATACAGCCATAATTGAAATGGAAATTGATGTAAAAATGTTGAAATAGTTCAGACATATTTTTGCAGCTATTTTCTCATATGTGATATTTTGATATAATTAAATGTGTCATAGTGTTCCATTAAAATATGCATTCCTTGTTTCCATAGAATCATACCAGATGTAGGTGACCTTAAGATAAAAAGAGAGAAAATTTCCAGGCAAGATGCAAGCTTCATGAAAAAGGTGAGAACTTTTATTATAGAATGGTACATAAATCAAGTTATAAATATTTATTTTAGACTGTTACAGATTAATATTAAAACAAAATCTTAGCATTTTAAGGTCCCATATAGGTCATCTAGTCCAACATTTTTTCCACTATATGAATCTCATCTGTAATATTATAGATTGTTGGTCATCTCTGCTTAAACATTTAATAACTGGAATTTGCTACCTCAAAGCAATTCATTCCATTTTTGGATAACAGTAATGGTTAGAAAAATCTTCTATCTATTTAACAATGATCTGCCTCCACCTTTTTTTTTCCTTTTCCTTCCCCTGGAACTATTTGGATTATTTTAAGTCCTTTTCTACATATAGCTCTTCAAAAGACAGTAATGTTTCTCTGTGGTCTTCTCTTCAGGTTGAACATTTTGAGTTCATTGTTCATTTATTTATACAGAAAATTCCTAACAAGGCTTTGTCAGAGGTTATCACGTAATTAATGTCTTTTTTTTCTTTATACTTTTACTTGTCTTTCATTAATATTTTCCCCCTTTAACAAAAAATAATGAAGAAGAAGAAATAAATGTGGCATGGAGCTATGCTATTGATTTCTTATTCCTTCTCTTTAATCTCCTATAGTACTTAAATTCTATAGCTACCTGTCCCAGGGCTCATTATTTGATCATTTCCTGTTTTTGGCTACTCATAGCAACTAGGTAATAGTGAGTGAACATTCACATTATGAGTGAACAAAAACTGAAATTTGCTTTCTCCTTTCTAATACCTCACTTCAGAACACTAAAAGATAAATTCAATTCAGAAAGCATTTAGCCTATAAAAGAATATAAAATTGCATTGGGGTCAGATGGATAGGTAGGTTCTTACCTAGGTAAAGTTTTAGACAAATTTTATTTTAGACAAAGCCGTCCATTCATTCATTTATGAAACCCATTACGTGCAGTTCCTCTTATGAGCCAGTTGCTTAGGTTAAACCAGTATGAATAAGGAGCTTGGTATAGTGAAAAATATGATGGACTAGGAGTCAGAAGGCCTAGGTTTCAACAAGCAGTCATCCATCCAGCCTTTGCTTAAAGAAGCTGACTGAAGAGTGGAACCCACTACTCTTTTTTTTCTTTTTCTTTTTTTTTTGTTTTTATTAATATCTTTGTTTACTTTGAGTTTACAAGATTCACTTCCCCAGTTCTTTGAGTTTCAAATTTTCTCCCCCTCCATAACCCCCCCCCCCCCTCCCCACCATGGTGGCATACAATCAGGTATAGGATCTGCAGATGCTTTCACATTAGACATTGGTCAGGTTATAAAGAAGGATTGTATCAGATGGAATGAACAATGGGAAAGAGGAAACCAAACCAAACAAGAAAAAGAAAGAGAGCACGTAATTTGCTTCAATCTGCATTCAAACTCTGTTCTTCCTAGTTCTTTCTCTGAATGTAGACATCTCTCTCCATCATGAGTCTTTTGGAATTTACATATAACTCTGCAATTCTGAGAAGAGTCCGGTCTATCAAAGTTGGTCATCACACATATGTTATAGCTGTAATTCTGTACAAATTTTTCCTGGTTCTGCTCTTCTCATGCAGCATCAGTTCATATAAGCCTCTCCAGGTAGATATGAAGTCCATCTGCTCTTCATTTCTTATGACACAATAGTATTCCATTACATTCATATACCATAACTTGTTTAGCCATTCCCCAATTGATGGGCATCCCCTTAATTTCCAATTCTTTGCCACCACAAAAAGAGCTGCTATAGATTAGAGGAGGGGATATCCAGTGGGATCGCTATTTTGGGGTGGTGGGTAGGGGAAAAACGGGGAGAAAATTTGTAACTCAAAATCTTGCAGAAATGAATGACGTAAACTAGAAGTTAATAAAGCATTTGATAAAGATAAAAGAGCTGCTATAAATGTTTTTGTACATATGGGTCTTCCTCCCACTTGTGTGATCTCTTTGGGATACAACCCTAGAAGTGGTATTGCTGGGTCAAAGGATAGGAAATTACTTATAGCCCTTTGGGTATAGTTTAAGATTGCCCTCCAGAATGGTAGGATCAGTTCATAACTCCACCAGCAATGTATTAGTGTTCCAATTTTTCCACATCCTCTCCAGCATTTATCATTTTCCTGTTTTGTCATCTTAACCAATCTGACCGGTGAGATGTGGGACCCCACTACTCTTAAGGAAGTTCATTTTACTGTGGAATAATTAGAATTGACATTTTATCAATTTGTCTATGTACTTGAAGCATAAATTTACCTCTTTGTACCTTCTAGTCAGTTGGTCATCAAACATTTATTAAGTTGCTATTAGGTATCAGACATCGAGCTATCCATTTATCCTAGTTTTCCCAAGTAAAACAAGCCAAATCCTTTTTCCAAATAATAGCTATTTAAGTATTTTTGTCAGGGTTATGAAACCAGAAGATCAAGGGAATGTTGTAGCTTGCGAAGATTTTAGTGAAACATTTAATAAAATCTTTTTCTTTTTTTATGTATAAGTTGGAGGTGAACTAGACCTAGTATAATTCAGTTGATTTGAAATTGGTTGTCTGGCTGGACTTGATAAGTCTAGCTATATTAATAGTTGATGTTACCTTGGTTTTGTTCTCTTTTTCTTTCCTTTTTATTTTAATACAACACCCATTATACATATGAAGACATATGAAACATTTCCACATTAGCCATGTTGTGGGGATGGTGGGTAGGGAAGCAAGAAAAATTAAGAAAAAAATATGCTTCGATGTCCACGCAGAGTCCACGCAGAGTTCATTAGTTCTCTCTCTGGAATGGATAGGATTTTCATCATAAGTACTTTGGAATTGTCATGGATCGTTATATTGATCAGAGTAAATTAGTCTTTCACAGCTGATTATCCTAACAGTATTACTTCACTTTGCATCAGCTTATGTAAGCCTTCCCAAGGTTTTCTGAAACCATCTTGCTCGTCATTATTTACAGCACAGTAATTTTCCACTGCAGTCATTGTAACATACTTTGTTCAGTCGTTTCCAATTGGAACATTCCTTCAATTTCCTATTCCTTGCCACCACAAAAAGAGCAACTGTAAATATTTGATCTCTTTGGGGTACCAGCTTAGTAGTGGTACCGCTGAATCAAGGGAATACACAATTTTATAGGCCTTTAGATATAGTTCCATATTGTTCTCCAGAATGATTAGACCACTTCACAATTCTACTAAACAGTGCACTTATTTTTCACATCCTCTCCAGCATTTCACATTTATTTTCCTTTTCTATCAGGGTAGCCAATCTGATAGGTATAAGGTTACATCTTAGAGTTGTTTTAAATTGCATTCTTTAATTATTAAATGTGATTTAGAACATTTTTCATATGAATATTGATAGCTTTGATTTATTCTGAAAACTGCTTGTTTTTGAGCATCTGTCAGTCAAGGAATGACTTATTTTTCTAAATTTGATGCAGTTTCCTATATATTTAAGAAATAAAACCTTTATCCCTACAAATTTGAGAAATGAGATCACTGCTTCAATTTACTCCCCTGTTTTCTGCTTTTGTTTTAATTTAGATACATTGGGTCTTTTGGTGCAAAATCTTTTTAATTTCATGTAATTAGAATTACCCATTTTACTTCCTGTGATCCTCTCTATCTCTTGTTTAGTCATAAATTCTTCCCTTATTCATAGATCCAATAGATATATATTTTTTTTCTGTGATTGATGTCACTTTGAAAAGAGTGCTCTAGTGGAGTGTCCCAAAGATTCCTATTGTAGTTGGTTCTGCTGTATATCATTTTATCAGTGACTTAATTGAAGATGTAGATGGAATACCTATCAAATTTGAAATTGCCCTGAAGCTAGATGGATTGGTTATATACCACACTGGGTGATAAGAAAAGACAACTATGTACCAGTTATAGCTTATATCCTGGTGAGCCAAATCTAATAAGATTAATAGGGATAAATGTAAAGTCTTAAAGGTGAATTAAAAATTAATTTCACATTTGGTTGGGGGAGATGGAGTATGGTCAGTTAGTAAACATTTATTGTTATTTTTGTCAGTCATGTCTGATTCTTTGTGACCCCATTGACCATAGTATGCCAAACTCTTCTATCCTCCACTATCTCCTAAAGTCTATCCAATTTCATGTTTGTTTTTTCCATGATACATCTCATCCTCTGCCATCTGCTTTCCCTTTTGCCTTCAATCTTTCCCCGCATTAGAGTCTTTTCCATTAAGTCCTGTCTTCTCATGAAGTGGCCAAAGTATCTAAGCTTTACCTTCAGTACTTGACCTTCCAATGAAAAGCTTGAATTAATTTTTTTAAGTATTGGCTGATTTTTTTCTCCTTGCTGTCCAAGGGACTCTCAAAAGTCTTCTCCAACACCATAATTCCAAAGTATCAGTTCTGTAGCACTTTATTTATAATCCAAATATCACCAACCATACTGGAGAAACCAAAGCTTTAATTATATGAGACTTTGTCATCAAGATGATGGCTCAGCTCGTTAGTATGCTGTTCATATTTGCCATAGCCTTCCTCTCAAGGAACAAGCATCTTTTAATTTCATGGCTACTGTCACCATCAGTATTGATCTTGGAGGCCAAGAATATAAATTCTGACATTGCTTCCATTCTTCTTTCTATTTACCAAAAAGTGATAAGACCAATTGCCAAGATCTTAGCTTTTTTTAATGTTAATCTTCAAGACAGCTTTTGCACTGTCTTGAAAGAGGAGCTTTCATTTTCATCAAGTCTTAATTCCTCTCTTTTTTTGCTATCAGAATGATATCATCTGCATATCTAAGGCTGTTGATTATTTTTTTCAGCAACCTTAATTCTAGCTTTTGTTTCATCCAACCTGACATTTCACATGATGTACTCTTGTACATGAGTTAAATGAACAAGGTCACACTGTACAGCCTTTCATACTCCTTTTCTGATCATTTGTTCGGTGCTCAGTTCTAACTGTTGCTTTGCATCCCATATACAGATTACTCATGAGACAAGTAAGATGATCTGGTCCTCCCATCTCTTTGAGGACTTGCCATATTTTATTGTGATCCACATAGTCAAAGACTTTACTGTAGTCAATGAAATAGAAGTAGATGGGCAAAGATACTGAAGTTTGAACTTGTATACAAATAGTTCATATTATGTATATATGGACATTGTTGACATTTTAGGATTATTTGATCATTAGATTATGTATTTAGAGCTGGAAGGGACTTCAAATATACTGAAGTGATTGGCTATTTTCTTCTCTAGGGGATCAGCTTTTGGCAGAATTCTCCACTATTTCCTCCCATTTTGGTTTCATTGAGCAATGTGCAGTACAATTCATAGTTTCACTGAGCTTTTGCAAGCCCTTCCCCTATGACAAGGCAGTGATTCAGGAGGGGAAACATTTATTAAGTGCCTACTATTTGTCAGACACTGTGCCAAGTCCTGAGCATACAGAAAATGGCAAAAGACAATCCCTGCCCTCAAGGAGCGCACAATCTAATGAGAAAGACAACAATGTACAAACAAGATATGAACAAAACAAATTGGAAATAATCATTAGAGGGAAGATGCTAGATTTAAGAGGGGTTGGGAATAGCTCCTTCTAGACAGCTGATCATTTAGAAAAAAAAATCTGGCTGTAGAACACAATGGGCTGGAGTTGTGCTTTAAATTACTTGTAAAGTTGGGTGGGGTAGCAATACCTAGATTGAGGAGAATGTTATTCTTATCCACTATCAATAGTCCTATACTTCTGAGACTGATTCTTGAAATAAGCACTTTAGAAAAAAGGGGAAAATGCTGGATCTTCTACAATCATTGGTTATTAGTAATCATTTCTTTCACAGGAATGCAAGAATATTTCAGTATTAGAAAAAATCTTAGCATGATTAACCATATTAAAACAAAATCAACAGAAATCATACGATTATCTCAATACAGAAAAAGTTTTTGTCAAAATACTACACTTACTCCTATTAAAAACACTAGAACATAAGAATCAATGGAGCTTTCCTTAAAATGATAAGTAATATTTATCTAAAACCATCAGCAGACATTATATCTGTAATGGGGATGTTAGAAACCTTTTCAGTAAAATCAGGGGTGAATCAAGGGTGCCTATTATTACCATTGTTATTCAGTATTGTAGTAGAAATGCTAGTAAGTAATGCTAGGAGGAAAAAGAAAAAGAAATCGAAGGAATTAGAATAGACAATGAGGAAACAGAACTATCACTCTTTGCCGATGATATAATGGTATTTTACTTAAGAGAATCAACCAAAAAAGCTAGTTGATATAATTAACAACTTTAAAAGCTGCAGGATATAAAACAAACCCATTTAAAATCATCAGCATTTCTATATATTCCCAGAAAAGACCGTAAGCAAGAGGTAGAGAACTTCCATTTAAAATAACTATAGATAATATAAAATACTTGGGAGTCTACCTGCCAAGACAAACCCAAGAACTATAAGAACACAATTGTAAAACATTTTTCTCACAAAGTCAGATCCAAACAATTGGAAAAATATCAATTATTCATGGATGGGTGGAGCCAATATAATAAAAATGACAATTCTACCTTAAATTAGTCTAATTATTCATTGCCATCCCAATCAAACTGCCAACAAATTATAGAGCTAGAATAAATACAAAATTTATATGGAAGAACAAAAAGTCAAGAATATAAAGGGAATCAATGAAAAGAAAAATGTAGGGGTGGCTAGGGGGCACAATGAATAGAGTGCTGGCCCTGGAGTCAAGAGGACCTGAGTTCAAATCCAGCCTCAGACACTGAACACTTAACTAGCCATGTGACTTTGGGCAAGTCATGTAACCTCAATTGCTCCTCCAAAAAGCAAAAAAAAGAAAGGAAAATTTGAAGGAAGTTGGCCTAGCAATACCAGATCTCATACTGTATTATAAAGCAGAAAAATAATCTGGTACTAGTTAAGAAATAGAGTGGTATATCAGTGGAATAGATTAGGTCCATCATATTGTAGTAAATTACCGTAGTAATCTAATGGTTATTAATAAACCAATAGTGCCAAGCTCTTTGGCACTATTTGACAAAAACTGCTGGGAAAACTTGAACACAATGTGACAGAAACTAGATATAGACTAACATCTCACATGACCAAATAAAAGATAGAGAACATTGCGAGATGTAAAATGGATCATTTTGATCTATTAAATTAATTTTTTTTTTGCATAAACAAAACCAATGGAACCAAAATGGGAAGCAATGAAGAAAATTGAGGAAAAATATCTTATGGCAAGTATCTCTGATAAAGGCTTCATTACTCTTATTATATAAGAACTGAGTCAATTTTATAAGAATACAAGTCATTCTCCAGTTTATAAATGGTCAAAGGATATGAACAGATAGTTTTCAGACAAAGAAGTCAGAGTTATCTATAGTCATAAAATGCTCTAAATCGCTATTGATTAGAGAAATACAAACTAAAGTAATTCTGAGAAATATACCTATGAGATTGGTTAATGTGACAGAAAAAGAAAATGATAAATGTTGGAGGGGATATAGGAAAATTGAAACACTAATAATACACTTTTGGTGAAGTCATGAACTGATTCAGTCATTCTGGAAAGCAATTTGGAACTGTACCCAAAGGGCTATAAAACTGTCTGTATCCTTTGATCCAGCAGTACTAATTCAATTCTAGGTCTGTATTCCAGAGAGAACTAAAAAAGGGGAAAAGGCCCTGCTTGTATAACAGCTTTAACAGGAATTCTTTTTTGATAGGCAAGAATTGGAAATTGAGGGGATACCTATATTTTGGGGAATGGCTGAACAAGTTGTGGTATATGATTGTAATGGAATAATTTTTTGCTATAAGAAGTAACAGATTGGATAATTTCAGATAAACCTGGAAAGACTTACATGAACTGATACGAAGTGAATTGAGTAAAATCAGGGGAATGTTATACACAGTAACAACAATATTGTGTCATGAAGAACAGTTAATGACTTAGCTGTTCTCAACAAAACAGTGATCCAAACAGTCCCAAGGACTCATGATGAAAAATGCTATCTGCCTCTAGAGAAAGAACTGATATTATCTGAATACAGACTGAAGCTTTCTTTCTTTTTCTCTCTTTCTCTTTCTGTCTTCTGTGTCTCTCCCTCTCTCTTCCCCTTCCCTCCCCCCCCCCCAGTCTTCTTGCACAAAATGAGTAATCTGGAAATGTTTAACATGATTGCACAGGTATAAACCTGTATCAGATTACTTACCATTTTGGGGTGGGGTGGGGAGGCAATCATAGAAAGGGAAGGATAGAATTTGGAACTCAAAACAAACCAAAAAACCCCCAAAACTCAACATGTTAAAAATTGTTTTCACAGGTAAATGACCAGAAAGTAAAGTATTTAAAAATACTTAATAGAAAATTTTCTGAGATTTTTTAAAGGATGAGATTAAAAGGAAGTAAAAATGTTTTCATTTATTTCATTCATTCAAAAATTTCAATTTTTATTTTTAGTGAAAAGGCCTTTGGTCCCAATAAATGTATTTCTTATCAAGAACAATATAATTGAATTATTTTTTTGACTGGACTTGTGATTTTATCAGTGTAGAAAGCTTGTGGTCAAGAACTTTCTCTCCTAGTGCAGGTTGATGTCTTCTTTGTGACTAAAAGTCTTAGAAAGTTTCCCTAGGGGTGTTAAGAAGTGATTTGCCCAGGGTCATAACTTTTATGTAGCAGAGAAAGCACTCTCACTCAGGTCTTCATGACTCTAAGGTCTGATCGCTAGCCACTACACCATAATGCAACTCTCTGAATATGCTTTTTTTTCCCCAAAAAATCTGAGTTTATATTGGTCTGATCAGCTGTAGTGGACACACTATACATTGACCTCAACGTAGTGATGATATTTTGGTCCTCTTTAAATACAAAGGACAATAACCAACCAACCAATTTCCTTACTCTTCTGAGAAAGAGACTTTTGCATTCATAATGGATTATACCTTATATTTGCAAGAGCACTTTTTCTTTTTCAGCAAGTTAAATTGTTTTGTCAGATATCATAATCTATACTTATTCAGGTCATAGCCTCACCTTGTGATTTCCTTTAAAAGGAAATAGTCATTTAATTCATGTTTATCAGATAACAGGTATCTCATTTTCAATCATAATTTCTTTTCAGATATTCTTGAACATTAAGAGGAGCTGTGTAGTAGTGTTTTGATTAATGTATAAAATAGGAGTTTTATCATCAGGCCTTCATCTTTCTTTTCTCAAAACTAAAGACATAATAGCCAACATTTATATATCACTTACTATGTGCCAGTCACTATGCTAAGCAATTTACAATTGCTATTTCATTTCATTCTCATACATTCAACTCTGGAAGAGGTAGGTGCTATTATTATCCCATTTTTACAGATGAGAAAACTGAAGCAAACAAAGGTGAAGTGACTTGCCCAGGGTTACACAACCAGTAAGTGTCTGAGGTCATATTTGAATGCAGGTCTTCCTGATTATAGGCTTGGTACTCTATCTACTCTGCTCTCTACTTACACCTATAACATCTCCTTTGCACTTATATTCCAGTTTGCATGATGATTCTTTAGGTATATATATATATATATATTTAACTTCCCTGTTAGATTATAAGTTCCTTGTGGACAAGGTTTTTGATTCCTAAGACTCCTATATTGAATTGCAAAGGATTGTAGCTTCCACAAATGTTTTGGGTTTTTGCTTTTGTTTCACTTTATTTTTGATGAATAGGATTTATAGCTGTAAGGGATCAGTGATTCTTATCCTGGAGTGCATTAACTTTTTCAAAAATTATTGTTTTGATAGTTATTTTTCTATATACTTGATTTCGTTTGTATTTTACATTACACTTTAAAACTTTGTCCTGAGAAGTGGTCAATAAAGCTTTAGCAGATTTCCTTCCAGAAATAAGGTACATGATATAAAATGGTTTGGAATCCCTACTGTAGTCTAAACTATTTTCCCATTTTATGAATCAGGAAACTGAGGTCTAGAAAGATTAAGTAATTTAGTTAATTCACACAAATAGCAATTTGGAAACTCCAAATCCACTGATTCTTTTAGGAGTTATTGATCCTGAATCGACATGATCCTTTACTATCATTGTGTCAGTTTTAGTTAAGTTTCTCCTTAACTGATGATCATATGACTGTTAATGAGCTTCTTTTAAATGAATTGGTTTAAAGTAAAGGATGTCTTTTTTTTTTTTTCTAATGTCTTTTCAGAATGGTCAGCT
Organism: Petaurus breviceps papuanus; assembly: GCF_028583685.1. Classification (NCBI taxonomy): domain Eukaryota; kingdom Metazoa; phylum Chordata; class Mammalia; order Diprotodontia; family Petauridae; genus Petaurus; species Petaurus breviceps. Next base: position 19,018,872 of record NW_027187460.1, on the reverse strand, counting down.
GTTATACCGGCATATTTATTTGGGCTGTAAGGAAGAAGACAATGTTCAGAAAAACTTCGAATTACTCTATACATCTCTTGCTCTTATAACTATTGAACTGGCCAATGAAGAAGTGGTTATTGATCTTATAAGAGTAGCCATTGCTTTACAGGTAACTTATCTCAGTGAAATTTTTCAAAGACAGTGTGGTCTTTGAGATACTATTTTCTTTTCCTAGGGATAGACTATGAATTGATGCTGATCATAGCTCATCAGTGCAGAAATATGTAAGTACTTTAATAAAAAGATTAGGAAAATTTGTTAGTAATCATTAATTTATACTTCAGAATTTTCATTTTATTGTAGATCTCTTTGGAAATAGACATCATTCTGCTAAGTTTCTATACTTGTATTTTAATGCATATTTTTTCCAGAAAAATGATAAAGCAACATTATTTGGACTGCTCATATTTGTTTCTCGTTTAAAGGATAGTGCCATCATTAATGAGGATAATTTGCCCATGTTCCATCGCTGTGCTGTCATGGCATTAGTTGGAGCATACCTCAACTTTTTAAGTCAGATGATAGCAGTTCCTGCTTTTTGCCAACATGTGAGCAAGGTAATTTATCCAAAAAGGTCTTTATACTTTTTTTCAGTATGTCATAGTTCACTATGTCTGTTTTTGTTTTATGGAATGTCAGATTATTTATACTTATTCTGTATAACAGGTAATATAATCATCAATGTTGTACATTATGTCAGCATTTTCCAAATTGCTTATCCTTTCCTTTAACATGTAGAATACTTATTATAATTTTCATTTAATCATATGCACATATTCTTCAGTTTATTAGAAATACCCAAGAAGTCTGCCTGCCCATGGGCGAATTAAAAAAAAAAAGGATTTTTATTTTACATCATTTCAGAGGGGTAGCTTGGCCTTTTATGCCTTGTGAAAGGCACAAGTACAGAGTTAAGCTAGTTAAAAAGTCCTTTTATGATTTATCCAGATTTGAATTTCATGCCTTGAACTCTGTTGGTCAGCATTCCATGGTTCACTAAATCCCACCCCTTGATTACATCTTTTCATTTCCACATTTCAATTCTCCACTCCCTTCTCATTTTCATAAATTTTCCTTATACTTAAATAAAGGAAAGGCCAAAAATGCTTCTAGTCTTCTCCCATTTTGTCTGCATTAGATAGCTTGAGAAGAGATTTTCCTCAATTGCCAGGAGAATTGACAAAAGTGGGAGTTTAAAGATTTGGACCCAGGATATCAGTGATAGTAGTCCCATTATCAGAGGCCAGGTCTGGGTTCCTGGCCCTCATCCCCATCCTTTGTGAATGAGACCTCATCTGGTAAATCCTTTTATATACAGGGAGAGGCCTTTCAGAACAAAGAAAGTAGTATGTATGCTGATTTTCAGGCACCAGAATCCCCCACTGCTCTCTCTCTACAAGTAGTTTTTGTCTGTGACATTAGCTGTCAGTATGAATTATAATTTCTGTTTTTATGTAATTTCTGTGTAAACAAAATTCAATCATGCCTTTCAAGTTCGAGCCTAAATCTGTAATTTTGTTATATTGTGATTTATTTTTAAACCATATTTTTGATGGAAACGTGTCCTGCAAGGTGAATATGCTAATTGTTAACTAAGTACAGCATTCTCTAAGGATGCTTAAGCACACTTAGTCAAATGAACTCAAAATTATTAAATGGTGACCTGGAAGGTTTAATACCCTTTTAAAAGCATATTACTTACCTGACTAAAGTACTTTGTCCAACATAACTTTTTATCTTTGAAATTAATTTTCCAGTTAAAAAAGATCCAGTCATTAAGAATTTACTATTTGCTCAGATAACCATGTTGAATACAATCCACACTAAAATAGGACACAATTAGTGCAGTATACAGAAGGACTGCACGATATTGCTGAGGAATTGTTACATAAACTGTATGTTAGTATATTCTCTTTTGAGGCAAGTTTGAAGGAATAGGTTTCTGGCAAAGTCATTGATTTAATGACGTCTGGGAGAATAAATTCTCTGTGTATCTTTACTGTCTGCTCCTGTATTTAATGTGTGTGCACCCTAAAAACTGTGTGCAACAGAAATCCTTATCCAAATAGTACTCAGAGGTTTCTCAAGGTAGGAAGCAGAAAAGAATGGTTTATTACCATCTCGAGAAAGGGCCACCCTCCTGACTAATGGTCAGGGAGGAGAAGCAATTTACAAAAGGAAAAGGAAGTTATAAAACCTAATGTGGAATTCTCCCCCACCCCCCTCCTGACCCTTTTCTTCCATTGGTTGGAAGTTAGGTGTACAATCTAAGCACGACAATCTACGTCAAGTACTGGAACAAGGAAACAGACTACCCAGTGTTCATTTGAGAAAGCACTAATGTCCTTATTTGGCATGTCTTATCCTGAGGTGTCACTGAGGAGAGGGGTGACTCCCTACTGCCCGGAGTTTTGAGTCCTTGTAAATCATGTGATTTCCAGTGAAGGGGAACTTGGGCCCGTTTCCCGTATAGTTTGAGAAGTTTTCACTTCTCTCACTCATTTAACATAATGTAAGGGATTAATCAGTGCTTTTGAAGTAAAAAAAAATTATTTTGTTTTTCATTAATGTCTTGATTTAACTATAACAAATAAGATGTTTTTAAATTGTGAATTTAAAATAAAGTTTATAGAAGTGGGCTGAAATCTGTATATAGGATGTCATACATATATTTATCTCTAAAGTAAATTGAAGTATTTACTTAGGCATTTTAAAATAATAAATAAATTTTAAGGCACCCTAAGTGTTACTTTTTAAAAATTTTTTCAGGTTATTGAAACAAGAACAATGGAAGCACCCTATTTTCTACCAGAACATATTTTCAGAGACAAGTGCATGTATGTTAAACTTTTTTTATTTAAAGTAAAAAAAAAAATACCAGATTTTTAGTGTTTTGTACTGATTATCTGTCATTTTCTTTGTCTTCATAAAATTTCTGTAACTTTTCTTACACTGATTTAGTGGTTATTTTCAGTCTTGAATATACAGATGTAGATCCACACATAATTAGAGACAATTTTAAAGACAATGAAGTATTTGCCTTGTGGCAAATTATTTTGTAAGCTCCTTGAAAGTAGGGATTGTTTTTTCATTCTTTGTTTTTGTTTTCCCACTGCCTTGTACAATGCCTGTGGCGCCAAACTTATGTGTCTCATAGGATAATATCTCACCATTGAGAATATTTGAAATATGTTTATTTTATTTTATTTTTTGCTTTTTGGGGGAGGGCACTTGGGGTTAAGTGACTTGCCCAAGGTCACACAGCTAGTATGTATGTTAAGTGTCTGAGGTCAGATTTGAACTCAGGTCCTCCTGACTCCAGGGCTGGTGCTCTATTCACGGTGCCACCTAGCTGCCCCAAAATATGTTTATTTTAGAGAACTTAGGGTCTTACTCATGACTTTCCATAACAAATAACAATCATTATTACAGTGTTGACTAAATTAATAATCGATGTATTACATCCTCCCTCTTGAAAGAGAGATTTGGCCAAATCCAAACTGCACTCCATTATTAAAAGAAGCAGCTATATGGTGTCAAGTTTCATGAAACAGAGGAAGAACTTTCCTTATGAATTTGTAGGCTGGGGACATGGCTTTAAGTCCTGATTCTGCTACTTAACACAATGTGGCCATGAGAAAGTCAGTTATTACCTATGGGCTTCTGTTCCTCTTATGCAAAATGAGGGAGTTGAACTTGAATTCTAAGTTGCCTTTTAGCTTTAAGCAATGAACCTGTGATTTTAGCTGGGTAAGATTAGTTCAGTATTACAAATTCAGAAGTCTCCCTTTCCTTTTTCCCATTTAGATTTCTAATTTCTAGAAAAGTTAAAATAAATTCAGTGATCTTTATTAACTTAAAGTGTTTATAGTATGGACCCAGTCAGAGACCAAAAAACCATATTTTTAAGGTCAGTTCTTTTTATAACAGTAGTCAGTACAACAAAATCAGCTACTGTGTTTTTGATGACTGCTTTGAATAATGTTTAAATGCTGCAAGCTCTTTTACATATTCTCCCATTATTGCCTGTACGATCTCTTCTCTTCTTCCACTAGGGTATAGTTGTAAAATCATCAACAGACTTAATATTGAAAGTATTAATTTCTTGGCCTCTGTGTTTTCTTCTGTCTGCATGTAAATATAAAACATCAACAAATAAGAGCAAACTGTTTATTTTCACAGGCTTCCAAAATCTCTAGAGAAACATGAAAAAAATTTGTATTTCTTGACTAACAAGATTGCAGAATCATTAGGTGGTAGTGGATATAGTGTGGAAAGACTGACAGTGCCATATGTGCCACAAGTAACAGGTAAGATGAGAATACTTAGATTATAATTTTTATGGTAGTGTTTGAGTTCATCATGTTCTTTCATATTGGTAGTACAAATTCATTCTGTGTATGCGTGTTTATTATATACATACATACATATATATATAATCAGTTTTCTTCAGAAGATTATTCAGTAGCTATAAAGTTTACTTTTCTCTTAAATATTTAATCTCTTAAGATATATGATTTTTTTAAAAGACAGCATATAGTACTACTCATACCTTTTTATGATTCCTAGAAATCTCTGTAGTATATTTTACTATAGCATCTCTTGCCTGAGAGTTACATGAAATTAAAATGAATATTTTATTCCCTTTGAAACCTGTTTTTTTTTATTTCATTTGGGAAATTCTACGATATTGTTTGTGCCAATATATCTGTTTCTTTATCTAAACCTGATGACAGGAAATATGTTTCTGACAGAGATATATTTAAGATGAGAACTATCAAAAGTCACTTCAATGCCTTATAGCTTGGAGGTGATCCTGATTTCCTAAAGACTCTTCTAGCAAAGCATAAATTTAAATTCTCTTGTGTTCTGCCAAGCTGTAAGGACTAGAATCATCATAGTGGACTATATATCTGCTCTCTTAGCTCTGGCTTCATTAAAATCAGAATGGCTCATCACCAGAAAACTGAACAGTGGGTAGATGAATTTGTTCATTCCCAGCAACTTCCAAAGATCATTAAACTAAAGTATTGTGATCTACATCAGTGCAGGAAGGGCCCACACTAACCAAAATACAAGTTTTTAACATAGTCAAATAACTGACAGAAGCAAATATTATGCTCACTTTAGGAATATCAGCATAGTATAAGTAATGGGGAAGTACACCTAATCACTATTGTTTCCACATTCTTGAAACAAAGACCTCTTTATAGGTTAAAATAAGGTAGTATGTTGTCTTGCTTTTAGAACTTGTATGCCTCAAATCAAAGAATGGGTACTTTTTCATCTGATGCTTTAATTTTTTCATAGAGGTGTAAATGCTCAGTAAAACCAGTCTTTTCCATTGTGATTGACTATACAGATTGAAGTGAATGAGGTACTCTTGGCTGTAGAATAAAGGAACATTGTACACGAGGAGATAATGTTGCTGTTACTTCTACTTGTTAAGTTTTGTTTTTCCTTCATTTTTCCTATCCAAATGGAAACGTGAATATTATTAATTTGATTTATATTGTAAATCAGATTAGCTTGTGACAGAAATGCTAGCTATTGAAGTAACAAAAAGTGAAACTTGTGCAAACTCTGAGAATATTCAATTTGTTTTGTTCCTGATGTGAATTAGTCATTTTTCTTGTACAAATGAGATCTCCCCAAAACACTGATTTTCCTCAGACTTGATGTATATAAATGGCATTGTCTTAAATCATATTTATATGTTCCTACATTGATAGATTTCCCCACTTTCCCCTTGCTTTTCTTTAAATATGTAGCATGTGGTAGCCTTAATTTTTTTATTTCTTAGTTTGAATTTTCAGATATAATAATTCAGTGAAATGATGCATAGATGTATTCCTTAAGAGAATACTATTTTTATTATAATTAGTGGTTTAATGAAATTGTCATTAAAATAGTAATTTTTTTTAGTATCACCATAGCTTATTTATACAGAATGTGTACTATTGTAATAGTTATGCTTAATCATAGTCTGCAGTTTAATTTCAATGACGTAAATTTTTAATATTTTACTTTCCCAGATTCTATTCCTCAGGAATTCCTGGGGAAATAAAAATGTTTAGAATAAAACACAGTGGTAGAACTTAGTAATGATAACAATTTTTTTTCATTCTTATAAAATTTTTGGATTTAGCTTTGTTTCCTTCAGGCAAAAAACCTCATAAACACAGACACAAGCGCAAAGGTAATCCAAGTGTCAGTTTTACCTCCTCTTTCCCTTGCTGCCCTGTAGGAAAGTACATGCCTAGCTTAAAATAAGAATGCTTTTAGAAGATTTGTAGAACTGAGCCAGAAGACTGTTCTATGTAGTTGTGATCTTAGTGGTTATTCTTAACCTTTCCTGTAGCCATAGTTTGTTTTTCCTTTTTGTTTCATTCCTCCATTTCATTTTTAAATTCTTAGATTTATTTAATTTCAATTCAGTTGTTGCATTTCTCTTTTAAAAAAAATGTTTAGTTTTTTCATCCAATAGCTTGTCAAATAGTTTCTGAAAATCTTAGTAGATATGAGCGCATAAGAATTTTCCTGTTTCCTTAGGCTTTGCTGTTATCAAATTACTCATTGGTGTGTGTTCACACACAGTATACTTAAAAGTAAATAAAATGAGAAGATATAGTGATCCCCTTTAAGCCAATTAGTTATTAAATTGTAACATCTTTTTAATGGGAATTCTCGCTTAACTCTGGTTTACAGCTTTGTATATCTTTCTTATTCTGTTTTGTGTTTATCATGCATAAATGTATGAGAGTTTCAAGGGATAGTTTTTAAATGTCATCTTATTATGGCTTGCATATAGTATTGGTATTTTGAATGTAGTATTGGTATTTTGAATATAGTATTGGTATTTTCAAGGTGCTTTTTAATGTTACCAGATATATTCAAGGGCAGTCTTGATTTTTTTTTTTTGAGAAGAGAAAATATATTGGTGACTTTTGCAGTGAACTATCATTTGTCCAAGATTTAAACAATTGGATAAAATCACTAGATTTTAAAAATGCTATATAATAATTTATTTTCTTAATGATTATTAGGGATTGCAAAATCTTTATTTTACTTCTGAATCAATAATGAAAAATGAATGAATAATCATAGAATGTTAGAGTTAGGAGGGACATAATAAATAAATCAGGTCAAAATACTCATTTTCTAGTTGAGGAAACTGAGGCTTATGGAAGTTAAATTGGGTCACATGGCTAGTTGGTAACAGAGTAGGAAATAGAATTCATGTTCCCTATTGCCACTATATTAAAAGTTTGTTCTTTTAATATAGAACACTGTTCTTCATTATTTCCAGTAAAATTTTAATGTATATTTTATGGTATTCTAATAATTTGAATTTTGGTAAACCAATAGAAACCACTAGAAAACAAAATCTGAAAAGTTGAAAGGAATTTTAGAGACTACCTAGTGCAAGCTAAACCTGAATAAGAATCCATTCTATAGTGTACCATAATTATTTGTTTGGAGACCTCTAATCAGGCAGCCCATTTATACTCTTTCCCTTCTTCAGGCTAACCCCGACCATTTCTAGAATTCTTTTAAACCATCCTAAAATGGCATGATATTGAGACATTTTACCAATCTGATCACCCTACCCCTGAAAATTAGCCTTCTGAAATGTTCAATAAAGAGCACAGTGCTTCCAGATGTAATCCAAAAAAGATAGAATATAATGAGAATATTATTTCCTTAGTCTTGGACCTCCTGTAACTGAAGATTGCCTTAGCTTGTTCATGGTTGCTTTGAAATTTTAACTCATTGAGTTTTTAGTCCTCTAAAACCCCAACATCTTAGTCATATGAGCCTGACCTTCCTCATTGTTGTATTTGTAACATTGATTGTTTATTCCTATTGAATTTCTTAATATATTTGACACAGTAGTCTTGCTTGGTGAGATATTTTTGAATACTGCTTTTGCCTAGAGGCAGCTGGAGGCTTGGTAGATAAAGCACTGGACCTGGAGTCAGGAAGCCCTGAGTTCAAATCCAGCATCAGACTGACACTTCCTAGTTTTGTGACAATGGACAAGTCATTTAACCTCTGATTGCCTGACAAAATAGATCCACTGGCAAGAGAACTGACAAACCATTCCACAGTCTTTTGCCAAGAAAACCCCAAATGGGGTCACATAGAGTCAGACCTTACTGAAACTGAACAACACCAACGAATGATAACTTCTTAGCTTTGTGTCCTCTGAAGATTTTAACATCCATCTATACCTTTAACTAAGTTATTAATAGTTAAATAGCTCAAGGTCAAACATAGATTCCTTGAGCCACTCCACTGGAGACCTTCCAAGTCGATGTCAGATTATTCATCATATGTCTGTTGGGTTGGCAATTCAAAACAATTCCATTATCATTTTGCTTTGCTAAAATTTAGGGTATATCTGTAAATATTGATGTTCACAGCTTTTCTGGATGTTTCTTGTAATGATCTCTTGAACAGTATGTATAGAATTTTGCCACGAGATCTGTTCAGAATGCCTTTATTCAGTATCTACTTGGTGCAACACACTGCACTTATATTCCGCTTTGTCAGCTGCTGCTCTTTACGTAGAACAGGGAAGTGTGTACAAAACTGCTTGATAAAAGAAAGCACTAATTCATAACTGTAGTGCCTGAGCTATTCTTAAAGGAGGTCAAGAATTCCTGGTGTTGGAAGTGAAGAGAGAGGATATCTGAGTGATGGAGGACAACCTGTGAAAAGACTTAGAGATGGGAGATGGGTTTAAGTTGGAGGAATTGCCAGTTTGGCTGAAAAATAAAGGACACAGAAGCAATCATTATGAAACACGTCTGGAAGGGCAGATGGAGCCAAATTGTAGAGAAGGTAAATACCAGACAAGAGACCATGCCTTGGGCAGTGGAAGGCCACTGAAAGTTTTTGAGTACAGGAGTTATGTAGTCATATATGTGCTTAAGGAATATTAATTTGTTACCTGTGTGGAAGATGGGGTGAAGAAAGGAGAGTTTGGAAGATGGAAAATAATCTGAAGGCTCTTCTTGTAGCACTCTGAGCTAGAGAAGATAATGCCTTAAATTAGGGTGGTGGCCTGGCAAGCAGGAAAGCAGGGGATGGGTACCATAGATGTCATAGAAGTAGAATTGCCAGGAGTTAGTAATTAATTGGATATGGGGAATAGGAGGAAGTCAAAGGATGACATGAACATTGAAATTTTGGATGACTGGAAGGATGGTGGTACCCTATACAGGAAAAGGGTAGTTTGGAGGATGAATATGATTGAAGGAATATGATGAGTTCCATTTTGGACATGTTAAATTCAAGATTCTTATAGGTCAGCCACTTGATGGAACATACCCAGTTTGTAGTTTGTAATATGGAAATAAAGGTCAGGAAAGAGGTTTGAACTATATGTAAATGGATTTGGAAGTTATCTGCATAGAATTGGTACTCGAACCTATGGATTGATGAGACCACCCAGAGAAATTGTAAAGAGAAAAGAAGATGGTCTAGACTGGATGTTTGAGAACCGGATGATGATCCAGCAAAGGAGACTGAGAAGGAACATTTGAGCAAGTAGGAGAATTGAGAAAGCAGGGTCACAAGCCAAAAAAAGACAATATCTAGTACCCATAAGAAGATGTGATCAAAAGCATCCAAAGCTTCAGAAAGGTCAAATAGAATGAAGACTGAAAAAAGACCATTGTATCTAACATTGGTAACCTCAAAGAGAAAAGTTTCAGTTAAGTTATATTTACTAGTAGTTGAGAAATGAGAGAGGTGAGGAAATGGAGGCAAGAGGCAAAAGTATACACAGCTATTAAAAGAAGTGGGGAAATGAAAAATGGCATTCAGTACTTCAGAGTATGGGCAGGGATGAGACAAACCCTGGGGAATTCCAAGATTCCATTAGAGCAAGAAAGGAAGAGTGTAAAGCAGCAAGATCCAGTGTGATTCTGGAACTTTTTCTAACAGTGTTTGTTTGGGGGTCAGGGGTGAAAGGATTCAAAGCACTAGGAAGGCAGAAGAAAGATAGAAACTGTTTATGTAGAATTAGGGACAAGATATACAGTGTTACTTTGGACAGTTATCCCTAATTAGGAAAGAAAGGATTTTCATCCTGGCAGATATCAGCAGATATAGGGAGCAGGAGTCAGGTGAATTACCTGTGATGTTATTAGGGAAGAACCAGATGATCAATCCCTTCCTCCCCACCCCACCCCAAATCCTATGATAACTCTAAACACTGCCACCAAAGGGCAAGGAGATTAATTTCCATGAAGCAGCTGAGGTCAGTTTCTGTGGAAAAATAGGGAGCTGGGGTGGAGGTGGCTGGTAGAGATGTCAGAGGATTCTGCCAGTCATCTTTGTCAGTAAATAATTAATGGCCTACTGAAGTCAAACTTACACTTGATGCTAGCTCTACAGCATTATCCCAGTATGGTGGCAGGTTTTGCCCATTTAAGACATACTTTACATGTGGAGCTCAGTTCTGAAGCTCCAATCCCCTGGTAGCACTGGCTCTGCAATACCTTTTGTTCTATGAAGTTCAGAATTTGTGTTGAAGTTCAGTGTTGAATTTGAATCTTCTTTGGAGTGGTTCCTCTACTGTCTCAAATGTCCTGAGGCTCTAAGTCTTTTTGGACAAGTGATACTTAAGGTGATGTGATGGAGTATAAACAAGCGAAATTATCCTTTGGGGAGAAAAATGGGTTTAGCTGTTCTTGGCTGAAAGATGAAGGCTAGATCTAGAAGGTCTCTATATGAATATGATGGTTGAAACTTTGAGAAAAAATCTAGAATGGTCAATTTAATAAAGAAAAGAACAGCACCAAGGCTATGGAAACACACATCAGGAAGAAAAGAACTTTAAAAAATGGGAAATGAGACAAATAAGTAATTCAGAAAGTTGAAAATATAATTCAGGTAGAGTTTAGTGTTTTAGAAGCACAAAGAAGGGAGAATTTCCAAGAAAAAAGGTTAATCATTAATCTCAAATGTCACAAGGGCAGAGAGGATGAGAGCTAGAAAAGGAAGTTGTAAGTAAATTTCAAGGGTACAGTTTTGTTAGTATATGGTTGCAAGATGTTAAAGGGTTAGTAGTGCTAAGGGCAAGGAAACTGGATATATACTAAATTTTCAAAAAGTTTGGCAGTGAAGGTGAGGTTAGGTTGTGAGATGTGTCCCTAGTGGCAAAGGGAAAAATGTGGTGGTACCCATTCATATATTTAGTTCCTTTATAAGTAAAAGATGTTACATAGTACTTTAAAAGGCATGTTGTAACATAGAGGTCACTTTTTTAAGATTTTGATTTTCTTATTGAGATTTACTTTTTAGATTTAGTCATGTCAAGGAATAGCAAGGTCAGTTAGGTGGTACAGTGGATAGAATCCTGGGCCTGGAGTCAGGAAGACTGAGCTTCCTAAGTTCAAATCTGACCTCAGACAGTTGCTGTGTGACCTTGGGCAAGTCATTTCACCCTGTTTGCCTCAGTTTCCTCATCTGTAAAATGAACTAGAGAAGGAAATTGCAAATAACTCCAGTATCTTTGCCAAGAAAATCCCAAAATGGGGTCAGGAAGAATTGTTCATGACTAAAAAAGGACTGAATAACAACAACGTATCAAGGCACTCATTAATAAGTGGAGCAGTTTATGTTAATATCCTTCTTTGCCAGATTGTAGTTCAGTAATACTGGTTAATTCTCATAAAACTAATGTTTTATAAATCTAAATGTGAAACGCTTCCCTTCCTAGGGGAATATTGGCACATGATTGGAGCTTAACTTGTCAGAGCTAGGCAGATATGTTTTATAAACGGCCAGATAAGACCATTTAATGGCATATAAAAACCAGCTATTGCATTAAACCATACATGAGAGTAATATAAATGCTTTCACCTCTCACCTAAATGAAGAAAAATAAACAAGAGCTAACTCTTGAGTTCCCTAATGCATGTGTATTAAATATTCAGAGACATGCCTTACAACATTTAAGTATTCTTTCATTACCATTTTTGAGGCCTCAGTTTTAACCACAACAATAATAATAGCTAATATCTATACAGTGCCTACTATGTGCTTGTCACTATGCAAAGTGCTTTACAGATATCTCATGTGATCCTCACAAGGACCTTATGATGTAACATTGTTGTGCTATTATTATATCTCTTTTACAGATGAGGAAATTGAGGTAAACAGAAGTTAAATGACTTGCCTAGGGTCACATAGCTAGTAAGTGTCTATGACTGGATTTGTACTTTGGGTCTTCTTGACTCTAACCCTAGCACTCTATCCATTGTGCCTCCTAGTTTCCCCTATTCATAAAATCATTTCACCTCCATCTTTTCTCATGTTGAATGTTTTTGTTTTTCTTGAAGGCTATGAAAAAATGAAACTTTTTATTTCAAAATCTAATAAAAATATTTTTAAATTTAGGATCCCCGCCATACAACATCCCTTAGTCAAAAAGAATGTAAATATTTATTTTGGGTATACTTTATTTTCTTTCTTCTATAGAGATAAAATTTAGTTTTCAGATCAGTAGTCTTTCTATTAAATTATAGTTCTTAGAATTTTTATATGCAGCTAAATAACTGTTTTATGAAGTTACACAGAAGGGATACTGTATACATGATTTAACTTTCTAATTAGCTTTGAATATAGTCTTAACCAAGAATTTTGTCCAGTGGTTTTACCCACTGCTAAGTTAGTTTTCTTCTTAGTTCATTTGCAAATTTAACCATTAACTAAAGTAACTTTTATACTTACTTAAAAATAAGTATGTGTATGTATGTGTAAGATTCATGTACATACATTTTTAATTTATGTAATGTGTGTTATACACCAGTATGCAAGGTGGCAGCAAAGTATTGTTAGTAGCATGTTCTAGGTCTCAATACTATTTCTGAAAGTTAGGTCATAGTAATATATTTTTAAAGAAGAAAAAGGTAAACATGTCTAAAACACTACAGTGAGGAATGAAAAGATAAAAGAACATTTACAGAATAGAAGATTGTCTTGTTGAACTTGAAGTAGTGGTGCAAAGGTTTGGGGAAATAATTTTTTTTTTTTTTAGTGATAAGGGTACAGAGCCCAGGTGATTCCTGATTAATGCCATCTTAATTCTTTGCAATTTAGTAAGGAATAAGATAGCTCCCAGAGAATATATTATTACATTTTAACAATCTTTGAAAAATAGGAGCTGGATCAAGCTGGCTAATGTGAAGAGTGTTGTCTGTTGGATGCTATCAGTAAAAAAGTGTGCTCTTTGGAGAGCCTGTTTACTTTTATGGAAATCTTGATTTTATATTCTGCTTATATTTATACTTGTAAGCCTCGTCAGTAGACAGATTATTATATAAGTTACCAGCCACAATTGATAACAAAAGTTAAAAATAAAATGTATCTTTAAAATATTTTTTTTCTCCTTTTTCTGGCTGAAAAGAATAAGGTTTTAAAAATAAAACAGCAGAGGTTACCATTCAGGTTTTTTGTTTTCCCCTTTCATGCCTTTTTTCTGAGGTTCTCTGGCATTTCTATACCCTATTTCTACTTATATTGATTAGTTTGCTAAAAAAAAAAAATCCCTCATACTTTAAGGTCTTTTTCTGTTCTTTTTTTAAGTTGCGACCTCTAATCTATATTTAGGGTTTTGATGGGGTTATTTGTTTTTGGTTTGGGGGTTGAGGGAGCAATTGTGAGTAGGATCCATCACTTTTTTTTTCCTGATTTGGAAATCCCTTTTAGTAGGATGTGTTATGAATAAAATTTCATTACTTACTGGCAAGCCTTCATCCTTATGAGCCTCGTGAGTATAGATCATGAATGGAAACTATAAACAAGTTACAGATTGATTAAAAATCTGTGGACACAGATTTATCCAGTCTTTTTTAGGTTCAGCTTTTACAAATACAATGATTTTCAGGCATTAACATTATAGTACATAGAAATGACATAGTGGCAGCTAGGTGGCTGTGAATAGAGCACCAGCCCTGGAGTCAGGAAGACCTGAGTTCAAATTCATTCTCAGACACTTAACACGTACTAGCTGTGTGACCTTGGTCAAATCACTTAACCCCAATTGCCCTGCCTTCCCCCCTCCAAAAAGACAAAAGGAAAAAAAAAAGAAATGATATAAAGACATATTGAAAGGTCAAATTTAACTGCAAGAATCTTCCTCAGAAGATCAAGAGAATAATTTAAATTGGAGTCCCAGGGTAACATGAAATGGTTATCACAGTATAACTAACAAATATTTCTTCACTGCACTTTCATTCATTTAACTAAGAAATATGTATTGATTAGCCTGTTAAATGAAAGATACAGGTGGGTGCCATGGTAATACAAAGCTGTCCATTAATGCACCAGCATTATATGCCAGGGAGTATACTAGATGCTGTAGACTTAAACAAAATGAAATAGTCTCTGCCCTCAAGGAATATACATTCTATTGGGGGAGACAGTATGCACATATATAAGGAACTTGCAGTCCAGGTGAGAAGATAAAGGCATTTGGGGGGTGGGGGGGAGAGGGACTCAGGAAAAGTGGCACATGAATAAACACAGTATGCCATAAGAGTTTTTAACTAGAGGAGATCACCTCTGTCTGGGATAATCAATGAAGACTTTATAAAGAAAAATGATATTTGTGCTAGCCTTTGAAGGATGCATGGAATTTCACTTGGTAGAGATGGGGCTACATTCTAGGTTAGGAAACAAAGAAGGAAGAAAAAAAAATATGGTCCCTGTCCTCAAGGAGCTCACATTCTAAAATGAAATGGTTATGTGCAACTTAGATTAGATGGTACACAACCTTAGAGGAGAGGACTTAAGTATTCTCTAGATTTTCTTTTTGACTTTTTCTTTTGCCCAGAATAGTATTCTTTCCCTTCTTACCTATTTCAATCAGTTAATCAACATGTGGAAAATAACTTTAGAGATGCTGAATAATTGACTATTTCCCTTCTTTGTGCCTCTTATCAAGTATACCATTGATTAGATTTCTCTGCAGTAGCCAGAATATAGGACTGGTGAAGGCTAGACTCTGTGAAAAAGATTGATATGCTCAGAAAAGTTAATTACTAAAAAATGAAAATGAGAGGGGTGGCTAGGTGGCGCAGTGAGTAAGAGCGCCAGCCCTGGAGTCAGGAGGACCTGGGATCAGTTCCGGCCTCAGATACTTAACACCCACACACACACAAAAAACTGGCCGTGTTACCTTGGGCAAGTTACTTAACCCCAATTTCTTTAAAAAAATGTTTAAAAAATGAAAATGAGGCTTTTCGTTTCCATTGTTAGTCCTGAGAAACTTAGATGACATTTATTTTATACAACAAAGGGGGGAAAAAAAAACCCTGAAATTTGCATTTAGATTTGAGTGATATATGAAAATTTTAATGCAGTGTTTCCCTTCCCCAGTTACTTTTATAATTAAGAAATTTGTAGATTTGACGTTAACAGAATGGTTAATGTTAACTACTGACTAAAGCTAATAAATGTCAAAGATAATATGACAGTAATGAAGTAAAGGCAAATTAAAAAAAAAAAAAGTATCCCCTAGAAGGGAAGGTAGTAGCTACTGAGGGGATAAGATAACTCAAGGTTTCCTGAAGAAGGATTTTAAGAGGTGGAGGGCATGAAGAACAGTCAATACAGAGGCACAGAGATTAGAGTTTTGTGTATGAAGAATAACAAGGAGGCCAGCAAAACTAGATTGTTAGAAGATTATAAAGGCAGCAAGGGACCATATTGTGAAAAACTTTATATGCTGCATAGAGGCGTTTATTTTTGATTTTAGAGGTAATAGGAAATTGCTGCAGTATGTAAAGTAGGGGGTTGACATGGGCAAGCCACACTTTCTAAAATTTACTATAGGAGTTATATGGAGGACAGATTGGAATAGAGGCAAAGTTGAGGCAGAATGGCAATTAATAGTCTTTTAATAGTGAAGATGAGAGGTAATTAGGGGTAAGGTCCTTGCAGAAGACAAGGTAGGAGTTGATGAGGGCCTGTTCTGGGTTAGTGGCTTTGTGACTGGAGAGAAGGCTTTTTTATATATGTTGTAGAAAAAGAAATGACAGTGAGAGTGAGGAGCTAAAGATTGCACTAAGGTCGCAAACCTGGATTATTAGAAGGATGGTGATACCCTCTATAGCAAAAGGAAAATAGAGAAAAGGAGTGGGCTTAAGGGGGGTTAAGGAGGATAATGCAATCTATTTTAGAGATAGATAAGATATGTGTCTGTTGATCGGGTAATAAGCCAATGTGGAGGAAAAGCATTAAAAACTAGAGAAGAGGGATGATGAAGGACAAAGCTTGTAACTCACCACGTTTAAATATATTCTTGAACTTTCTTTTTCATATTTTCTCTAGGTAGAGAATGTCAGTACTCTTTAAGTATAAAAAACAAGATTAAAAATAAAAATTGAATTTTGTTTGTGATGGAAAAAAAATCTACTTTTTTTTTTTCCTAGATGAAGATCGACTTTCCAGACGGAAGAGCATTGTGGACACTGTATCCATTCAGGTGGATATTTTACCAGGCAGCAACCCTGTGGAAGATGTGGTAAGTTATTGAGAGTTAACCTGGGATCTTTGTTTTGAGGCAGTCATGATTTTTGTCAGTTTTTTTTTCCCCTAGTGCACGTAAACAGAAAATTACCAATGACTTATTTTAAAATGAAATAAATAGTATTACCAACTCAGCTTATCCTTCAAAAGTCACTAAAATTATTTATGCTTAAACTTTTTAATTTTGCAAAGTAGTTTTGTGCATTTATATTGCATAGTTTTAATTTTTTTAATATCTTTTGTTTTTACAATGCCATAATTTCCCTAAAACTCTCCCTTTTCCAGTTGGTTAAAGCCTTACCTTATAATAAAGAAATAAAATAGAAAGGAGAAAAAAGCAGTTCAGCAAAACTAATCAGCACATCAATCTTGTCTAACACTAGATAGTTAGATACATACATACACATACATAGATATGTATATACATACATACATATGTACATACAAATGTAGATATATAGAGTGTTTTATTTCCATAGTGAAGTGTATGTAGATATTTCTTCTTTGAGATCGAACTTAAATAAGACATGATTGGTATAGTTCTTTTTGTTATACTTAACCTATCAATTCATTTGTGTACTTTTTAGAGCATACTTCCCTGCTAAGGCAATTTAAACTTTATATATTATATTATATAAACTTTATATATTATATTATAGCTGTGCAATGATATCAAAGAGAAATCTTGTAATCTCATAGGATAAATTCATAGCATCATAGCCATTATGGAGACTGTACTAAGAAATAAAGTGTTGTACATATAACATATAATTACTAGATCAGATTATTTTATTAAACATATATTAGCCACAGATAGAATTATTTCATATGGTTAAGGTAGCACATTTAGTGAAATTTTTCCAATGATAAAATTTATAGCTTTGACACCAATGTTATCAGATAATCCCCAAAGGCTAGATTATTCAGAAATTGACTTATTTGGAATAATCATCTTGGTTCTTCCCTTCCATTTTGAAGAATTCAGTTACAGAATCTGTAACTACTGGATTTTCATCCATTCACTTTTGCTTAGTCCTCCATCCAAGACAATAATAATAGTCAAATAAGAAATAGCAACTGTCAAAATTTTCTCTGTTTTTATGCAAAAATGTGTTACCTCTTTAAAAAAATGTTTACCTCCTAAGAAATCTTGTTGTTCATTTACAAAAACTAAAGCTTTAAAGGGGTATGTATAAAAACAGGGAACGGCATCATCTGAAATCACTTCTTATATTACCATGTGGCAACTCCCAGATCTTGAGGTTTCCTAATAGTTGGTTTGTGTTGAGAATTGATTTCTCAGACCCTGTTGTGGTAGTTAGGAACTGCAGTGGTCGGTTTGTATTATCCTACTACTTTCACTAAGTAGAAATAGTCAGGGGGTGGTTAGGTGGTGCAGTGAATAGAGCACCAACCCTGGAGTCAGGAGGACCTGGGTTCAAATGCGGCCTCACACACTTAACACACACACAAAACCCCAAACTAGTTGTGTGACCTTGGGCAAGTCACTTAACCCCAATTGCCCTCCCCCAAAAAGGCAAAAAATAAAAAAGAAATAGTGACTAGCTTACATCTTATTCTGATGTCTCCATCAGATGTTGACAGGACTAGGTTTTTGAAAGCCATGCTGATGGAGAGCAAGCTCTTCCAGGTCCTACCAATTGGGAAATGCTCCATATATATAATAGTCCCTGTAATGGACTGTTAAGTCTGTCATCCAAAGACCAACCTAGTTCAGGAAGTACCTCACTAGATTGGCAA
This sequence comes from Petaurus breviceps papuanus, assembly GCF_028583685.1. Taxonomy (NCBI): domain Eukaryota; kingdom Metazoa; phylum Chordata; class Mammalia; order Diprotodontia; family Petauridae; genus Petaurus; species Petaurus breviceps. The sequence continues at coordinate 19,000,521 of NW_027187460.1, read as the reverse complement.
CATATGATTTTTTTTTTTTTTTAAGAAACTACCAACTCTTAAAAACACTCTGTTATGTCATAGAGGGGTTGTGATCTGCATCAGTGATGCATTTCCAAGTATTAAAATAAGATTTGGGGATATCAAGGGTAATTCATTATGTTACCTACTTGGATTTAGTCAGAAACCTCCCCTCTTCCACTCCACTTGAAGATTTTTTCTGCTTTAAAGCTAGTTGTAATTTAATCTCCTTTTAATAGTGGTAACATGTAGTCTCTCTTTTTCAGTGTTTATTTTTCTGGTTGCAGTTCACCTCTTGGATCATTTACTTTTTAAACTTAGGACTTCATATATAATAGGCTTTATTTTGTCAAATACAAAGCCATCTTATGAAACATTATTCTTCATACTTCATTTCTAATTTCTACTTTTCATAGATGCTATCTTTTATATACAGCATTTTTAACTGATGTTGCTGAATTAATCTGTAAATTTATCTGAGAGTCCATTTCATAGAGATATAGCATGAAATATTCACACAGGGGGATGGTACTTCATTGTTTTTAAATAAAAGATGATTTTTACATTAAAAGGCATTTATTACCATGTGTGTTCCCATTTGAAGCTCCTGTACTGCAAACTTGGTTCTATAATGCTACAGTAAAGGCAAACAAGTCTCATCCAGGGCATCTGAATAGTGGAACATACTACAGTATTAGATTCAGCTGAGCCAAACTCCAGCTTCAAATTTATTCACCAGGACAACATTCAACATAACACATATTGGAAATGTTTGCTCTAATACAAGGTAACAGTACAGAATTTCCAGCTAGGAAGTAAATATCAAAATTTTAAAACCATGGAAAAGGGGAAATATATGGATTGTAGAAACTATAGATTGATAAGTTTGTTCTTTATGCCTTGCAAAATTCTAGAATGGATTTATGAGCATTTAAAACAAATAGAACTGATTGGTAGGAGTCAGTATGGGTTTAGTAAGAATAAAATCTGCCAAACTGACATCATTTTCTTATACTAATTTATCTTTATTTTTACAAGATATTTAATAAAATGCTTTTATTCTTATAGACAAGATAATTTTCTTTACACATTCTGACGTACTTGCTTTTCCCTGTACATGACATTCCCTTTCCCACTTGCCAGGCCTCTGCACACACTCCTACGCTCAGAATGTTCTCCCTCTGGGCTGCCAATGCTTTCATGATCCCTTCTGTTGGTAGGGCTTGCCCATTCTTCTCTTTGCCATTTGCAAAAATATTTCCTTTGTATATGTTTTATATTTAAATTATAGCTTAGTAACTACACATTCACTGTATTGCTCTGTATTAACTCACTTAATGTGTCAGACATCTAGGCAAATACCTGAGAAGAGAAGTTGCAGAGAAAGTGCCAAATCTACAAGAATCAAGGGTGTTTCCTCATCTGATGAGTCATTCTTACAATAATGAAATCACAGGATCAGTCTTTTGTCCCCATTTTATATTGACTCATCTATACCTGTTTTCTTCCCAGTAGATTATAGTTAAATATTCTAACAGATCACATCCATTTAAAAAAAAATTTAAATGTTGAAATTCTTATAATGTGTATGTGTGCATGGCAACCATGACAGTGGATATGATTGGTCTCAATGTTAGGAGGACCTGAATTTATGCCTCATTGCATACATAACTGCATGTGTCTGTGACCCTAGACAAAATATTTAACCTTGCAGTGCCTTAGCAGCTAAATTTCAGAGGAAGTACTGGTCTGAATATTTTTATTGGTTTCCTGATAAACTTATATCAGTTTCTTCACCAAGAGTTGCCTGTACCAGTGAAGTCCAGTCTTCCAATGCATGCATGCACATGCACACACACACACACACACACACACACACACAATCAGTTTACTTGCAGGTAAAGGCATTTAACATAAGGTTAAATGTATGAATATATCTTACTGTCATGGATTTTGTGACATACAAGTTCTATTTTCCTAGGGTGATAAAGATTACTTTCTTTTAGCATCTTTTTAGTTACTTTGGAATGTCACCTTTTCCAACAATTTCAATCCATGAATTCTTTTGTCAGCCTTTACTATGCTAATATTTTTTAGTATACATTGAAGTGACTTGAGTTGAAGAAATAGCCTTAAAATAAAAGAGTAGGTCAGTGAAATGGAGCAGTCTATTTAACTTTAAGGAACAATCAGAGAAGCTACTGTTTTTCTTTTCCCCAAGCTCACATACACCAGCCTAATGAATGATTAAACAACTGTGGATATGATTTTCTTTTGCTATAAATGATCAGAGCCTGGCATATAAAAAAGAAACCACTGCTTGATCCCATTTCCAGTTTTTCCATTTTCAGGAACTTCTTTTTCCTATTGCCTTATTTCCCATCCCCCACTTAAAAAAAATAAAAGGATGAGGAGGGTTGTAGTCAACTCCTGATTAAGAGAGACGTTATTATGAAATATGTTATTTTGCTTTTGAGTAAATATTATGGTTTTCTACGCTGTATACTTAAGCTATTTGGCTTAATATTTATTTTAAGAATAGAGATGCTTAAACATCCCTTTTGGAAAATTGATCTGTTCAAATGAGTTTTAATTATATGAAGAAAAAATATTTCAAAGATCTTCAAATCAAATGAACAGATATTTGAGTCTCTACTGTGAATTAGTCACTTTTCAGGTCCCTCAGGGAGCTTACATTCTATTATGGAATTCTCTTCCAGATTTGAATCTTACCAAAAGAGGCATTAGTGATATAGGAGAGATGATGGACACTTTGGAGGGGGAGTGACTGACTACTCTCTCCTAAACAGTTGAGTTTGTGATGGAGAGAAAATCTGGTCATAGTTTGATATATGTCCTAGATTTAATAGATCAGATTTCAGAAGACTCAAAGGAAGACTAAGTAAAGTAGGGTTCTGAGGGTTACAATTCTGTAGCAGAAATCATCACAGCAGAGATGAAAAAGTGTCAAGAATGATATTCAGAAGGCACGGAAAAAGGAAAATTTTATTCCAGTGAGAGAAAGGAGGTTAATTGTTAAAAGAGAACAATGTGGAAGATTAAGGAGTTTATTCATCAACTTAGATGGATGTGTGTGTGTGTGTGTCTGTCTGTCTGCCTTTGTGTGTGATGAAAACAGTGGCAGGTAATATGAATGGCAACAGCAGCATTGACTGGTCTTAAAAGAATAGCATGAGTACAAACAGAATGAGCTAAGGCAGATGAAGAAAACTAAAAATTGTCTAATTCAACATTTTGCTTCTCTTTTTCTCTGCCAAGAAGAATTACCTTTGCTTTGGAAAGAACACATTGAAAATACCCATTTGTGAGTTTGATGTCTAGGAAAAGCAAGAACAGAATTACCAGCTATAGACCAATGAACTTTACTTTGGTTTATGGCAAAGTTCTATAATGTATTACTAGTGACCTTGTTAAAAGGAAAGGAAAAAACAAGCTGCAATCACAAAGAACCAGTGCAGAAGCAGCTTTGCCAGACTTAAATTTTTTTTCCCCAACAGATTTACTAAATCGATAGACTGAAGTATTGATGTAGATGTAGTTTATCTGGATTTTTAGTAAGGCTTTTGATAAATCTCATGATGGTTCATTGGCCAAATTCAGAATCTTCATGATAACACGTCACCTCGGAAGGATAGTTCCAATGGAGCACTCCTGGGATCTGTTCTCCCAACCTTATACTATTTAGCTTTTTTTTTTTTAATCAGTGATTTGGATAAAGATATATTGATAAGATCCTTATCAAATTTGCAGGTAGTACAAAGAGAGGAGAGATAGCTAACATGCTAGATGCTGTACCATGCAGTCTATTGAAGGAACATTTAGCCTGAAGAAGAGAAGATTCGGGTGGAATGTTATTGCAGTCTTCAAGTACCGAAACAGCTGCCATGCAAATTAATTTTGTGTTTGGTCCCAGAGGGCAGACCTAGAGGCAGTGCATGGAAGTTGCAAAGGGTCTATGTAGGCAAAAACATCTAACGCTGAGATCTGTAAGTAGACTGGGCTTCTTCTGCATCTAGGTAGTTATTTTTCCCTTGCTGGAGGTCTTCAGGCAAAGTCTGAATAATCATTCTTAGGTATGTTGTAATAAGGATTTCTTTTTTTAGGTACAAGTTGAACTAGATGACTACTGCAGTCCTTTCCACTTCCCATGAGAGTGATGTTTCAAAAACTTCCAGTGGAGATATTAGAAATGTCTTTTCTTACTTTGCTATAGTTGGGATGCCTTGGAATAAGCAAAAATGTGAGGAATTCTGGATGTAGATATAGTCAAACTTATAGACATCTGTCCTGCTTGTTTATCAAGAAAACTAACCTGACCAAAGCCCCAGCAATTGCAGGATCTTGTGTTTCTCCTAAAAAATCATGTGAAGGGCTACTTTAACTTTGTTGAATGCAAAAAATATCTGAATAAAATAAATTGGGTCATTTTCATCAGAATGGCATCATGGTATAGTGGATAGACCTCAGAATCAGAATGGCCTAGATTCAGATACTGTCTCTGATAACCTTTGGCATTCCCTTAGTCTTTCAGTGCTCCAGCAGACTCTTTGACTCTAAATTACAGAACTGTTGTTAGTCTGCATTGGTAGAGGACATTTCATTATGAGTCAGTTTCCTGAACTGATGAAATGTCAGGCTATACCTATGATATGTCCTTTAAGTTATATTGCATGGAATTAGGTCTTTGCTTAAGCATATTTAATAAGTACTTATTGGAAATATTCTATCAACCATTTATAATTTAGGGGTTTGAATGTCTTAATTGTATTTGTTAAAGTCACTTAGAAGTCTGTCTGGAAGAAGAGTGGAAGGTAAACAAGGTAGGCATATTGAAGACCACTCATAGGCTGAATGAACTAACTGTGCCACCTTTTTAGGAGCTATTTGTTCTTATCACTTGGCCTTGAGACTGTGGTTCCTTCAAGGAGATGGCTGGAGGGGAGATGCCAGTTTGGAAATTTACCAGGTCTTTTTCCCTTATTGAAGAAAGACTGGCAGTAAACATAAGCCTTAAATGGTTTGCCGAGTAAGAGAGTTCTTTGAGCTAAAAGTACCCCATTGTTTACTTAGAGGACACAATGATCCTTGGGGAGGAGATGTGGTAGATAGAATTAAAAGTATTGCAACAAATGGTGATGGATCTCTCATCAGGGCTAAACCGGAGAGTGGAGACAAAGTGAAATGAGACTGTGAACCCAAAAGAGGAATCTGAAAAAAGTAGGGCAGCTATAAGTATGAAAACTGTAGGAAAAAACAAAAGTAACAGGAAAAAACATTGCTTCATCCCTATGCATTGGAATGCTTTGGCTTTAATAGGTTGTTCTGCCCTTAGGGAACATCATATCAGTAATAATGATAAACCTTTTAGAACTGTACATTGATTCTTATGGCCATCTTTGGGGGCAATTTATTTTGCAGCCATAGTCAGTGATTGTAAATATATATCCTACCACAAGCACAAAGGCATTCTATGCCAGACATAGAACACCTCCAATCAATTAATCTTATGCAGTCAATAGCAATTATGTATATATTTTTTACTAATCATGTGAGCTTTCCATTTACAATGAAGTTTCCTCATTAAACAAAGGGCTATTGCTAACTAGCAATTTTTAAATACACTAGCCTCTCTTGTGCTCTTTATGGCACTGTGTGATTTAAGAAAAGGAAAAGAAGAAAAAAACATTGATACTTACATTGATATTTACAACAGTCTTTTACATAACTGATTTCTGCATAAATCCTTTTTTTCCAGGTCACTACCACTGAAGAAATAACCTTTGAAACATTAAAAAAAGCAATTGGTGAGATTTGGGGATTTTTTTTTTTGTCTTTTTGGAGGGGGGAAGGCAGGGCAATTGGGGTTAAGTGACATGCCCAAGGTCACACAGACAGTAAGTGTTAAATGTCTGAGGTCACATTTGAACTCAGGTCCTCCTGACTCCAGGGCCAGTGCCCTATTCACTGTGCCACTAAGCTGCCCCTAATTTTTTTTTCTAGTAATCTTTTCACTTAACTTTGTGTTGATCCTTGTTTTAGATGTCAGAATTTGTTTGTTGAGTCATTCCAGTTGTGTACAACTCTCTGTCCTTAGATGCCCAACCTAAGATGCCCTTAGATGATATCAGAAGAAAAAAGCAAAAAATATTATTTTAGTTTCTTGTTAAACATAGAGATGATTGGAATCTACATTGTTGGAGCCTCTTAAATTATTTTCTTGACATCGCAAAGGTTTTCCCTTTTAAATATGGAGACTTTTCAAGGAAAAGTTATTAAAATGTTTTCCATTGATAGTAGTAATAATAATAGCATTTTTATAGCACTTTAAAGTTTACCAAGTGACTGAACATTTATCTCACTTAATCTCCATAATAGTGGGGATAAATTATTATCTCTATTTTATGTAACAGAAAGTTGAAGCTTATAGTTACTTGCCCATGATAATACAACTAACACATATAAGGTTTGAATTTGACCCTGGCTAAATACACCTGTTAAGTTTAGCATTCCTTTTATTATACCACACTGGGTGTAAGTAAGCTACCACTTACTGAGTCAGACTTTTGACAACTTTGTAGCAAAGTCATGATTCTGTGAGCAAATAAAAACAGGTCTCTGGGGGAAAAAAAAAACCCAGTGGTACCAAGGTCCATTCCTGCAGTCTTCAGAAGATATCATCAGAGTGAGATGATGAACTATGAATGAACATTAATAGCTTTAGAAGCAGTAAGGACTGGATTGTTTTTTCAGTCGTGTCTGACTCTTCATGACCCTGTTTGAGGTTTTCTTGGCAAAAATACTGGAGTGGTTTGCCATTTTCTTCTTCACATCATTTTACAGATGAGGAAACTAAGGCAAACAGGGTTAAGTGACTTGGCTAGGGTCATATAGCTAGTAAGTTTCTGAGGCTAGATCTGAACTGATGAAGATGAGTCATCCTGACTTCAGGCCTAGCACTCTATCTGCTGTGTCACCTAACTGCCTGTAGGAACTGAATACATAGAAGAAATAGCGAATATTGGGGGAGAGAAGAAAAAAGAGGCACAAGGGAATAAATAGTCCTTCATGCCACATTAGTTTCTAAGGATATCATTGTATTAAATATCATACAGTGTAGATTAATGAGGACCCCAAATAATTCAGGAAAGATTAAATTAGGTTTAGCATCCCTTAAGGAATGAAAAACTATAATGCATTAATACATTTTAAGTTTTCTATTCAAAACTAATGAATTTTTTTTAATCAGTGCTTAATGGAGTATACTTACAAGTATACTTGACTGCTGCCTGTCTCATTTTTCTCATTTGTAAAATGAAAATAAGAAAAACCTACTTTCTAGGGTTATTGAGGATAAAATGAAATCCTATTGGTCTAAGCACTTTGCAAACTGAAAGCATTATCTGAATGCAAGCTATCATTAAATTATTATTGGGACACAGAGGTGGCACAGTGGAGAGAATGCAGACCTGTAGCCAGGAAGACTCCTCTTCCTGAGTTCAAATTTGACTTCAGATACTTACTAGCTGTATGACCCTGCACTAATCACTTAAACCTGTTTCCTCATCTGTAAAATGAGTTGTAGAAGGAAATGGCAAACCATTCCAGTATCTCTGCCAAGAAAATCCCAAATGGGGTCACAGAGAGGCAGACAGGACTGAAAAACAACTTGAAAAAATCACTATTATTAGCTATTATTATTACTTTTAAAACTAATATAAAAACTTAACCTGCATGGTGAAGCATAACAATATATAGATTCAGTTACAGTGGTCAAAAAATTCATCACTAATTTGGTTAGTCTACAAATAACCTTTGCAATGTCAAAAAATCTAATGTAAAGGCTCCACAGCATGGTCATTTGATCTCCATGGAGGATTTAAGGGAAAGTCCCACAGAATGAGAAGTGGGGATGAGTTGCCATCTACATTGGTGGAGGGGAGAGCACATCTCTGAGATCACAGATCTGTTGGATTATAATTGTATGTAAATGTCTGTGCATTTTGTACCTAGAGACCAAAAATGTCAGCATGAAACAGGTGAAGTTTTATCATCCAAGTCTCCTTATTCTTAGTCTACTATTTCATTTAATAGCCTTTCTAAAATATGTTTCTATGCTTAGGTTGCGCTCAGCTAGAAATTTCAAGTATGTTATGTATGTCATCCTTTTATCTCAGCCCCAACTTTTACATCAGTGTAGCTTTTTACCCTAGTCATATAAATCATTTGGGGTTTGGGGGAATACATTTGGGGAAATGTATTGCTATTAAAAGTTCTTAATCCGTTTTCATATTTTTAAAGATACCAATGGAATGGAAGAACAAGAAAAAGAGAAGAGACGTCTTGTGATAGAGAAATTTCAGAAAGCACCTTTTGAAGAAATCGCAGCACAGTGTGAATCCAAAGTGAGCACTCATGTGGTTTGGCATGGCAGAATGTTGTTTTTATTAAATAATCAGGTCCCAAGTAGTTTTTATTTTTTTAAATAATATTCAATAAAAATGCAAGTGATAAATTCCAAATGGAACTATTGAAACTGCAGAGAAACTTAAGTCTGCTTGAAGTTTTATTTAATACCTCCTAGAGGTATAACATAAAGACTTCACAAAAGAAGATGCAAAGCCTAATGAAGGATGCCCAAAGAGCAAAATGCAAGCTTGTTTCTCAATCTTGATTCATTTGGGGATAAATGATATGCCAACTATATTGTTATATTTGATGATTTGTGAACTTACTTTCTCTTGTAAAAAAAATTATTTCCTAAATGAATTCTTAAACTCTGGATAGGTGGACAAAACACCAGGAAATAGACCCCATTCTATAAGAGCTCTGCCAATAAATAGTCATACAGTAGTGCATTGTGTTAGGTTGCCATAGCTCCTCAAAAAAGCATCACCAATCAGCCAGCTTGTTGGTGGTGTGCCTTTACACAGTCACCTAGTTTGGGCCTCTGCTGTTGTAATCTTCAGGAAAAAAAGATCACCTATGCTGAAGAAAGAAAATATTAATAAGCATATACTTTTGTGTTTTTTAGACCCAAGTCTGCCAAAAATAACTTTATTTCATCTTATATGTCTCTCCTAGAGAGAGAAATGTCCTAACTGGCATAACCTACCTGAACCCCTTCTCCCCACCTTGTTCTTAGAATGACTTTTTTTTTTTTTTAAGCAATCAGGGTTAAGTAACTTGCTCAAGGTTACATGGCCAGTTATTTCTGGGTGTGGTGCTGAGTGTCTGAGCCCGGGATTCGATCTCCAGGTCGTCCCAACACTGGAGCCGGTACTCTTACTCGCTGAGCCACCTGGCCGCCCCTAAGCAATTGGGGTTAAGTAACTTGCTCAAGGTTACACGGCCAGGTGTTTCTGGGTGGGTGCTAAGTGTCTGAGCCCGGGATTCGATCTCCAGGTCTTCTCAACACTGGAGCAGGTGCTCTTACTTGCTGTGCTACCTGGCCGCCCCTAGACATGACTTTCTAACCCAAGTCCCAAACATGTGAGCTAACATTTTTAGGAATCTTGAACAAGTAAAAGGTTGTAATAAATTAAAATACTGTTTGGATTAGCATTCCAGAATAGTCCCTATTTAATTCCTTCCTTGATCTCAAGGGGTCAAATCTTTCTTCCCTTTGATCAGTATATTAATCCTTAAATGCAAACAAGAACACTGCCCTTAGGTGATCTTGGTACCAGTCACTTGGGGGTGAGGGAGGATGGGGAGTGCAAAATATATGATCTTCTCTAGATAAGTGTTATGGTTGGCTATCATTCTTAATACATTCCCTGAAAAAAGCCTTGTTTGCATTTTTAAATAGGAAAAGTCTGAAAAGAATTTAACCTGGAGAAAATATTACTTCTTAATATTCTCAATTTAACTAAAAGGGAGGTTTTTAACATATCCACACTTCCATATTATGTTGCAGAGTTTGACATCAGAGTAGGATTTCATGGATGACTTTTTTCCCCCCTTGGGATTTTGTCAGCCCAACCAAATAACACACAATTAAAATGACCCTCTCTCCTGTGTAGCCCACTTGACTTCTGCTGTTATGGTAGAAGAGGATGCTAAGAATCACATAATCTGTCAATAAATTTTAATTTTGTTATTGGCACACCAAATGTGATACCCTTGTAAGTAACCCATGATTGGGTGTATTATTAGAGTATATTCTTATTATTAATGGAATAAAAAATAAATAGTTGCAGCTAAGTGAAAGGAAACATATTGTTGATATTGCTTATATTAACATTGCCAGAGATGAAATGGTGAAATTCTGTTAAACTCTTGATAACATCCTCTAAATTAAATTGGCATTATCATTGATATATTATCTAATTGACATATTATCTAATACTTGATGACTTCAATGCAAAGATGAGGATGGAGAAAAACAAACAATTAGGAATGAGAAAGATCAAAGATTTGTACAGAAACTTCATGCCTATAGATGATTAACATTATCTTCGATCTAAGAATTTGGTTGGTGTTGGAAATGCCAAATCCAAGCAATATCAAGAAGAACAAAGTATGTTCTAATTTTGGTAGGAAAAAGAACTTGTTATTGAATCATCATCTCACAGATCACTATTAGTTTTGAAAATGAGAAAATAATGAGAAAAATGTGGTTGTAGAATCGAAACAACCCTAAAAACAAATGAAAAATCAAAATCTGGAAATAGCAGAAATTATATCAATGCTGATTTATGTAGAAACTTAAGAAATGCAAATTAATTACCAAAAAGAGACTTATGAGTCCAGAAGTTGCCTGTTATAACAAACACCTGACCTATTTGCCAGAGAGAAGGCTGCCAAAGGTAACACCAAGTTAAAAATATAAGCTCATTTCTAAAATCTTATGAAGAAAGATAAGACAGATAATTTCGTAATATAGTGGAGACAAAAAAAACTATTTAAAGAAAACTTGACAAAATATCCCACTAAGTAAAGTGATCCCCATAGGGCATTTCAGAGTGAAAATGGAAAGAGAATTATAAACAGAAGAAAAGTGGTAAAGATTTTTAAAAATCAGTCTGTTTTCTCCATCAAGGCCAGAGGTAACACTTCACATTGGCTCTAACTTCATAGTCTTGAATGTGTTTATAAAATAGTAGAAAAGGTATTAATGAGAACAAAGATGAAAAAATCAACTAGATTGGATCACGTATGTATAGAGGACATCTGTGCTATAGATGAAAATTGTGAGGACATTGAGTGAGTGATATTCAGTGTTTCTGAAGAAAAGATACAAGAACCATGGAGAAAATTGCAGTACTTAATACGGAGGAAAAGTGAGCTAGAGAACTTCACTAACTACTGAATCATATGCCTCCTCTTCTATCTGCACGAAATCTTTGAGAGTTATTTATACATGAACTGAGGGTATCCTCACTGAGCATATTAATACTGAACAAAGAGACTTTTACAAGTAATATTTTACATTGGGCCATACCTTTTACTATTTAACAGTTAACAGAAAGATGTAGAGCCCATTTTGCTTATTGATTTTTGATTACAAGAAGTCTGTGGTTTGGCATAACAAAATACCACCATACTGGCACTTTTACAAAGATGTCTTCTTTCTGTACATCAAAATCACTCAAAATTCCTTGGAAGATGCAACAGTAAGAGTGACCCTCTGATCATAAACATCAGGTGAAGCAAAATACAAAATACATACTGCCAGTGGTGTTTGCCACTGCAGCGATGGAGATCAAGTTTTTGTGAATAGTGAGGTGTACCTCAAATGCTCCCATTTATGGATAACATTGTGTTTCTTACATTAAGCTCCTCCTGCAATGTTGCAGAGCCTTTAGGAAGACATCTTAAAGGAGTTTGTTCTCCGTCCAAACTAGAAAGAACAGTTTGATAAAAAGAGTATCTGTTGCCCAGATTTTAGTGTTCATGTTGACCTATGCAAGGGTTCTTAAACTAGTTTTTTTTTTTATCATGCACCCCTTTGGCAGTCTGGTAAAGCCTGTGGTTGACTGCTCAGAAAACTGTTTTTAAGTAATTGAAATCTAAATTCCCTGAAATCTAGCTGTGGACACCCAGGGGACTGTGAAATTCAGAGTAAGAACCACTGTTAAAGAGTTTGTCCCTCAATATGTATATCTGAGGCAAACAGTACAGATGGACAGTGAGTTGAACCCATAGTTGAACAAGAGAATGGGCTAGATTACTTCCAGGAAATTGTAGTGCTTCTTTAATGACCTTGTGTTTCTCATGAAAACAAAAGTTCTTTTTAAAAAAATACTACATTGTTTCATGACAGTGAACGGAAGACAGCTGTCTCTAAAGAAACAAAAATGAATATTATTTAGAGAGAAATTGAGAAGTGAAGGGGGGTGTGTATGTGTATGTACGTGTAGATTTATACGTGTATGTACACAAATGCACACACACACACACATAAATAATGCTAGACTGAAAAAAACCAGAATTAAAGATGTCATAAAGGAATTTTGGAAGGTGAACAATGATAGTGCTCCATTGGTACCCTCACAATGCCAGGAAAAATCGGGGAACCTAGACAAGAATTACATGTATAGACTATAATGTGCTTCACTGAAGAAACCATCTCATTTGATGAGATTGCAGATCCATATGAGTATTGAAAAGCCTTTTGATGAGGATGAAAAAGGAGTTGTAAAAACTGTCTTGAAAGTTAACATCAAAAAATCTAAGATCTTGGCAACTGGTCCCCTCACTTCTTGTTAGAGAGAGAAGAGATGGAAGCAATATCAGATTTTCTATTCTTGAGCTCAAACATCACTGCAGATAGTGACTTCAGCCATGAAATTAAAAGACACTCCTTGGAAAGAAAGCTATAGCAAATCCAGACAGCATAGTAAAAAGCATAGATATCACCTTGCCAACAAATGTCCATATAGTTAAAGCTGTGATTTTTCCAGTAGCACTGTATGGCTATAAGAGTTGAACTGTAAGGAAATCTGAGTCCTACAGAATTGATGCTTTCAAATTGTGGTGCTAGAGAAAACTTCTGAGAATTCCTTGGACAGCAAAGAGATCAAATTAGTCAATACTTAAAGAAATTAATTCAGACTTCTTTGGAAGGACAAATATTGAAGCTTAAATATTTTGGCCACATAATGAGAAGATGGTGCTCATTGGAAAAGCCCCTGATGTTGGAAAGGATTAAAGACAAAAAGTAAAGGGACAGCAGAGGATTAGATGGACAGATAATGTCATGGAAACAAAGAACATGAATTTGAACAGACTTTGAGAGATAATGGTGGATAGAAGGACCTGGTGTGTTATACATATAGTTCATGGGGAGCAAAGAATCAGACACTACTGAACGACTGAACCAAAACAAAAGAAGATGAGTATTTGAGACATCAAATTGCAACACGAAATTGTTGCGTGCATAGATCAAGCAGATTTGAATTTATGTTTCATTTTTATTTCATGAAATGTGTATTTTTACTTTTATATCATGAATATTCCTGTTAGAATGGAATTTAGCTATGCAAAATGCCCCTAAATTTTAAACATTTGTAGATCATAGGAATGTTATACATTATGTAGTACAAACCATTGATATTACAGATTAATTAGAATCAACATGGTATACTTAAATAAGCAAATATAAAATGCGTATTATGTGCCAGGTACTATGTGTGGTGAGAGAACAGTGAATATATAGTTAGAATGTTAGTGTTCAAATCACTTGTTCTGTATTTTATATGAGACTTTCTCCAATTTACTGACCTCTTTGGGTCTCAGTTTCTTAATTGAAAAATAGAGGTTATACAAGATGATCTCTAAAGTCCCTTCTAGATAGACTTAAGGTAATTGAATCCTGATAAGGTCACATAACTTGCTTAAAGTAATGTAGCTAATTTTTTACATAGACTAGACTGGAACTTTTTACTTGACTAGAATTCAGGTCACCTGATTCCTGACCAAATATTCTTTCTAATATATTTTAATTGACTTTCTTGAAGTTACTGCATACTTAAAAGGAGGAAAGGAAAGGAAATTTCCTAATTATATTTCTTTTACTTTAAACCTCTTTAGTGAAAGCAACTTATATTTTCATGTAGTAATTCACTTCTACGTTAGGCTTTATACACATCAATTATGAAGATTTTATTTGACTGATATTACTGTAGTTTAATTTACAGAATTAAAATTGAAATTTAATTCAGAGGCTACATTGTCAAATCCATACCCAAACAAGAATTCTTTTTACAATATCCCTGATAAGTAGTTACGCAGCCTTTGCTCAGTTGCCACTATTTTGGAGGAAATTGTCAACATCACAAGATAGCCATTTCCACTTTTATACTTTTAGTGAAGTTTTCCCTATAGTAAGGTTAAATTTGCCTCTTTCCAAATCATAACCATTGCTCCTAGTTGTGTCTTGTGGGACCAAGCATAATAAGTTGTTATCATTAAAACATTTATATGGTAGATAATGTATTTCCTAATAACACTGTGGTGTAGGTACTATAGGTAATATTTTACAGATAAGAAAACTGAGAGAGGTTAAGTTACTCACGGCCATGAGCACACAGTATTGGAGGTAAGATTTCAAACCCCAGGTCTTCCTGTCTGCAAGTTCAACACTTTATTCTGCAGCACTATACCCCTTGATAGCCTTTCACATTCTAGAAAATAGCTATCATGTTTCCATTAAGTCTTCTGTTTTCTAAGCTAAATAATTTAAGTTACTTCAACCAGTCCTCACATGATGACAGAGCTCTGTACCTTCCTGATTGCCCTTCTCTGGATACTCATCAGCTTATTACTGACCATTGTAAAGTTTGGATTTGGTTATTTCTTTATTCTGGTTGGGTTAAATAATGCTCAAGTTACATTGACTCACAGTCGTGCTGAATGTTACAATACCTGTATATGTAGAGAAACCAGAAAAGATTTTGGAAACCTCAGTGATTCATCATTGACAAATCAACATTTTGACTGATGAGCTTAGTGACTAAATATTATTGTTTTGTATTAGTCTTAATAATGCAAATCATTGGAAAATATTTACTTCTATTTAGCATATTTAATGTTCTTTTCTCCATTATTCTTTTTCCCCTCATAGGCAAATTTTCTTCATGACAGACTTGCACAAATACTGGAGCTTACCATACGGTAAGGATTTATGAATGTAAAACCTTGATGGGATTGACTAATTCTTCTTTGAGATAAATTATGGCAGACTGATTTTAAACAGTTGTGGTAACAACATTTAAGGAACGAAAGTCAGCATTTTCTTCTAGAGTGAATATTTCTTTTCTCCATTCCACTGTCCCACTGTCTAATGTACAAAATTGTTGTCCTGAAGAAACAAACCAGCTGATTTCTAGAGATTGCCTCTGTGATTTTTGTTTTTTTAATTTTTTGCTTATTGAAAAGGCTTAGGGGACTCTCAGTAGGTTGTAAAAGGTGATTGTTACCAAAGACCATAGTGCCACATTATATCCACTGCAGGGCTTCAATTCAGCATGTTCAGAGTAAATATTGTGATTCAAATAACTTATTTTTCAAGAACAGTACCTTATCTAGATCTTAATTGGTGTACCAGTCAGAACTTGTTTATTTTAACTTTTACTTTGTTCTTTAACATGTTGTCTGTTTACCCACAAACTTCTGAAATGTACCATTTTAAAATAGTGCTTGTGTGCTTGTGCCAAAATAAAGTACAGTTGAGCTAACTGGTGACTGACCTTGAGCTTAAATAGTAGCAGTGACTTGATCTATTGGATATATACAAAAATCTTAATTTAATATAAATAGATTTCTTGCAGCATGTATTCACTTATAGATAACCACAGCAGTGAACCCCAAATCAGTTGGAAAAAAGATGTAAGGGAAATAAATTAGCACCACATAGATATTACCAATTGATTAGTGTGTCCTTAGATTGAGGGGAAAGAAATAAAATTGTAGAATTTATGATTCATATTACTTTGTCATACTCCCTGTTGTGATGTGTAAACCTGTTTGCTCTTATGCTAAATAGCCCAGAATTCTTAAATACCTTTTGTATCTACTTTTGATAGTTTATGTTTCTTTGATATACATGGCATGCTTATGAAATCTGCAAATACCACAAAGCGAAAAGGTCTAGCTAACAACCCAGATTCATGAGTTTGCAGTGTTTTACATGTGTTATCTCATTTTTCCACACAGTGGGATTCCAGAAAATCAAGTGCTCAAGCACAGAATAGGGGAGATATTACTTAACACGAGAAAATCAACTTAAGTTTAACTTCCTTTTAGTTAATTTCAGATTGAGTATGTGTCAGAAGTGTGACCTTGGTTGGAACTATTGTCTCATCCTTCTAGGTGCTATACAGCACAACTTCTGCATACCTTATGTAGTTTTTTAAGGTCTTATAGCATTCCAGAATTCTTTGAAATTACAAACTACATGCTAGTTAGTCTGTAATAGAAGTTCAGCAGTTTTGTTTTGTTGCTCATTTATCCTTTCTTGACATTTTCCATATATTCCTACTTTGCATAATAGCCATATTCCTATATTTTCCATTGCCCTTTTCTTGCTCTTCTATGGCAGACATTCTCGTAGTTGTTAAAGGACCAACTTAATTTTATGGCTTAAGTGGAATAAGTAATCTTAAAATCTCATTGTCTAGTAAATAATGCATCTGCTCCAGTATTGGCTAAAGCTCAGCAAACCAAAATGTCATTTTTTTTTAAACATAAGTCATTCTTCAATCCTAATCTGGTATACTCAGTGTACAGTGGCTTTTAAATTATCAAGTGTTTAGACTTGAATATTAGAACTGAAATTTAGTATAAGTTGGGTAATACCATCTTTTTTTTTCTGGCAAACATTAAATCACCTCTAAGCTAACTGGGAAGACGATGTCAGTGATGGATGTGTTTGAAAATAGAATTCTCTGAAAAAAAGAAAACTAATACCTGCTGCTGATGCCTTTTTTCCTTTTACAGTCCACCTCCAAGTCCATCAGGAACACTGACCTTTACATCTGGACATGCCCAGTACCAGTCTGTCCCAGTTTATGAGATGAAGTTTCCAGATCTCTGTGTGTATTGAGTCTTATGGAGTCTGCTGAATCATATTTAGTTTAAAGTTGAAAATCAAGGCTAAAATCAGTTTTTAGGGTTAATTTGCTTCATCCAAGTTAACATATTTATTCAGAACAATTATGGAACTAAAGTTGAACCAATTGATTGATCGCCAGAGCAAATTAGACGTTTAAACTGTATTCTCTTAAGTACATTGGAGCATACAGATTTATCATTGTCAATTTGTTTGAATTCCCTATCGGTTTTGAAAGTTGAGCAAGTGAGATTTTTTTTCATGTTCTATAGCACATTTTAAACTTTTCATAAATGCTTATTTCAGAAGCAAGTTTTTATTTTTTTCAAATCTTTAATGGGCATTTACAAACATACAGAATATATATGGTATATTTCATAAGCTTATACAGAACAGTTTTAGCAAGAATGGCTTTAGTTTATTGTTACATAGAATAGCAAAGAAATACATTTGCTTGCAATCCTGGAGTCTCATATTTGGTGGTTTTTCTCCTGTGCTTTAGAATAAGTTGTAAAAAACCACCATTGCTTATTCACAGTAACAAATAACATTTGTGTGATAGTGATCTAAAAAATAACATACTTTTACAAATCTGGTACTACTATACTGTGTTTTTTTGCTAAAAGTTTAACTGTTTTGCTTGAGAACTGTGAAGCTTCCTCATAGAGCACCAAACTGTGCAATATTTTTCACATCATAGATGTATTATATAGTTTATGGGCCATGCTTTGAAATTGCATTCATATTTTGCTGTGGCTCCATTAATTGAGAGAGATATATTTAGTATAGAAGGACATTTTTAAGAAGTTAATTGTTCACTTGTGAATTCATAAATACAAAAAAAATGAGAATCCTATGCATTTCTCTAAATAGTATATTAAGTTAAATTTTCAGTACCATTTTACATATTGATTATTTTTTAATCAGTCCTATAGTTTCAACATTCCTAAATGTTGATTTTAAGTTCATTTTGTAAGATTTGAACCAAATATACCCATGTATATCTGGGTTTTTTTTTAGAATTACCTTAGACTACCTTGTGGTTTTAGAGAACAAATGTGCTGAATTTCATAGGTTTATATGTCTGCTAATATCAGTGCTACAGTTTGTGCATACTGACATGCTTTTGATAGTATTTTCTTAAAATGATATGTATTTTGGTGAATTCCTTGGCACTAGGTGTTAATAAACACTTTTTTTCTTCATGGTCCGTTTTGAAATTCTCTTCAGAAGATTAAAAATCATCTGTTCCACAGTCCAGTACCTTGAGTGGAAGATTTTTCAGCCTACATTGCCATTTACATGAAGCAGCATAAGCATCTCAAAAGCTAAAAGGAACTTAATATTTTCGTTTAGAAAATTGTAATAAAGTGTTCATGTGAATTTGTGTGTATTATTTAGGCTCTGCTTGAAACAGGAAAAATGAAGAAGTATAAGCAAAGTCACTGTAAATCTTTTAAATATATAAACCAAATAATGGTTTCCCTTGATGCTTTTTGGAAGTATAGTAGTGCATGTTCCATGTTGTGATCAGTTAAACCTATGAAATGACACATTGAAACAAGATGGAATGTTCTCAAAACTAACTGTTTTCCAGTTAACAGGGTGGTCACAGTTGTAGACAACAAAATAGCCTGTCTGTTATATTTTGGGGGGTTTTTGCTGCTACAGCTTGACACTCTGTTCAAACAAGAATCTTTGCATCAATATGCCTACTTTTGTCCTGTTTTCCCACTTTGATTTTAATTTTAAGGTAAGATATTTTTTGACCTACATTCCTTTTTTTAAGAATCTAAATGGGGGGACAGAATGCAGAACAATCATCATCCACTCGGATGTCATTTTAT
Source organism: Petaurus breviceps papuanus (assembly GCF_028583685.1). Taxonomy (NCBI): domain Eukaryota; kingdom Metazoa; phylum Chordata; class Mammalia; order Diprotodontia; family Petauridae; genus Petaurus; species Petaurus breviceps. The sequence continues at coordinate 18,981,600 of NW_027187460.1, read as the reverse complement.
AAATTAACACTGTGTGCTTTTGTATGGAAAAAAGAAATATAATTTAATAATCTATGAAAATAAGAAATTAAGAATGTATTTTCATTTGCACTCATGCAATATACAAACTGCTGTACATATTTTCTTTCGGGAAATTTTAAGTTTACTGCATGTCTTGATTGCATGTACCCTGGGAAATGTAATTTGCTTTTATTGCATCTTTCTCTTAATCTGTTCATAAATTGTTGATTTGAGTTTTCCTTGGTTTAACCACAGTAGCTTCCTGTACATCCTTGATTACCGACCTGACTCTGTTGACTGTAAGTTCTAAGAATGGATATTTTCTTTGATTTATTTCTTGTGTTATAGGAGCACCACAGATGCATTTGTATGTGTGTCTTAGGCTTTTGGAGACTGAGAGTATGGAATTTGTCCACCATCTGATTGTGTTGATTTTTTTCTGTAGGTATTAAGTCAAATAAACTGTTAAGTATTCTATTTTAATTTACACAGTTGTTTTGTATCATTTCATTCTTCTTGAACGGTTTTATACAGTATATACGCTTGGCCTTTAGTACCTGGTACTTGTTTCATTAAAGTTTGACTGTCACTTGCAGTCCAGTGAATTTTGTATATGCTTGAGCTTTGCTTTTAAATTTTTCTGAACTTACTGTGTCTTGTATTAATAGTAAATTCTGCTTGTTAGTCCAAGATAAAGTAAGCCCCATTTCCAGAAGTAAGTCTCATCTTGCTTTTATAGATATGGAAATGAGACTTTTTTATCTTGTTTTATTCATGCTAGCATATTCTGTACTAAATGTAATGAATCCAGTTTCATGAAATATAAAGATATACTGTGTGATTCACATATAAGCAATAAAACAAACCGCAAAAAAGTAGTCATGTTATGTGCAGTTCTATAACAATATTGCTGTGGCTGTGTATTTGGGAAATGATATTTTCAGGTGAAAACCATCAGAATCTGTACTTCTATACTTAGGAATACTCAGAACTATAGTTGAAAGTATTTTTATCTAAGTTTTAGCCTACCTTTTGTTAAAAGTTATATCTTACATGTAATATTCTGTTTTGTTTTTAAATTATAGATGATGCATTGTATGTTTGACTTTGATGTGAATCTTACTGGTGTCATTTGTAACTGTTTGAGAGACTGTAAGTGCTTAACTTAAAAGAGCACTCTGAACTGAGATGGAGAATCATTATAGGCACATTTCAGAAATATGTTTCTACATAGGGAAATCTTTTGCTTAAATCTTTGAATGGGAGCATGGGATTGCATGTAGTCTTGTTATCTGAGCACAGACCTGATTTATCTGATTTATGATTCTGAATTTGTTCACTAATATGTCCTAAGTTGTGACTCAATCACTTAAGCTTTTTAGATTGTTGTAGTCTCCTCCACAGTCTTGACACTCACTCCCCATAGCCCTATAGTATCGGTGATTCTCTTTATGAATTTCATCTAAAGGATGACATTTTTATGATAGGTCATAGAAGAGTAAAATCCACAAACCCAGAATGAACCTCATTTTACAAATGAAGGAAAGCAATAATGATTAAAGTTATTGTGTTAATATGGAAATGATGTTGGATTTGGAATTGGGTTCATATTCTACCTCTAAAACTTCATAATTATGTGAACAGAGACATGTCACTTAACCTCTCAGGGATTCAATACCTTCTTCACAGGGTTGTTGTAAAGCTCAGAGGAAATAGTGAATGTAAAATGCTTTGCAGGTATAAGCTGTTTGTTGTTATCCTGAGTTAGATAGTTTGTAGCAGAGCTAGAACCAAAATTTCAAAGATGGTGGATCCAGCTAGAGCTGGGTGATGTCTTTTTTTTTCCCATCATTTTGAGTATTTTGTGAAGGGAGATTCTTATTGGAGCATGGGTTGGACCAAGTGGCTCCTGAAGTCCCTTTCAGTTCAAATTTTATGTTCTCTCATACACATCGGCAACTAGATGCCTAAATAGGCTCTTCTGAGAGTGGATAAAGAAGATTTAGAATACTTCCCATGATATATTCATACATGCCCCTCCTCCTAGAAACCTTTCCTGTATCCACTATATCAAACAGAAAAATCAACACTTTATCTATGACTGTAAATGTCTTTCTGCATTCTGGACCAACACCTCTCTGCTAAGAAGTGGAAAAGATGCTTTATCATCAGTTTTATGAAACTCTTATTCCTTTAGCAACCACAATGAAATCTTTAAAATCCATTTGTTCCTTCCACTTCAGTAGGCTGCTGAATGTCCTTTGTATTTGAATTAGAAGTCCAAATATAGCAATCAGTATCAGTTTCTGTGCTCTACCATCCACTAGATCTGCTTTGTCAAGAAATACGAATGGTCACTACCACATCACAGTTTCCCTGACTTAATCTCATATTTGAAGGGAAATAGGATTTTGATGAAATTCTTTGGAAACATTTGAGGTGGAGATTACAGCAATACCTAGAACTTTGTAGACAAATTTAGCACTTTTTTCCATCAAAAAGGGTTCTGTAGAACTTGAGAGCCATTGTATCCCAACAGAATTCATGGAAAATGGTCTAAAGAAACCAAAGGCTATGAGACATATCCCTTGGCCAGTGGTTTGGGGAAGGTGGTGAAGTATCATTCTCTTATTCTGTCAGTTGAAGTATACTCTAGCATTTTTTCTTAAACCATGGTGACCCATAATACATGCTATAATAATAGGAGAAAATATTTGTATATGTAGCTTTAAATTTTGCAAGGCACTTTGCATATTATGATCTTACTTGATCCTCAGAACAGTTCTCTGAAGCAGATGCTACTTTCCTCATTTTATAACTGGGATGGAGTTGAAAAAATTGTTACTACTGTGTTTACTATGGGCCAAGTATTGTGCTTTCTAATTATTTCATTTTATCCTCACGATCTCAATTTTACAGATAAGGAAAATGAGGCAGACAGAGGCTAAGTGACTTACCTAGGGTCACACAGCTAGGAAGTGTCTTGAGACAGGGCTTGAAATTAGGTCTTCCTGATTCTACCCACTATACCACCTAGCTTCCTAGAAAGTAACTCATAAGCAAATAATGTTATTAAATAAACCTTACAATCTTGTAGACAATCAAAAAAGGTATGTACTCCATGGATGTAGCCCTCTCCCCACTGAGAAATTGTGGTATTCGCTTAAATCGCAAATCATAGCATTTAAAGATAGATGAAACCTTACATTCTGCTCAGTTCCCTTATTTTACAAATGTCAAAAGTGAAGTTTATTTAAATGCACAGATAATTCAGATAACTTAGGGTTGTTGTTTTTTTAAGATACATAAAATACAAAAGTTATAAGAAAAATGCTTAGCAATACTAATAATCAGAAGCAAGTTAGGCAAGGAAAGCTAAGGACAGGACAGTGAGACTTTTTTTGTTGTTGTTTTTAGTGCTGTATGAGAGGAAAGAGGCTCAATGGAGGTAGGTATAAGACAGCTATTCCAAATGGATGAGACAACAACTGGCAAGAAAGAATGCAGAGAAAAGTCTGAAGTGTTTTTAAAATGTTTATTTTGCCTCTGTTTTCTCTGCCAAGGATACTGACTTGGATTTGAAAAGACAGAATAAAAATGGCTACTAGGGATTTGAGTCCTAAGATAATAAGATCACATTATTGCCTTTAATGAATCCAAATGTTGATTCACATACATCCTCCGATACTGGGGGGGAAATGATTGCTTGATCAGTATCAATGAGCTTTGAAAAATTATGAAGAAAGGAATCACAAAAGTGCAGAATGGAAAACATCCCCAGTTTCTTTTTAAAGGGAAAATAATGGAGTCTCTTCCATTCCATTCATTCCAATACAAACCAGTGAACCTGACTCCAATTACTAGAGAACTTTTAAAACATTATTTAAAGAGATAGTTGTGAGCCCCTAAAAATGGAAGTTATGATTACAAAGAACTAGCATGGCTTCATCAACATTTTTCAGTTTTCTACTATATGCCATGCACAATCCTAGCTTCTGGGGATACAAAATATGCTCCCTGCCCCCAAAATCCTATTCCAGGAGTTTATATTGTATTAGGAGAGACAGCATGTACATATATGTTTATATAGGATTTTTTCAAAACAAATTCAAGGTAGGGAGGAATGGTACTAGCAGTTGTAATCAGAAAATGCTTTGTTTTGAAGATGGTGTTTTACTTACGTCTTTAAGGAAGAGGAATTTTATGAGGTAAAAGTGAAGAAGGGGTGTGATAGTTAATGTAAAGGCACAGCAACTGGAAATGTAATGTTGTGTGAGAATTTAGCCACATTGTAATGTGGCACAAGAAACCTGCAGTGAAGCAAGAAGCCAGGTTGTAATGGACTTCAAAGCCAAATAGATGAGTTTACATTTTATCCTAGAGGCAATAGGGCGCCACTGGAATTTATTGAGTAATGGAATGATATAGTCAAATCTATGCTTAAGGAAAGTCAGTTGGACAGTTTTGTGGAGGATAGAGTATGATGGAGCATTCAAATCAACAATCATTTGTTAAGTGCCTATTATGTACTCAGTATACTAGGTGGTATATAAAGTACTTCAGATACAAAGGCAAAACAAAGTACTCCCTGCTCTCAAGGAGATCACAGTCTACTGGAGGACACATGAAGAAATACAGAAACTACAGGATAAATTGGAGATAATGGATGGAAAGTACTCACATTAAGGGAGACAAAGTACTCATGTTAAGGGAAATCTGTACTAGTAGAAGGTGGGATTTTAGCAGAGATTTTAGGGAGGCCAGGAGGCAGAATAATTTCAGGAGTGGGAGACAACCAGTGAAAATGTCTGGAGTTTGGAGATGTATTGTTTAAGGAATAGCAAGGAAGCTAATGTTACTGGATCACAGAATGTAATGGAAAGGGAGTAGGGAGGAAGATTATGAAGGTATTTGAATGTCAAACAAATTTTATACTCTGGAGGTGATGAGTCACTGGAGTTTATTGATGAAGGGTTGACATGGTCAAACCTGCATTTTAGGAAAACCATCTGACAGTTGCATGGGAAGACTAGCCAGTGAGGAGGTCATTGAAACTATATAGACTGGGTGATGAAGGCTTAATATAGTGTAATAGTAATAGAATATAAAGATCCCCCTGTATTGGCTTGGTTTCTGGTTTGATTGTGTTAAAACCCAGAGCTTGTGAATCCCACTTGTGGGATGGACTTGTTGACGTGAAAAGAGAGGGTTGAACTGGGAGGAGCTGGTGATGTAAATTTAGAGAGACACAAGAAAAGAGAGAGGCAGAAGAACTTTTTGGAAGCAGCACCTTTGGAGGCAGAGAGAGACTGAGAGGATTGCTGAGGGCTACTTTGAATTGCCCAGGACTTTTGAGACCTGCCACCCAGAGCTGCCAAGGACTGAGGAGACATGGCTGTTTTGCTGGTACTTTGTCTGTTTTGATGTTTTGCCAGATTTGTCCACTGGTGAAAGACAGTCCTGTTGTTGCAGAAGGCTGGGAACCTTACTGTTGGTTCAGAGCTCCAGAGACTGTTCTGCAGACAGAGAGTGAATACAGTCCACTGGTGAAGGACAGTGCTGTTGTTGCAGAATTCTTGGAAACTTGCTGTTGGTTCAGAAGCCCTGAAGAAGGATTTTCTTGTTGTATGTTTACAGAAATCCTGGAAGAGGGTTTTGCTAATGTTTTCAGGGATCCTAGGACTGTTCCGCAGACAGAGAATGAATTAATGAAGAGACTGGCAAGTATCTTGTGTCCTTGCTAAGCTTTGTCTCCCCAGGAACAATGATTGCTGAGAACTTGCCTCTTGTCAAGATGAAGAAAAGACCTCCATTTGGGTATTAAGTGCTGTGCTTAAGCTTGTAACTCTGGGGTAGATTCAATTGTGATCCAGGGGAACTTTTGACCTTTTTGTGTTCTATGATTGAACAAATGAATGTACTTATGATTGGAAACTAATCTCCATTTGAGAAGAGGGCTTTGTGATGGACTAAATGAATGTACAGCCTAGGGGTGAAGTAGTATTTAGAAGAGGGACTTTGTGATTGATTAAACAATGTAATGTCCTGGGGTGGGGTAGTACTTGATTAAATCAGGTAGTACTTGGAGATTATTGAATCACACTTAGTAAATGCTGTATTTTGAATGATGTCATATTTTGTCATATTCTCTGTTCTTAATTTGTCACTGAATAAAATGGAGAGCACCTATGCTGGTATTTTGAACCTTGGGAAGTTGCCTTTGCTTGGCATTACATTACATATGGTGGCTAGGTGACTAGAGATGAGGTCAAATATTAGATATGTTGCAGAAATGGAAATGGTAAGATTTGGCAATTGATTGCTTAAGTGAGAGGAAGGAGAGTGAGGAGGATAGTGCTAGTTTATAAGCCTGCAAGAGTGGAATGAGAATGGACTAATGGTGATGCTTTTAATAGGGAAGTTGGATAAATGCGATTTGAGAGAAAGATGATGAGTTCTTTGTTGGCCATGTTGTGTTTGAAATGTCAACACACCCAGTTTGAAATGTCTGCTAGGCAATGAATGATGTGATAGTAAAGCTCAGGAGAGAGAGACTGAGTCCTAGTATATAGATCTGGGAGTCATCTTCAAAGAAATGATAATTGTTAGCCACCATGGTAGTTGAATGTTCACCAAAGGAGAAAATGTAGAGAGAAGTACTAGGAAAGCACCATGAAAAGCCCACGGTTAGGAGGCATGCATGATATGGATGATGAAAAGGAGACCTAAAAGGAGTGGTCAGACAGGAAACCAAGAAAAGAGCTTCCAGGAGGAAAGGATGGTAAAGATTATAAAATGCAGCAGAGAGGTCAAGATGGATGAGGATTTTAAAAGACCATCAAATTTGACAGTTAAGAGATTTTTGGTCATTTTGGAGAGAGCAGTTTCATTTTGTAATGAATTCAGAAGCCATATTGCAAAGACTTGAGGGATGAGAGGAAATTGATGTAAATAACTTGTCAAACTAGAATTGGTAACTTTTTTGACAGTGTTACTAAACTAGTAGAACAGGGAAATTGTACATTTAGTGTAACCCTTGATGCAAAAGGGCTGTTGTATGAGGCCCTCTTCTCATTGGTTGAGATTGCTCAATGTCAGATGTTGGGCAGAGTTGGTGAAAGTGGGAGAGAAGAGAAATCTTTGAACTTCCATCTTTGAGAGAGAAGATGTGACATTCCAAACTCTTCAGGTCGATGAAGGGAGAAAAAGATATGTAAAGGAGTTGTCAGTCTCTTTCATGTCCTTATCCCCAACTTGACACAGTAGAAACTTAAGGAATTTCTCCTTAGGTGAGATCTGAGACTCTCCCTCTTGGTTAACCTGAATTATTTTAATCCTCATGGGAGGAATCATTTATTCTATGTATTGTTTGGCATATATTGTATGTATACTTTCTCTAATTTCCATTTTGCTAACTTGGATAAATGGGTTTATTTGTGATGCTATATCTATCCATTGTGAAACTGGCATTTGGTAGGAATGGGGTTAAGCCTTGGAGATATGTGTGTATATATATATTTGTGTAGATGTGCATAACTATATCTTCATATACATACATGTGTAAACACATCTACACATTATGCACAGTGTACTGAATATGTGAACAGAAACATGTATAGACTATGCACTATACACACGTACATACGTGTGTGAGAGAGTGTGTGCTCAGGGCCCCCCTTTCCCATTAAGGAATAGTCATCAAAAATGAAGCTTGGATGATGAAGCCAAGATGGTGGAGTAAAAGGAGCATTCCTGCTGAACTCTCCGGACATTCTACTCCAAACAACTTCAACATAACCTCTCAAATAACATTTTGAAGTGACATAGTCAGCAAATGTCAGGATGAGACTTTTCCAGTACAAGAAAGCTTAAGAGGTATGAAAGAAAAGTGTGTGACACAAGAGTGCAATGCCAACACCATCTGTTGACTTTAAAGGCTGTAGCAGTGACAATAGCAGCTACATGAACTCAGCCCAGAGATAGTAAGGGGATTGCACTAATGATCAGTAAAAGATTACAGGGGACTTGTGCTAGCACTAGGGGCAGGACCTATTGCTGTCTGATAACTTCATTCCCATACCAATTCTGGGTTACAGTTTGAGGGCAGAGAGGAGCTCTTGCAGTTGCAAGGGAACAGGAGCCTCGGTTCTGTTTCCAGGGCAGAAAGTGCTAGTATTTACAGCTGCAAAGGAGTAAGGACCCTTCCTGAGTAAGGACCACAGTGTACACCTGGTCAGTGGCTGTATCTCTCTGTATCACACCACCTTGGAACCCCAAAACTTTTACAGACCCTAAAAATCATCTGTGAAAACAGCAGATTGTAAAAAATTGAAGTTAGGGACAGCCCTCCCACCCCACCCCCAACTTTAATATAAAGTAAAGTCAAGAAAAAAGCTGGAAAAATGAGCAAACAACAAATAAAGACCCTGACCAC